>NW_026782258.1:0-535344 GCF_031769215.1 Ylistrum balloti | reverse complement strand
AGGTATCAAATAACTAAACTTACTGTCGGTATCACATGACTAAACTTACTGTCGATATCACATGACTAAACTTACTGTCGAAGTCACATTACTAAACTTACTGTCGATGTCACATTACTAAACTTACTGTCGATATCACATGACTAAACTTACTGTCGATGTCACATGACTAAACTTACTGTCGAAGTCACATGACTAAACTTACTGTCGATGTCACATGACTAAACTTACTGTCGATGTCACATGACTAAACTTACTGTCGATATCACATGACTAAACTTACTGTCGATATCACATGACTAAACTTACTGTCGATGTCACATGACAAAACTTACTGTCGATATCACATGACTAAACTTACTGTCGATGTCACATGACAAAACTTACTGTCGATATCACATAAACTTACTTACTGTCGATGTCATGACAAAACTTATGATATCACATGACTAACTTACTCGATGTCGACTGACTCTTACTGTCGATGTCACAAAAAACTTACTGTCGATATCACATGACTAAACTTACTGTCGATGTCACAGCACTTAGCAAACTGTGGTGTCAAGTACTTAACATACTCTCGGAGTTTTAATACTAAACTTACTGAACATTCAAAGTAGATGTTGATTCTGGAATATATTTTGTGAGATAGCCACTTATTTTATTTATTTATTTATTTTTTATTTTTTTCAAGTGATTGACCTCTTTCAAGGTGACATGGGTCAACTGTTTTGTGAACTTTAAGCTCTTCTTTTCATTAGCAATAGGTATGGGACATGGTATTTGTATATTAGCATACTCAAGTTTGCAGAATTGACTTTAAGTGTACCCTGAGAGATAAGCGATGTTGACCTTAACAAATAGTTCTGCACATAAAATACACATTGCCGAAAATGCGAATGCCGTTGAATGTTCCGTTACTGAGAAATTGCGACTGAAAAACACACCTTTGGCTGAGAGGCGTTGACCTCGTTTTCGGCACCCAAACCTGTGACGTCATAAGTTCAACGCTTTTGCTGATGCAGCCTTATTGTCTTTCTGTGCTACATGTGATTGTGATCTATTTTGGAATTTTCCGGGGTAATTTCTTTGTTTATTTACGTGAAAGTACTTCACATCTTCGCAATATTTAAGGTAGTGAACGAGGGGTTGGTGAATTAGCGCTTAAATCCGCTAAAATGGCTTCCTATCGAGGAGGGAAGCGGTGTGCAGCGTACGGTTGTCCTAACATTAACATGGATGGGGTGTCGATGCATGCCGTCGATAAATAAAACTAATTGTTGATTAATTAAAAGTATATTTTTTAGTTTGATATTTTGTTATTAATTCTACAACTAAACACAAAATTAAAAGTTTAAAGTTAAAAAGAAAATCGAAATAAACTTACCAACAAAGGAGATCATGCACGAAGATGTTTAGAGGAATTTGTCCAAAACACTTAGAGTTTCCGTTACCATTTGTTAGGGTGCACTATAAAGGTGCAGCCGTATTCAATAATTCAACCCTGAGAAATCTTAAAAGTTTCAGAAAGAGGTATTTTTTCCAAGATATTTTTCATCTTAACACGCAAGCAAATGCACATTTTCCCATCTTTAACAAAATGTCATCATCGTGATCTCATAGGGAAATACATTTATCAATATGCTAGGCGTGTCAGATGCTTGATAGTATTATTATTGATGACTTTGATGGTATTGAACCTGGTTCTCATTTCAGAACGTGACATGACTTGCTTGGATGGACCACGATTTTCACGGCGCTTGCACTTCCGATACGTCTTTGGTTATCCGATTATCCCTGTACTGTTTTCAAGGATCTTCAGTTCGGTTACGAGGCCTTCTCAGTTTGTCTCGTTTCATCAACTTTGAGTGTGAATTAATCTTAACCAATAGTTTAAACAAATGTACAGTATGCTTACTCTTATTACAGTTCATGTGACATTGTGTGAAAAACGTGGTGTATTGAAGTTTTGAATTTGAGGTGGGTAACACACACTTGTAATGTCGCTTGTACTTGTGATAACAATTGTCTCCCTAAGTTTTATATTGTCTTTCTAAGGTTTATATTGTCTCCCTAAGTTTTATATTGTCTTTCTAAGTTTTTTGTCTTTCTAAGTTTTAAAAGTTTTATATTGTCTTTCTAAGTTTTGACTATTTTTCTAAGTTTTATATTGTCTTTCTATACTTGTCTTTCTAAGTTTTGACTGTCTTTCTAAGTTTGATATTGTCTTTTTAAGTTTGATATTGTCTTCCTAAGTTTTAAAAGTTTGGTATTGTCTTTCTAAGTTTTATATTGTCTTTCTAAGTTTTGACTGTCTTTCTAAGTTTTATATTGTCTTTCTATACTTGATATTGTCTTTCTAAGTTTTGAAAGTTTGATATTGTCTTTTTAAGTTTTATATTGTCTTTCTAAGTTTTGACTGTCTTTCTAAGTTTGATATTGTCTTTTTAAGTTTTGATATGTCTTTCTAAGTTTTATATTGTCTTTCTAAGTTTTATATTGTCTTTCTAAGTTTTATATTGTTCTTTCCAAGTTTTATATTGTCTTTCTAAGTTTTATATTGTCTTTCCAAGTTTGATATTGTCTTTCTAAGTTTTATTTTGTCTTTCTAAGTTTGATATTGTCAGTTTTATATTCTTTATAAGTTTTAAATTGTCTTTCTAAGTTTTTTTAGTTTTATATTGTCTTTATAAGTTTGATATTGTCTTCCTAAGTTTTATATTGTCTTTATAAGTTTGATATTGTCTTTCTAAGGTTTATATTGTCTTTCTAAGGTTTATATTGTCTTCCTAAGGTTTATATTGTCTTCCTAAGGTTTATATTGTCTCTCTAAGTTTTTTTTGTCTTTCTAAGTTTTAAAAGTTTTATATTGTTTTTCTAAATTTTAAAAGTTCGATATTTTTTATAAGTTTTAAATTGTCTAAGTTTTATATTGTCTTTCTAAGGTTTATATTGTCTTCCTAAGTTTTATATTGTCTTCCTAAGGTTTATATTGTCTTCCTAAGGTTTTTTAAGTTTTTTAAAGTTTTGTCTTTCTAAGTTTTTTTAGTTTTATATTGTCTTTATAAGTTTGATATTGTCTTTCTAAGGTTTATATTGTCTTCCTAAGTTTTATATTGTATTTAAAGCACATTTTTCCTATTTTGTTTTCCTCTTGCAGTGATTTTTGTTGAGAAGGTTGTCCTTAGGAGTGTTTTCTTTTCACCTTCAAAATTTGATTTGTACAACTGGTGACCGACAAACGAAATCTCTATATTTGATATCAATTCTGATAGAGGTGTTTTGAAGAGTGAAACTGTAACATAATACAGAATCATGGCCACCTATAAGCCATTTTGTTTCCCAAGTTAGTCTGAATTTTTAAGGCACAAGTAATGACAAAAAGCAGACTTGATATTGATAATATAATGTTAGAGAGAAATCTGTCATAATCTTTGTTAATGTTCACAAATAAAATCTAAAATAGCCATATGTTATTCATCTGATGATGTTCTACTAACAAATTTTGTGTATTTTACCTTGTAAACACTTTGTTTATGTTGTGAAAAGTCTATCATTTTTAATTCTTATAACAATAGCATTATTTCTTGCATATTTCAGTAAGTAAAACTCACCGTAATATCAATATTATTGTTATTTACGAGCTAACCAATTCCTAATTTTACATCAGAGAAAAATGTGTCATGGATGAGACAGTCATTAATGTATACACAAAATAAATTCCTAATCAATGATTCAGATGTGTATAGCAGTGCTGAAGTATGATGTTACAATCTCCAAGATGAATTTATTTACAATATATGATAATTCAAGGCAACACAAATAAAAACCCAAATGAAAAAATTGGGACATTCCAACATCCTTTATAATAATGAGTATTTGTTCCAAGGATAATAACTCCAGGTCTATGGATGAATGGTTGGGCAGCGCAGTGGTAATGCATTCAGCTTTCGCCTAGGCTTTGGGACTTGATTCCTGAAACAAATGTGAAAATGCATGGGGTCACATGCCTGTACACATTGGTTTTCCCTAAGTTCTCCAACTAAGAAATGGCCTTCCGTTTTAAAATTGGTCCAGACAAGAGCTGATGACATCTACCTTAAAGTTTGTTTAATGACAATCATTGTTATCTTTTGTCAATATATAATGATCTGATGTGTATAATGTAATAAAATTAAACCTGATTTAAACATTTTTACTGTTTTATAATAGATGTGTCTTTGTAAATGCAGTTTAGTCATCCTTTTCGTAGAATCATGGACATAGATCTTATTCAAACCGATGATAGAACAGCTTGTCTTTAGTAATTCAAAGAAAGAAAAGTATACCCTTCACTTATTGATACTTTTTAAGATGAATGAAATTTCTTGAGAAGTTCATAAGATATCTTGAACACACTTTTAACAAGAGGCACCTTGGCGCCCACCATCATTTGGTCTTTATATGTGCTTTGAAAGTTGGATCTTCTTCGCTTTGCTCTTAATGAAATTTGAACATCCATTTGCAGAAATAGCAATGATAGCCTTTAACTGCCAAATCATAGATGTTTGCCTTGAAGCCATTTGTTTTTTGTGATCAGTCACAAAATCGAACAGGCACAACTAGGGCTCAGAGGAATTTACATATAGAATATGAGAGAGATCCATTCAGTACTTCTTCAGAAATAGGGATCAAAAGCTTTACTATGCGAAATCCAATATGCCCGCCTCTCTCCTACCTTAACTGGATTTTTCTACACAGAATGATACATAAATCCTAGACTTTACTTAAAAGAAACCTACTGAAGTGAACAGATATCGCGCAGGTTTGAGATAGACATGAGGAGAGGAATTTCGGTTGTGTAAGAATAAATAAAAAAAACTTAGACAGCTAATCCAGTTTAAAAATTCCATATGCCTCCAACTACATCCTAACCCGAATCTATCGAATGATTGACGGGAAAGTGGACGGAGCCTGTAAATCATCAATGGTTGAAATGGAGCGTCATAATTTGCAAAGAAGACGAAATAAACGTTCTTTCTTAAAACAAAATTGTGCAGATAGGCTTTGTACCATTCCGTTGATATTGCGATAAATAGTTCACTATTAGACTCAACTCGTGCTAGAATGGGGATAATACGTTAGTTTTATGTAGTGGAGATTAGACAGTAAATTCTAAGTCTGTGTACCCGATGCAGATTCTGCTAACTGCAGAGTGTTGTGACTATTGATGAAACGTGGGTCCATCATTTTATCCCAGAAGCCAAACAATACTCTAAACAATAAAAGCACCCTATTTCACTCCCGCCAAAGAAGGCAAATACAGCTCCAACGGCTGGGAAGGTAATGACCTATGTTTTCTGGGATGCTAATAGTGTTCTGATGGTAGATTATCTGCAAAAGGAACAAACGATCAATGGCACATATTATACTTCATTTAGGAAATCAAACGAAATTATTAATCTCAATTGAAATTTGAATTTCCTCCTTTGAAAAATAATGCATTTGTCCGCCAAAAATAAAACCCTGAAATATGAGTGTCACAACTTATCCATCAAATAAATAAATATTAATAGATGTATACCTCTACAAAACTTAAGTGTTGATAGACATATACCTCCACAACACTATAGTATTGATAGACATTTACCTCCACAACACTATAGTATTGATAGGCGTATACCTCCACAACACTATAGTATTGATAGACATTTACCTCCACAACACTATAGTATTGATAGGCGTATACCTCCACAACACTATAGTATTGATAGGCGTATACCTCCACAACACTACAGTATTGATAGGCGTATACCTCTACAACACTATAGTATTGATAGGCGTATACCTCTACAAAACAAAAGTTTTTTAGGCGCAAACGTTAGATAAATATGTGTTTATGAAACCTGTTACGAGTAACCAATATAAAACATGAGGGAGACATTGATTTCCTTTTTTATAACCCTGTCATTTCTTTGTTCATAACAAAGAATGATGCTAACCTTACTTCTGATGAGATAGACGTCTCATGAAATCCATGTATGTTTTACTGAGAAATTTCGCCGGACTGTTTAAATGTTAAAAATAGTAGATCTGGTATTTGAAACACGTTTGACCTCACGATAGCGATTTTTTGGTGGGAACGATTTCTGTACGTATCCTTGACCCGAAAATAAATAGTTGCCCATTTTTGGTGTCAGTGTTACATGCGATTACTTAAACGATATTATATTTGAGATATGTGGGAGTATAATTATAATTTACATACAGATTATACAGTGTATTGGGGGGCTTTTTATATGTTTTAATAGCATTTCTGGCATGCTTTATGATTCATATTTTTTGTGTCCATGTTACATGCTACATATGTGTTACTACTTTATTACTGAAATGAGAAGGTTGCAAAAATATTGATAGAATTTTCGTTATACGACAGTAACACAATGAAAAAATGACTTAATAATTGCATGTAACATTGACAGAACAATAAGTGGGAGCCTGTTTTCATTTCAGAAATACATGATAAATTTGAAAAATTCAATTTTTTAAGTCGAGATGATGTTTTGAGATAAACAAACCTAATACTAAACTTTAAACAGGTCAAAGAACCAGCAATCTCAGTTAGGGAATAGTGTCAAATTTACGTGCTCTAAATTCATTAGTTTCAAAATGATTTTTTGTTACACATAGAAAGACACCATTTACAGTTTTACTTCAAACAAAATTTGTAGGCTTAGGAATATTTCATTCCTTGCAATGTCACACTTAGGGTTACATAAGCTTATTCTTGCCAATATACCATGATACAACGGTTTTTTATTAATGTAGAGATTATGTGTAACATACGTCTCTGATAATCACAGAATAAGATTTAGCACCTTGGTTCAATAAATCAGTCACCTCGATCTTATTCTTAGTCTACTCTGGGGTGAAAGATGCCTTGTGCCAGGGTATGACGTCAAATATGTATATAATGACTACATCGGTGTTTCATATCTCTAATGAGATCAAATATTTCTCAGATTTCATTGCTGCCCATTGTGAGTATAAGTTTTTGTACTGTATTTGTTGCAATTGTATATCTCCATTTGTAAAGAAATGGAGCGGCGGAAAAGCATAGGTTAATTTGATTGAATTTTTAATTGGTTGTCGGATTGTGTTGTATCAATTGATTTCTAGAGTCCAATTGGATAATAAAAATTACAATGTTTACAGTCACTAGATTTACTAATTCTGAAAACATAGGTTCATCATGATATAGCATCCGTATGTATGTTCATACACTCGCATACAGTTTGTCTATTCAAAAGAAAAATAATCTTAATTGAAATTGTTATAAAAGTCATCTCCGTGTGTATGTAGCATTTCTCAATAATGACATAATAATATATAATGAATGTTAAATGTCTCTGACAACGCTAGAATTTACCAGTTAGCA
The DNA here is from genome assembly GCF_031769215.1 of Ylistrum balloti. NCBI lineage: Eukaryota > Metazoa > Mollusca > Bivalvia > Pectinida > Pectinidae > Ylistrum > Ylistrum balloti. The sequence goes on along the minus strand of NW_026782258.1, from coordinate 527,927 downwards.
CACAGAGTCTCAACGATTAAAAGCAGACGTTGTCATACAGACTCAGTCTAGTTTAGACTGAAAATATGTCACACACAAGGTAATTTTTCAAATTGCTTAATGTACTAATCAACTAGTAATGAATACACACTGTTGCGGTGTAAATAGAATTACTGAATCTCACATATTGAATTTTGTGTGTTGGTGGGTGTGTGAGATCTACTTCATATTTTATGTTAAAGATTTGGGACAAGTGGCTGGGATCTTATAAACATATCAAATTTTTGTTATCAATTTTTTTCCCCTCAAATTTAAGGTTTACGGAATTATATTTCCCCATAATTTGGGATCCTAGATGAGTTGACTGGGCTGAAGAATTAAATCATACTACATACCAGTGTGGGAGCTAAATAGATATGGATTTACGCAGGAAAGGTAAGTTCATACAATTAAATCTTAATTCGAATAATAGCAGACTTTGGTATTTATGTAAGATTGTAAGTAATCTTTACACCTTTATATACGAAATAAGTAGATAATTGATAACAAAGGTGAAAAGACCTATTGTTTTTGTTTAGTTTCTTATTCTTCTTATTAGGGTTTTTCACCCAAAGGTAAAGAGCCCTATTGTTTTTGTTTAGTTTCTTATAAGGCCTTTTCACCGAAAGGTAAAAAAAGACCTATTGTTTTTGTTTAGTTTCTTATAAGGCCTTTTCACCGAAAGGTAAAAAAAGACCTATTGTTTTTGTTTAGTTTCTTATAAGGCCTTTTCACCGAAAGGTAAAAAAAAGACCTATTGTTTTTGTTTAGTTTCTTATAAGGCCTTTTCACCGAAAGGTAAAAAGACCTATTGTTTTTGTTTAGTTTCTTATAAGGCCTTTTCACCGAAAGGTAAAAAAAGACCTATTGTTTTTGTTTAGTTTCTTATAAGGCCTTTTCACCGAAAGGTAAAAAAAGACCTATTGTTTTTGTTTAGTTTCTTATAAGGCCTTTACACCGAAAGGTAAAAAAAGACCTATTGTTTTTGTTTAGTTTCTTATAAGGCCTTTTCACCGAAAAGTAAAAATAAGACCTATTGTTTTTGTTTAGTTTCTTATAAGGCCTTTTCACCGAAAGGTAAAAAAAAAGACCTATTGTTTTTGTTTAGTTTCTTATAAGGCCTTTTCACCGAAAGGTAAAAAAAGACCTATTGTTTTTGTTTAGTTTCTTATAAGGCCTTTTCACCGAAAGGTAAAAAAAATTGTTTTCAGAAAAAAAGACCTATTGTTTTTGTTTAGTTTCTTATAAGGCCTTTTCACCGAAAGGTAAAAAAAGACCTATTGTTTTTGTTTAGTTTCTTATAAGGCCTTTTCACCGAAAGGTAAAAAAAGACCTATTGTTTTTGTTTAGTTTCTTATAAGGCCTTTTCACCGAAAGGTAAAAAAAGACCTATTGTTTTTGTTTAGTTTCTTATAAGGCCTTTTCACCGAAAGGTAAAAAAAGACCTATTGTTTTTGTTAAGTTTCTTATTCTTCTTATTCTTCTTTTATTTTGCCGTATTTTGTGGAGTCTCTATCTTTAGATGAGTGAAAGAAAGGTTGATGGTTTTGGTAGTATGTTTATAAATGCAGCGTGAAGGTGTTACAGGAACATTTTCAAATAGGTCAAACATCCAATATGGCCGCCATGAGGTCATAAACTAAAAACATTAAAACTGCTGTAACTTAAAAACCATTCATTGTGGAGAGTTTGTGCAATTATATTATTTGTAGAGAATTTCTTTATCTAAACTTTTTTTATGACATGTTATCAGAAAATATGTTGAATAAAAAAGCTCGCTGTTGGGTCAAAGGTCACACATTTTTAAAAAAAAATTCATTTTTCAAGATTTTTGAAAAATTCTTCCATGAAGCAACGCAGACTGATTATCTGATGAAGTTGATAACTTCACTTTTTCCGTAACGTTTTTTGTTACCGTTTAACGCTATTTTGAAAATTTCCTTTGATCTTTTGAAATGCCGACAAAAAGTTTGAACTTGAATTATTCAAAAATCTTTTAAAAAATATCTAATGTAATTGGTATGAAAAAGTTTCCCCATATTTATTTTAGTAATTGGTGAGATTCTGAACCAGGTTGAAAAAACAAAATGGCCGCCATGTCGTCATTTCCGATTTGTGCTTAGTGTCAGCATCTCATGAACGGCTCCATGTACTGAATTCAACTTTGGATATGTGATGTAGAATTAGATATAAATAACATTTCTCATGAAACATTTCTCTATAAAACGACAACTTCCGGGGTCAAATTTCAAAAGTGCGATTTTGTGATACAAACTTCAAAAATCAAAAACCAAAAGGCTTAAGGTCATAACATCAGGTTCAAGTCATACTCAAGTGGTGGAAAATTAGGTTTGTAAATATGAACGACCTTGATCTATTTTCAAGATCACTGGGGTCAATTATGTTTAATTCATTAAAATAATGTTTTCCAATAACCAAAACGTGTAGGGCTCTCATATTCGCTATGTAGCATGCTCGGATATAGTACTACCAAACTGGACAAAAATACACCGTCATACGTCAACTTCCGGTTTTCGGTAGGCGTCAAATTTCAAGTGTTCAAGTTTTTGACATAAAATTTCAAAATCTTCTTTTCAAAACCAAAAGGCCTAAGGTCTTGATATTTGGTCAATATCATACTCAAGATAAAAATAATGGAAAATAAAGTTTGTTAATATGAACGACCTTCCTAGACTGTCTTGGAACCTGATGTTGTATGAGCTGACAGCAGTTGAAACCTTGGAGAGATGTACCAGCAGGAAGTTGCGATCATGGCTGGGAGTACCACCTAGTTTCGCGGCAGTTGGCCTGTACAGCAAGGCATCTCAGTTGCAGTTACCATTGTCCTCCATGGTGGAAGAATTCAAGGTGGCCAAGTGTAGATTGGTTATGACCCTGAAGGACTCCAAAGACATCAAGGTACAGAAAGCTGGTCACAAGGACAGGCCGGAAATTGTCAGCTGGTTCTACAGTCAGCAAAGCTGAGAATACGCTGGAGTTACAAGACATCGTGGGAATCATCTGTGTTGGTAGACGAGGATTGGGAGTCGATCACTTCCAGCAGTGGAGCAAAGCAGAAGGCAAGGAAAAGAGAGACAGGATTGTATCTGTGTTGAGATCAGAGGAGGAACAGCAGCGCAAAACTTAGAGCAGTTGAGTTAGGACAGCAAGGATCATGGACGCGGTGGAATCTTCCGGAACGCAAGATTACATGGACAGACTTGTGAAAAATGGAACCTCTCAGGATATCCTTCAAGCTCAGGTCTGTGTATGACACACTGCCATCTCCAAGCAACTTGTGTAGGTGGGGTCTTTTGGAAGATCCAGATTGTTCCTTGTGCGATGGAAGAGGCACACTTGCACATATCCTATCAGGCTGTAGAGTAGCCCTCCAGCAGGGACGGTACAGATGGCGTCATGACCAGGTTCTAGCTGCCCTAGCAGATACTCTGGAAAAAGAGCGGCGTCAGAAGAGGTCACTGATAGAACCTCATAAACCTCACATACAGTTTGTGAGAGCTGGAGAGAAGGGACCACCAACTACTACTGCATATCATGTGAATGTACTCAGCCAAGCACCATCCTGGGAAATGAGAGTAGACCTCAACAAGCGTCTCGTCTTTCCTGATGTAGTGCAAACCACTTTGAGACCAGACATTGTGATATGGTCGCAACAGCGCCAGAAGGTCATCTTGGTGGAGCTGACAGTTCCATGGGAAGAAGGGTGTGATGAGGCACATGAGAAGAAAGCTGGCAAATACCAAGAGTTAGCAGAGCTGCGCAGACATAAGGGATAGAACACATGGCTGTTTCCAGTAGAGGTCGGTGCCAGAGGATTCCCTGCACAGTCAGTACGAAAGATGTTCCAGAAATTGGGACTGACAGGAGCAAAGAGGAAAGCAGCTATTAAGACCTTGGCTGAAAGGGCTGAAAGAGCATCATGCTGGCTATGGTTTAGACGAGATGAGCCAAACTGGAGCCCAGACAACAGCAAGCAGTGATTGATCACCACTGCTGACCCGCCAACCAAAGGACGTCGTGGAATAGGGGTCGAAACGGCCGATGATGGTTGGAATCCACCTGACGATGCTGACAACAGAAGGCTCCAGAGCTCCATGTCATCAGTGCCTAACCGAAGCAGCGGTTGGGTTATCATTAGCAGAGAAATCTGTAAGTTCATATTTCCTTAACGTTTTAAAATAGAAAGTTCTTCTTTGGATATGCTATAGATATAAACAAACGAAGAAATTTTCTCATATATTGTTATCAGGAAAAATGTCAACTTCCGGTTTCCGAAAGGGGTCAAAGTTCAAATATACAAAATAGGGTACCAGTGTTCAACAATCTTCTTGTCAAGTTCCACAAGGTCTAGAGAACTAATATTGGGGAGATATTGATCATCAGATGTTACATTATAAGGCTTGCAAATATGAATAACCTTGAGCGACATTCAAGGTCACGGTGGTCAAATATGTTTGAACCTTTAAAAAGTGTTTTTCTTCGTTATTATGTAGTTATATCTCCTTAAAGTTTCAAGATACAAAGTTCATCTTTCGATATGTTGTAGAGATTAACAAACAAGGAAACTTTCTCATATATCGTTATCAGGGAAAATATCAACTTCCGGTTTCAGTAGGGGGTCAACGTTGAAATCATTGTTGAAATGTACAATATAGGGTACCAGTGTTAAACAATCATCTTCTCAAGTTCCACAAGGTGTAGAGCACTAGTATTTAGTACATACTGATCTACAGGTGTTGTTTCATAAGGCTTGCAATTATGAATCACCTTGACTAACATTCAAGGTCACAGATGTCAAATGTATATGAAATTTTCAAACATCTTTGTTCAAACAAAAAGTAAGGAGAACTGATATTAGGCTTGTAGTATGCTGGGATGAAGGACTACCATTTTTGTCCTGACTAAGAGTTGTTATTTTCTAAGTTGGTCCGAAATCCAAGATGGCTGCCATAACCGCCATTTTGAAAATTGATGTTTTTGAACTGCTCAGGTCAGCTTGTGGAATTCTGTTTAGGTTTGCCGTAAATGAAGCTGAGATTAACTTAAACTAGTGCTGTTTTTCGGGAAGTCTATCCGATATCCAAGATTGTCTCCAAAGAAGTGAAAACCCGCAAAATTGTTAGCAACAATTTCTAGTTCATATTGTAATAATGGACAATAATTCATATTATATTGATGGACGATAATTCATATTATAGAAGTGGACATAATGTTCTATTTCAGATGAATGCAATAACAAAAAAATACTTTGAAATATTACAATTAAACACAGACATTATGAAAGGACACATTACACACCATAACCGTATCATTGTAACGTTATATAATAAACTGATAATGTTTAATTACTAATATATATAATGACTTACATGATTATATGTTAGCATTTTTAATTGAATAACATCTACGTCATACAGTGTAATTACAGCATTGTACTGATGTAGAGTGTAATCTTGTAATAAAATACCATTTACATATATATTTGTCCCTTGATGCTAATAATAGAAACAAGGATTTATTGAGAAACATGAAAATATATACATAAAAGCATCATGGTACAGACTGAGCATATTTAGTTGATATGGCGTCATAGCGTTGTGTTGTTGTCAGGTAAAGAAATTTTCCAACGTTAATGAATTCGGTAACATTTTTTAGGCACTTAATAATTGTATAGCATTGAATACGCTTGGTAATCTGTAATGATATGACGTAATATACGTATCTCGAAGATTGTCATCGATATTGCATTTAAGAAGAAAATGAAAATCATCGTCGATATTTTTTGTTGACATAATACACAGGTTCTTTGCTTTCTCTGCGGATTTCTATATCGTCATTGCTTCTATGTTAAGATTGTGTGAGCTTAACCGAAATCTGTCTGTGTGTTTTTGTGCTGTTCCTCTACTGACTTACACAAGTAGAATTGTAAAGACAAATTATCAATAATATGTTCATATGGATTACCTTCCGAAACATTACTAATTTCAGGAAAAAATCTTCTGGTGATAAAAATCGTTAAAAATCTTCGTTTAATCAAGCTGAACTATTTTTTCACTACAATCTGTATTTCATGAATAATTTTATTCTACTTTGTTCAGCTCAGCTTAAATATCTAATATCCAGCTATCATATGATGCTACCTTTCATCAAAACATGATTTTAAAATACGATTATTTTTCGCCTTCAGCGTTAATAGATATTTGAGGATTCTTAGTTTTCTAAGGGTTAAAAGTGGCAGTTGTCCTAACTCACAATACACAAGACTATTTCATTGTCTTTAGTTTTCACCCCGAGAAAAATTTTGCAAAAATTAATTTGCACTTTTTCTACATTCACCGTTTTGTGAAATCCCCAAATTGCCGAGCTGTAACTTATAATACTATTTACATGTGTCAAAAACAGATATCTGTTTCTGAATATCAAATTTGTGATTTTAAAATTCGTTTTTGAGAGAATACTATGACTTTTTCCCTGGAGCAGTCACATGTTTTGGGTAACATTGAATTTTCCATTAAAACTGAAAACCATACCAAGTTAATTTAATCTGTAAACAAATTTCGAGTTCTACATCATTATAAAACCATTTCCCATTATCTCACTACTCGCCACTTTTTGAGTCTAGTGACATCTCTTTATCTCTTCTCCAGACGGACACACCAGGTTTATCATATAATGTAAGAGTGGTTTCACGTGATTAAATGTTGGGATCATAGTGTGCTTTTGTCACCTCTGGATGCTTGTTCCATTCAGGAGATCACTTGGTATGTACAGAGATTAAATATGTGAGCTGGTTTAGAATAGATAAGACGGTTTTAGCAGTGATTAATGCTTTATATTTAGAAATGTATACATCCCACCTGAAAATACGATGTCTTGTACTGGTGACCCATATGGTGAGTTGGAAAACGAATGTCTACGTTTGTCTGATACTCATTCCTATGTCAGTTTATTGGGAGATTTCAATCGAATAACTGCTAGTTCTAATGTCTTCATCTCCGTAGAAGATAAAGATAATAACAATGATATTGTGGTTGTACGCACATAACTAACCTGTGTGGATTTGGTGGACATGGAACACAATCTTTACACAGTGGCCATGCTATACAATCTGTACACAGGGACATACTACACAATCTATACACAGGGACATACTACACAATCTGTATAAAGGGACATACTACATAATCTATACACAGGGACATACTACACAATCTGTATAAAGGGACATACTACATAATCTATACACAGGGACATACTACACAATCTGTATAAAGGGACATACTACACAATGTATACACAGGGACATACTACACAATCTGTATACAGGGACATACTACACAATGTGTACACAGGGACATACTACACAATCTATACACAGGGACATACTACACAATATATACACGGGGACATACTACACAATCTATACACAGGGACATACTACACAATGTGTACACAGGGACATACTACACAATGTATACACAGGGACATACTACACAATATATACACAGGGACATACTACACAATGTGTACACAGGGACATACTACACAATATATACACAGGGACATACTACACAATCTATACTCAGGGACATACTACACAATCTATACACAGGGACATACTACACAATCTATACACAGGGACATACTACACAATATATACTACACAATCTATACACAGGGACATACTACACAATCTTTACACAGGTACATACTGCACAATCTGTACACAGGGACATACTGCACAATCTGTACACATGGACATACTACACAATCTATACACAGGGATATACTACACAATGTGTACACAGGGACATACTACACAATCTATACACAGGGACATACTACACAATCTATACACAGGGACATACTACACAATCTATACACAGGGACATACTACACAATCTATACACAGGGACATACTACACAATCTATACACAGGGACATACTACACAATCTGTACACATGGACATACTACACAATCTGTACACATGGACATACTACACAATCTGTACACAGGGACATACTACACAACCTATACACGGGGACATACTACACAACCTGTACACAGGGACATACTACACAATATATACACGGGGACATACTACACAACCTATACACGGGGACATACTACACAACCTGTACACAGGGACATACTACACAATATATACACGGGGACATACTACACAATCTATACACAGGGACATACTACACAATGTGTACACAGGGACATACTACACAATGTGTACACAGGGACATACTACACAATATATACACAGGGACATATACACAATGTGTACACAGGGACATACACAATATATACACAGGGACATACTACACAATATATACACACAATCTATACACAGGGACATACTACACAATCTATACATACTACACAATCTATACTCAGGACATACTACACAATCTATACACAGGGACATACTACACAATCTATACTCAGGGACATACTACACAATCTATACACAGGGACATACTACACAATCTATACACAGGGACATACTACACAATATATACTACACAATCTATACACAGGGACATACTACACAATCTTTACACAGGTACATACTGCACAATCTGTACACAGGGACATACTACACAATGTGTACACAGGGACATACTACACAATATATACACAGGGACATACTACACAATCTATACTCAGGGACATACTACACAATCTATACACAGGGACATACTACACAATCTATACTCAGGGACATACTACACAATCTATACACAGGGACATACTACACAATCTATACACAGGGACATACTACACAATATATACTACACAATCTATACACAGGGACATACTACACAATCTTTACACAGGTACATACTGCACAATCTGTACACAGGGACATACTGCACAATCTGTACACATGGACATACTACACAATCTATACACAGGGATATACTACACAATGTGTACACAGGGACATACTACACAATCTATACACAGGGACATACTACACAATCTATACACAGGGACATACTACACAATCTATACACAGGGACATACTACACAATCTATACACAGGGACATACTACACAATCTATACTCAGGGACATACTACACAATCTATACTCAGGGACATACTACACAATCTGTATACAGGGACATACTACACAATGTGTACACAGGGACATACTACACAATCTATACACAGGGACATACTACACAATCTATACACAGGGACATACTACACAATATATACACAGAGACATACTACACAATCTATACACAGGGACATACTACATAATCTTTACACAGGTACATACTACACATTCTGTACACATGGACATACTACACAATATATACACATGGACATACTACACAATCTGTACACATGGACATACTACACAATCTGTACACATGGACATACTACACAATCTGTACACAGGGACATACTACACAACCTATACACGGGGACATACTACACAACCTGTACACAGGGACATACTACACAATATATACACGGGGACATACTACACAATCTATACACAGGGACATACTACACAATGTGTACACAGGGACATACTACACAATATATACACAGGGACATACTACACAATGTGTACACAGGGACATACTACACAATATATACACAGGGACATACTACACAATCTATACTCAGGGACATACTACACAATCTATACACAGGGACATACTACACAATCTATACACAGGGACATACTACACAATATATACTACACAATCTATACACAGGGACATACTACACAATCTTTACACAGGTACATACTGCACAATCTGTACACAGGGACATACTGCACAATCTGTACACAGGGACATACTACACAATCTATACACAGAGATATACTACACAATGTGTACACAGGGACATACTACACAATCTATACACAGGGACATACTACACAATCTATACACAGAGACATACTACACAATCTATACACAGGGACATACTACACAATCTATACACAGGGACATACTACACAATCTATACACAGAGACATACTACACAATCTATACACAGGGACATACTACACAATCTATGCACAGGGACATACTACACAATCTTTACACAGGTACATACTACACATTCTGTACACATGGACATACTACACAATCTGTACACATGGACATACTACACAATCTGTACACATGGACATACTACACAATCTGTACACATGGACATACTACACAATCTGTACACAGGGACATACTACACAACCTATACACGGAGACATACTACACAACCTGTACACAGGGACATACTACACAATATATACACGGGGACATACTACACAATCTATACACGGGGACATACTACACAACCTGTACACAGGGACATACTACACAATATATACACGGGGACATACTACACAATCTATACACAGGGACATACTACACAATGTGTACACAGGGACATACTACACAATATCTACACAGGGACATACTACACAATGTGTACACAGGGACATACTACACAATATATACACAGGGACATACTACACAATCTATACTCAGGGACATACTACACAATCTATACACAGGGACATACTACACAATCTATACACAGGGACATACTACACAATATATACTACACAATCTATACACAGGGACATACTACACAATCTTTACACAGGTACATACTGCACAATCTGTACACAGGGACATACTGCACAATCTGTACACATGGACATACTACACAATCTATACACAGAGATATACTACACAATGTGTACACAGGGACATACTACACAATCTATACACAGGGACATACTACACAATCTATACACAGGGACATACTACACAATCTATACACAGGGACATACTACACAATCTATACACAGGGACATACTACACAATCTATACACAGAGACATACTACACAATCTATACACAGGGACATACTACACAATCTATGCACAGGGACATACTACACAATCTTTACACAGGTACATACTACACATTCTGTACACATGGACATACTACACAATCTGTACACATGGACATACTACACAATCTGTACACATGGACATACTACACAATCTATACACAGAGATATACTACACAATGTGTACACAGGGACATACTACACAATCTATACACAGGGACATACTACACAATCTATACACAGGGACATACTACACAATCTATACACAGGGACATACTACACAATCTATACACAGGGACATACTACACAATCTATACACAGAGACATACTACACAATCTATACACAGGGACATACTACACAATCTATACACAGGGACATACTACACAATCTATACACAGGAACATACTACACAATCTATACACAGGGACATACTACACAATCTATACACAGGGACATACTACACAATCTATACACAGAGACATACTACACAATCTATACACAGGGACATACTACACAATCTATGCACAGGGACATACTACACAATCTTTACACAGGTACATACTACACATTCTGTACACATGGACATACTACACAATCTGTACACATGGACATACTACACAATCTGTACACATGGACATACTACACAATCTGTACACATGGACATACTACACAATCTGTACACAGGGACATACTACACAACCTATACACGGAGACATACTACACAACCTGTACACAGGGACATACTACACAATATATACACGGGGACATACTACACAATCTATACACGGGGACATACTACACAACCTGTACACAGGGACATACTACACAATATATACACGGGGACATACTACACAATCTATACACGGGGACATACTACACAATCTATACACAGGGACATACTACACAATATATACTACACAATCTATACACAGGGACATACTACACAACCTGTACACAGGGAAATACTACACAATCTATACAGAGGGACATACTACACAATCTGTATACAGGGACATACTACACAATCTATACACAGGGACATACTACACAATCTATACACAGGGAAATACTACACAATCTATACACAGGGACATACTACACAATATATACTACACAATCTATACACAGGGACATACTACACAATCTATACAGAGGGACATACTACACAATCTGTATACAGGGACATACTACACAATCTATACACAGGGACATACTACACAATATATACTACACAATCTATACACAGGGACATACTACACAACCTGTACACAGGGAAATACTACACAATCTAAACAGAGGGACATACTACACAATCTATACACAGGGACATACTACACAATCTATACACGGGGACATACTACACAACCTGTACACAGGGACATACTACACAATCTATACACAGGGACATACTACACAACCTGTACACAGGGAAATACTACACAATCTATACAGAGGGACATACTACAGAATGGGTCTATAATGATAACGTTAACTGTGAATATATCCACTTGCAAGATTTTGTTTATATGTAATGGCAGAGTTGGTAGTGACCAAAACAAACGTATTTTGACATGTGATGATGTAAGCGTTGTAGTACCCTTTCCTATTTGCTCGTCGAAGTTTTTTTTTTATTTGTAAAGAATTTAATTAACTTCTCTCAGCCTATGTTACTGTAGCTTAAATACAAATCGTGATTATAATCAGAAAATAGATAGTAAGTAAGGACATTTGGTCAACTATGTATAGATCAGAAAAGAAGAAGTAGGAAGAAGAAAGAACATAAAAGATTAGTTATCCAAACGAGTATAATACATTTTTGAAGGGTTTTTAAATAGCAATTACTCAATACAATTATTTTTAAACTTGGAATGTCATTAACAATTGGAAGTAATTTATTGATTAAGTATGCTTCCTCGAAAATGTTAAGACATTTAAAGTCCACATTGTCACTCAAAGAATGACAGACTAACAAAGCCCTTGCATCAAATTTTTACAGTCATAGACTTCTTGAATGTATATACAACACGATACTAATTACACGATATTACATAGCAAACCCACTGGGCAGTGGTCGGGTGGCCACTGTAGAAGGCATGGTATGCAATGATATATATTCACTTCAAACTTATAATTCATTTCTTTTTACATAACATATGCACTGACATCAAACACGTAATTGAAATTAGATATGGAAACAAGTTTTACCAATTATATTAATTTGCAAGTCAATTGTATAATAATAAAAAACTGAAGAATACTTCCTTGTAACAAAGGCGTAATTATAACTAAAAAATAATACAAATTCCGGAAAATAGTAACACAAAAGATGGTAAAATATGATCATCACTGGAATTTGTTAAACATTTCTATATATCCTTTATGCATGTTGAGATCGTGTTGTAACTGATTACAATTGTTTTTCGCCGTTTAATAATATATAAGCTTTATAAGGCCAGGCGTCAATTTGGTATCAACGATGTACATAATATGTATTTCTGTCTATACTAAACTGAAATGAATATTCATGAGACAGTTGAGCGGACCTTACCAAATGTAGGTGTTTTCGTCATCTACGTCACACAGGTAAAGTTAACTTATACGAAATGGGCTATAACTTTGATTGCACTGACTATAGGAGAGATGTCGATGTGAACGGCAGCCGCTGTGTGGAATGGTTGTGGACGTTATCAATACACAGTACTACAGACCGGGACAATCCTAAACGTTAGTCAAAACGTAGCTTTACAGACGGACAAGGTTTTGTGTGCGGATTAATTACTTACTCGCTGGAAAGATTAGTACAAATGCTGTCTACATCACTTTGAAAACAAAACATGTGACAAGTCTTACAGTGGGTTTTTTTTATAAACAGGCGGTGGATATTTTTTCTGGAATAGGAACATGACAAACAGGTAAGTGTACGGATATTTTCCAATTAGAAATTCAGTTTACGAAACTACTTCATGAGCGTCTGAATTTACAGATATGTAGAACGAGGCGTCATCTGACTCCCTCCGATTTACAACAGGATGACTCGGTTTTACTATAACTGGTGATGCCTTTCACCTGGCAGGCAAGCCACACACAGTAAAATTGCTTCCCGCTTCATACTAAATTACCAGCTATGTTATACATATGTAGCTATGTACTTTTAACATTATACGTTGGTTTGAATACTTTTACGAATTATTAGAAGGTGTCAGAAGTAGTTATCTAATTGTTGATTGAATAATTGAACAAGACAAGAAAGGGTAAACATTTTTATTCTTTTTTAAAAAGTCTGTTTTAATGACGAAGGTGCAGGTTTCAGTGTTCTATATAGAGTAATAGCTAAGATGGGCGTTCCGGATTCATAATGATTTAATCAGCAAATTCTCATGTTTGAATTGACCATTCATATGTGTGTCAAGTAGCATATCAATGTATCAAACCGCCAACACGTGCTTAGTTCTACTTGACCGAAGTATGCCGGTCAACAGAGACTGATAAGACACGTTGTCCTTTCGAGTGTCTGGTTAAAAGAGAGGGAGAGTATGACGCCAAACATGATTAAATGTTGTATTTATCCAGACACATGTTGGAAGAGTTGGATGACAGAGGTGTGATGTGGTGTGGATGTTATAAGGCGCATACTTGCGGCTATACTAAAATACCTTGATGAACGTCTGTGTGGGACAGGGCAATAGGGGGCAATATTAAAGAGACATTTGGGGCTAGGGAGTGTTAAAGGTAACTTTTGTTCTGTTTACAACGTCTATAGATTACCAGACCCTTTATCTGATCTAATGAGACTTTATTGTGTCTACAGTGTACCACAGGGATTTGACATGTCCCTGTGGAATTTTCGTGTGGTAACCTTCTATAGGCAAATAAATCACTACGGTAGGGGGGCGGGGATCTAAAAGACATCATCAAAACTAGAAACTCTACGTAAGACAACGTATTTGACAAAGATCAGGGTATTTTGGATGTAAAAGCATTAACTATTACATAAGATTGATTCGCTATCGGCGTGGCGCCTTTCCATAGGTCTTGAATTTATTTAAATGGGCGATCAGTATATCGATGACTTGTTTTATTTTTTCCCACCATTTCATCGGAATGTGTTAATGGATACCGAAAATCAGATTAATTTAGGTATATGTTAAAACGTCGCTAGTAGATGTTGATATGGGCATGGACTGAAATTATTAAAGAAGTAGTTTAACACAGCTAATTGTACGAGAGAAAACCGCTTATTTCTCCTGCATCTTAAGTCTGTTGGTGTACATTGTATAGATGCGATGTAGGGCGTTTCCTTTTTGAAGATATTATTTCGCGTAGTGATATGAACTATTGAATTTCGAGGACATGACATCATAGCATTAGATTAAAAACGACCTGTAGTGCTTCACGCTTGGTAAATCACACGTATCGAACGGGTTCTCTTTTTCTAACCATGGGGAACACCAGATAAAAAAGGACTATATGAGGTATTGCGGATAACAAAAAATTGAGCGACCCACATTGCCGTAATTGCGTGGTTGTTAACCATATCACCTTATATGGGTAAAAATATCAAATATAGCCGGATACACACTAGATATATACACAAGCTATATAAACTCGATATGAAAAAAACTCGATACCGAGAAACACGCTGAGATAATGCGAGACAGAGATACCATTAGAAACACGCTAGATACATATATTAGGACTTCTACACATATATGTTAGACATAGAGATGCAGTCTGGATATGGAGAGAAGGCTAGATATATTGATAATACTCGATACAGAGATACACGCCAGATATAGAGTAACGCACTAGATATAGAGATAATGATGGATACAGAAAAGAGGAGAGATACAGAGATGAACGTCTATATACAGAGATGAAGCTAGATACAGATATACACGCCAGATACAGAGATGAAGCTTGATACAGAGATACACGCCAGATACAGAGATGGAGCTAGATACAGAGATACACGCCAGATACAGAGATGGAGCTAGATACAGATATACACGCCAGATACAGAGATGGAGCTAGATACAGAGATACACGCCAGATACAGAGATGAAGCTTGATACAGATATACACGCCAGATACAGAGATGAAGCTAGATACAGAGATACACGCCAGATACAGAGATGGAGCTAGATACAGATATACACGCCAGATACAGAGTTGAAGCTTGATACAGAGATACACGCCAGATACAGAGTTGAAGCTTGATACAGAGATACACGCCAGATACAGAGATGGAGCTAGATACAGATATACACGCCAGATACAGAGATGGAGCTAGATACAGATATACACGCCAGATACAGAGATGGAGCTAGATACAGAGATACACGCCAGATACAGAGATGGAGCTAGATACAGAGATACACGCCAGATACAGAGATGGAGCTAGATACAGAGATACACGCCAGATACAGAGATACACACTTTAGTTGGATACATGCTAGATACAATATTGTTTTATGTTCACAAAAGACTCAGATAAGGATATACACATGAGTTTCAGTGGTAGAAAAAAAACACACACAATAAGTTGACCCTCGAATTTCATGGCGAGACTCCAGCGAAACAAAGCCATTTTCAGTGGATACATTCTTTAGGTGAAATAGGACCTGGCATCTGTACAAAGTCGTCACTGTTCTTTACTACCGGGAGAATACGCATGACAAGGTTTTAGTACATTTAACTTCCAGACGCAGTCGAACGTCTCACTCCAGTAGTTCACAATAGGTTTTACCATTAACTTCATCTTTCTCGAGACGTTTCAGTGAAATTTACACCAGGTAAAACACATATATTTCAGTTGTCATAGAGCTAAACTTTTATATCCTAATACAGAGGTATACGAAGAAGTCCCACGACTAATTCAATTTACATTTCAAATAGTGAACACAAAGCCACAATACTTTGTAAAATACAGGTAATACAGCTTGACCATTGGTATACAATAGAGTGAACAGACTTTTAACTGAACTTTTTCACCGGGTTTGTAACACAACCAGGTAAGAAATGATGTGTGACGCCTCGATTGAATTGTCCCTTTCATTATACAGATGACTATGTTGGAATGGTATTTGTACCGAGATCTACAGTGCACGAGACACTACAGTCCTGTAAAATTTACCTCAGAGTAAGATGGAGATGACCTTGTAGTCATCGAAATGTTGCACGTAATTTTCTATTCCATTGTAGACCCCATCCTATCAAATATGATCCCCGAACACCGTGATCACTGGCGCCAATTAGTGCAACTGCATGGATGAACATGTCAAATTGGTGTCATTCATCTCAAGGATAACAAGTTTTATGTAGGTCCTGTTACGTTGTGGTCTGGAAGCTGGTCATGCTGTGGTCAGTGACCTTGGGGACTATTAATTTTATGTTGATCGTGTTGTGGTACATGTAGCTCAATTCAAGGATGACCAGTAGTTTGTTGCCTTTAACGTGGTCAGTAACACCGAGGATGTGGTCAGTGAACTTGAGAATGACCAGTTGTACTCTGGTCCTGTTGTGCTCAGTGACCTTGAGGATGACCAGTTGTACTCTGGTCCTGTTGTGCTCAGTGGCCTTGAGGATGACCAGTTGTACTCTCGTCCTGTTGTGCTCAATGGCCTTGAGGATTAATAGTTGTACTCTGGTCATGTTGTGCTCAGTGACCTTGAGGATGACCAGTTGCACTCTGGTCCTGTTGTGCTCAGTGGCTTTGAGGATGACCAGTTGTACTCTGTTCCTGTTGTGCTCAGTGGCCTTGAGGATGACCAGTTGTACTCTGTTCATGTTGTGCTCGGTGACCTTGAGGATGACCAATTGTATGCTGGTCCTTTTGTGACCAGAGACCACGACGATGTCCAGTTGTATGTATACTAGTCATATTTTAGTCAGTAATTGTAAGAACGAGGTCTGGTATATTAATGCTGTTGTGACAAGTAGCCTTACAGGATTATATCTAGAGATATCACAGATATGAAGAGGTCCCTATTAAAAGGAACAAAATATCTTCAACGTCGGGTCATACTAATATAATAACATAAAGACAAACATTAATTCTTCATAACTTTAATTCTTCATAACTATTATTAAAAGAAACAAATGCGTAAAAACCCGGAATATTAGTAAAATCACACCATATTAAGGTATCGCGACATAAGACATGAAAACGGCAGTAAGGACATAAAAAGGTCGGATTATGAATCGAAATAACATGATACTTTACTCCACGTGTCCACGTGGTAATAATTGTTTTGTTTTAATTAAATTTAATGTCATTTGTCATTGCGCATAGAGTGCAATACATTGCATGACACACAAATTATATAAGACAGACAATATACAAACAACTATCTTCAGGATTAGTAATCTTGTTGTTAATGGCAGGTAACATAGTCGGCAGTAGGTGTAGAATATGTAAATAAATACAGCGTTGGACAATCTCTGAGGAAGACTTGTTCCAATGGCGTAGAGGAAAGGTATATCTTTGTCAAATACATGTATGTTATCGTTTCCGTTTTTTCTGAGATGGGTTTTTCAAAGTAAAAGAATAGATAATCCATCATTTGAAGTGCGATAACTGTGTGATCACGGTCTTGGCTGGCTTTGAATTGCATTGCAGACCATCAACGCTTTTCGAGTCACCCTTGGGTCTCGGTATCCATGTCGCGATGTCGAGTAACCGGCATTCACATATACGGGATTGCTTATCTGGTGTCACGACCCCGGAATCGTGTACATTCTCCTGACCCAAGTATTACACAGCCCCGTGGTCAGGTAACCTATGTTTATAACAATTTCTTGTGACCATGTATCACAGCCTTGTGACGGGGTGTGTACCCAGTGTTTGTAGTGTCACAGTCCCGGGGTCGGGTTCCCCAGTATCTCACGCGGTAAAGAATTACACCCACGGGATCTGTCATACTCGGCATCTCGAGTCAGCCCATGTCCCTCATGTATCACGTACAAACCTCTGAGATGACATCAGCTTATCAGTGGCTAAGTACTGACCAATACACTTATGTCAAGTGGTGTAATTAGGCTTGTGATATGAGATTAAGCTTCTAGTGCACTGGTCTTTCTCTACTGATAACGAAACACTGGCTAAGTTGATGTTCTAGGTTGGCCCGGATTCCTTTAGATAGTGTTTCGTTGTTGGACCTCGATCTGCGATAGGTCTTTACAGTTAGAATGTTTACTTGATTTAGATGTTAAACACCATAAATAATGTTTAAATTAAATTGAACGCTCGTCATGAAATGAGAGATATTTGCCCATGGATGTAGACTTGTTGAATGTCTGAACATACTAGATATAGGGGACAGACAAACACGACTTAGGATCGACTCGACTTAAAAATCCCCACGTTCTCAAAATCTCACGCTTTAACAACTAGTTACCACTTAATTAACTCTCAAAAAATACCCAACATTTAATTTCTTTCACACAACTTAACATCGATCACCTACAAATGTCCCTCCTGATAACGAAACCACGATTTCATAATAACTCCCAGCCTGCTAACTACACTTCACTCGCTTTTAAGTCCTGTCCAGGTATCCTACAGTAACTATTCTGTAAACACCCAAACCCTCCACTTCATTTATCTCTTATCAGTGTTCTTTAGGTAAGACTCAAGAGCCATCAAATCTTTAATCAGGTTTCCACCTGTTTATTTATCTGTGTTGTGTCACACTTCTGTTAAAATATAAATGTGACGGAGACATATTCATAATGTTTAAGATTGCCCGACACTCCATGCAGTCACGTGATGTTGGATATCAGTTAAAGTCCAAAGTTAAATACAAAGTTCGACGGTCTTCTTCAAATTTTGTATGTATCATGTGTACCTGTCACCCGGAAATAATGGTCATAATCAACTATTGACAAAATACTAGAGTATCCCAAAGAATTATCACATTTAGAAATAAATCATGCGTAACTAATTCTTTGCATTCACATGGTCATTAGCATTTTAGACTATCTAGGGATTTGGTATTTTAATTGACATGTTTCATATTGCTTGCTGCTTGCCCATTAAAGAATAGTATCCCTAGGTACACATAAATGACATTGTTATTTTTGGATATGTCTATATCGTTTCTTTGATGATACAGTCAATTTATGAAAAGACGACATTCAACTGTTTGCGTTCATTGTTCCATAAATGTTATTCCTTGCGACAGTGGCAGGTACTTGCAAATCATAGTTTTGAAATATTGTTACCATTTGGTTTATAAGTGACTGCAGCTGTTACTGACGAAGCACGCGCGCACACGGGACCCAGGGCTGAACCGGAACCAACAACAGCAGTACACATGTCATGTATGATTAAACTACTGTTGTGTCAGCCTCTCCATCATTGTGTCACAGCAATATTGGCATATGACACGACATTTTTTACTCTTATGTTTAACTGTAATTACTCACGTGCATTAATTGAAGAGTACGTAACATGACTTCGACCTCAGTTGTACTTACAGTCCCGCTGAAATATGGTCACTTTGGCTTTGCCTCTTTGTAATTCTAGTTTTGCATAGATAAGGAAAAGAAAAAAAAGGTTACCGACAGGTGTCGTGGTTGATAACCTTATTATTACTATAGACAGGTGTCGTGACAGGCATTTCTATAATTTGTATATATTAATACACATGTATATATTCTCTAGCATGAGCCGATAAAAATAATTTTATGCATGCACAAAATTTCTCGACGATCTCGCCGTACAAAGACTTGTGACAGGATGTACAAGTCTGCTTTTTGCTCGGCAAAACTTACTCATAACGTATCCGACGCACGCTAATGTATCAACCAAATATTTTTCAAAGGTTGACATACGCTGGCTAAATTGTCAATGTGTGACTGGCCTAATGGAGACAGATACTTGGTGGATGGTGTTATTATCCTGTTTCATGCTATTTGTATTGAAATTGGTCAGGTGGTGAGAGTTTTCTATCAAAGGTCAATTTCGACCTGCTAGATGAGTTTTAAGCAACTATACTTTAATACGACTTGTTAAACGGGTGTTAACTCCCCGGAATTAGCCGTTTATGAATCCTATTTTTACTGGTAAAAAAGACGTTGTCATCTCAGATGAGAGTTGCTGTTGTAAAGCATGCCCTGAGAAGCTCTACCTTCCGATGTTACAGGTTTCTCCGGTCAAGCTTACCTGTGACTAGTTGAGGCGTGGGGCTAACCATGTGACGGGAGGTTCGCCAGAACAAGACAACTCTTAATCCCGGATTTTACGTGATGAAATTGCGAGACAGATCGATACAACTGTGCCTGTCGCATGTGGTTTCCTCTTCCACATATGACAACTGACGTCAGCAAACCTGTGACGTCAACACGCAAAGAATTTCACGTGATATTGCTGTAAAGAGTAGATGGGCATGTAGGTAAATATGGGTTGGCAAAAACGAAATATACTTAAAGTATGTGAAAACGTTTTCGCTACTTTCGTTGTCTTAGCATGTCTCTTTACGTTGATGACGTCATTGTCGTCTTCAAAGCTTTACAAAAAAGTAAGATCATCATCCGGACGTAAACACGGTGTGTTAAAGGAAGCGAAAGAAAGTTTCCGAATGGCCATGGGAACGAATTTAGATGATCATGACGTGAAGATAGGATATACGACGCCGAAACGTCCGGAACAGAAAGTTGATCGCCCTGATCCATATGTTGATCCGTTTCATCAGTGGTTCAGGGAGCGAAATGTTGTTAAGTACAGCGCTAAAGGTAAACATCCGGTGTTACCGGAAACGGAAGTAATCAATAACAAAGGCGTGTGTAAGAGTGACCCGGTTGATATATTGATATATTTTCAAAGTCGATGGGACCATTTTAAGCGTCGTTCTGTCTTAAGAGAGACATGGGCGAGTTCAAAGACATTCAAGGATATACAGATTAAAACTATATTTGTGTTGGGAAAGTCTCCCGTCAAAGAAGACCAGGTGAAAATAAACAATGAGAACCTTCTCTATCACGACATAATCCAAGGGGATTTCGTAGATAGTATCGCTAATCTCACAATGAAAAGTATCCTCGCCATGAAATGGATAAATGAGAATTGTATACAGGCTAAGTTCATTCTCAAGGCAGATGATGACATGTTTGTCAATATATTTGCTTTAATTGAATATCTAATCTCGCAAATTTACGAGAAGAATAAAGTTGTAATGTGTCACGCCAAGGAAAACGACACTAGTCCCATCGAAAGGAACAAGAATAGTAAATGGTATGTACCACCCAATGTGTTTCCTGGCAGGAAACGCTTTCCGCGTTTCTGTAGTGGTTATACATCAATCTTCACTGCTGATCTGGTCCCAGAATTATACAAAGCATCATTTTCAAATCCATATTTTTCTGTGGACGATGCATACCTTTTCGGTCTGTTGATGGAAAAAATTAAGGATGTGATGTTTTTTGATATTCAAGACAATATGACACTAAACCAGAAGTCAGCCTTAGAAGAATACACAGGTGGCGGTGCCATAGAACATGTGGCGAGCAACGCCTGGGAGGACGGGGCTCTTGAAAAGTTTTGGCAAGCAACTCTCTCAAAACTGACGAAATGGTCCAAGACCCATGCAAACGTAGCTATTGTTCAGCAAAACAGAAATGACGTCATGGGACGTTAAGTTATATTTAAAGGTCAATTATTATAATATCTCATAGCATACAGCAAAACAAAACGCTATCCATCAGACATCGTGGTGTATTTACATGTTCATGTTACACGAGTCTTTAATGTGTGTCAGTGAATGAATGTCAAACAGACGAGTCGTCGATGTAGGATTGACTGATGGGAATGTCACATGTATAAACAGGGTTTGAACTTTAATCAACCTCTCATCAGACTGTTTAATGTCGATCGTGTATTGTGCAATTAGTTCTCATGTTAAGGATATAATACCGGTTAGTTGTTCCAACTGAATTTTACTTTTTATAAATGAAAGACGCGAAGAAACATATAAATAGCACAAGGTGACTCGTTAAGATAAAATTAAAACCGCTTGATGGACAGCTCACGGATAATTATTTGTTTCAAAGTAACAGAATGATGAAATTAAAAAGAAAACCAACACACACACAAACTCACGTGATTTTGCGAATCAAAAGTGGCGTTGTTTGGTATCGGAATGCGTTACATGTTTCAGAATTCATTTATGATGTGCTATCATTGATAATACGGTAGTGTGTTCGAGTCAAAGAGAGATTACAAACATGGTTGACGCCAATGACATATTTATTAACTGGAATGTGTAACATCAAATTTGCCAGAATTGCATGTCTGTCTCACCACTTGAATAAAACAGCTTCTAAACCGACACCGGATGGAGCGATGGTCACGGCAATGTTTACGTGTAAACATGGGCTTCAGGTGACTGATGATACACATGTTGAGTTGCTTGTGCCACGGACATCGTTACATTCTAATGACTTATAACTAAGGGCCTTCATGTAAACATTTACCCTTGCTTTGTAAATAAATAACTTTGTTGACCTTTGTAAATGGAAAACAGCAGTCCAAACAACAAACCAGAATCTCAACCAATATTTAATATGATCTCCGATATGTTTGTATTATGTGAAGAAGGTGATTTCCTGTCTCTTTTCTGTTTTGTTTCTGTGTACTTTTAGGCATGAGTTACCCATCACCTGATATTATATATTTAAAACCAACATTCAAAATTCTTTAAGGACAATTTCAATTTCATTCTTTGGAAATAAGGTTAGTTCTGAATATACTGTGGATGTAACGGTTGACACGCTAGAGGCTGACATTAGGTTTGCCGATTTGCACATGAAAGATAACGTCTTAATCAGGTACTTATCTTACAGGTGTTTAATGTTAGAGATATTGGGGTTATAGGTTCGAAATAGAGATAGATTTCATCCGTTGTTTACTAAAACTCTAAAGATGATGGGTATTTTTCATATTTTTTATTATTTTAATGATGCACATATATTTTATCTAACCAACTCGTCCAGCACCAAGGTAAATGTATAGTATTCTTTGCTAGTTAATCGTCTTGTTGCACTTATGAAATATCTGTATCATGAATATGAATTATATATGAATAATCAGGTTTCATGCTTCATTAACATTCGGCGCTCTGTCCTAACCAATCAGGTTTTATGTTTCATTAACATTTGGCGCTCTGTCCTAACCAATCAGGTTTTATGTTTCATTAACATTTGGCATTCTGTTCTAACCAGTCGGATGGCAAGTTTCACCAACTGTCAGTAATTTACCAACGGTCGGCGAGAAATCGCTACTGTTAATGGATCACGGGCTACTAGAATTTGACAAAGTTTGACGTCAGGCTAAGATATGGCGGTATCCTGTAGCTTATTGTATGCCTTGATAAACGGGGAGGCAGTGGGCTGATTTTGTAACTAAATAACCATTAATCACAGTCTATATGTACGAAATGTAAACACGATGATTGTGACTGTTTACTCAACACTGTTCTTGTGTAATCCATAACGTTTATTCCTTCTTCAATTAACGTAGTCATTTCCCAGATAAACAATCGTTTATTTTCAAAATGGTTGTACAAATTACAAAACAGAAACTAATGAAGTAATTTAATTTACAAAGAAGTTTTTTTTCAAAAATCTTGAAATGGCGTGAGACGTTTACAGGCGTGTTATGGAGGGTACCCAAATGCATTCTAAGAGTGGTTGGAACGGCTATGTCCTAACCACTCAGCTCTTATGCTGTACCAACGATCGATTTGCCGTAACCAACAATCAGGTCTTATAATTCACGAACGGTCGGTGATTTAGACACACCAACAAATTTTCAGTCCTTAGCTACAAGGCCCAATATGTTACTAACATTGCGAACTCGATTCTGTGTGTTGTGTGTTTAAGTGCTGGAGACCGCTGTTGACTGACATTCTAATTACAAAGACTCTATCGCATACTGTAAAAGTGGAAATTTAGGAGAGGGGGTTATTTACGCTACTTACGCGAAGGTCGTTTGAACATTTTGTTATGTACTTCAATTTTACAGACGAAATAAAATGAATTTTTGATCGTATAGTTTACCCATAGAAGTCGCGAAATTATACCAAAACCACACACACATCCTCCCCGAAAATTTCCACAGTTACAGTAGTCATACATTTTCCTGACCATAAAACATAGAGTATTGCAATGTTATTTGTTGAAGGTATTTTATAAATATTGTTTGCAATAGAATTCGGATATGAAAGTCCTATGTCTAAGATGCAAATACATTTGTATTATGTATAAAAATTTTGTTGAATCAAATAAAATAAAGACAATGTTTGTTCTATTTCTTAACGGGAGAGTTGAAATTTATTTTCATTTAAAAATAAAACAGATAATAACGACAGATAAAAAGGAAGAGAAGAAGGATTCTGCACACTTGACAAATTTTTCTTAAAACAAAACAAAAACACGACTTTAACATACTACAAGCTCTTTCCTGCATATGTCCATATCAAGCTCATTCTTGTACAATTAGTTATTAGAGGAACATAGCAATCACAATGACAGCTCATTATAACTGTTTCTGGAGAAGTATTTGATAGATTGAACTTGCAGTGCACAATTACACTAGGTTCTCTCTGCCTTCTCTTACACATATTTAATTTGGAGTGACCAGAGCAAATTTATTGTACAACCATAATTCAAATGAAATACGAAAGACTTTGACAAAAGCAACTGGTAAGAATGGATAGAAAATAATACCAGTAGTTCCAGAAGGGTAAGAGTCTTTTGCTTAGTCCACTACACCTGCCATGGAACTATTGGTCTGTCCAAGCAGGTAATGTCATGTTCTCAAGTGAGAACAATGTAAACAGAGACGGAACCACCAGGCATAGTATCAAGTACGTCCAACTTCTATCGCGAAAGGGACAAATATTTTTCTCGTTGAAATCATGATAGTCACCATAAAATCTCCCCGTGGTTTGAATAGTATGTAGCTCACGAAACCGAGTGTGGTAGATTGTCTACAACTATGATTGAATTCGTGTTACTGAAATCATTACGTAATCAGTCCAGTAAGCGGTATTTAGTCTCGTTACGAACAGCGTTTTACAGTTGTAGAAGACAATGTAAACCTCTTGTCAATACATCCGGGACCTTAAATCTTATAAATGATGTATGTTATTGCTCATGCCAAAAAACACTTTTGGAATCACTTTCAAGTCTAATATATCTGTTCCCATCTTGTTGGTTATATTTGTTGCATGTTTTGAGACTGACTATCACTGAGACATACCAGAAAAAATCCCAATTTACACTCCTCTCTGGCTTGACATGACCGGTAAAACCAGATTTTTTACTATATACCAAAATTTATCACCCAGCTTATTACAGATGACTGAATCTCTAGGACCGTAGAAAAACTCTATCCTTCCTGATTAGAAAGAAGCTCTTTCTCACCTGTAGGTGGTACAAGTGTACGGGTGACACTGAATGGTCGGTCAATTAAGGCCGTTATAATGTGCATGGAACCATACAGAGGGTCAGTAATTACCTGAGAAAGGGCTCATTCCTTACCGTTGACCGACTCAGTTCAGGTAATAAAGGAAATCTCCATTATCATACAGATGTGATATCAACTTTCGGAATAGTCGTGGTTTTAACAACACAATTAAAGTATACTAACTGGTGGGAGGGGGAATTGCGCAATGGTAACATCATTCAGTGTTCTGGACGGGAAAGATTAATGAATATGAACGTGTGAGTTAATAATAAGCATATGTGTTTGTTGTTCTTTTTTTTTATTAAGAAGGTTCTTTGTCATGCGGAGCATAGTTGCTGCTTTGTCCAGACTATAACTTTGCTTGCATTTAACTAGGTTTGTAAAAAATATTCATACATTGGTTATACCAAGGCGACATGCAGTGTACAAATCAGGGTATATAACCACATTTTTAAAGAGTTACTGCCCTTTGTTAAAATTTGCAGAATTTGCATTGTGTGCAATATACCAAAGTAAGGGTCCGAAACCCATTAATTACAAAATTATCGACATTTGTAGATATTTTTGTATATGCTTGTATTTCGTATTTGGAACATAATTGTATTTTGAATTGGTACCAACTGAAAAATGAATTTGTCAATAGTAATTTTTTGTAATATTTGTTTCAAATTTTCTAGTCTTTGACCTCTTGATTGTCTCCCACACAATTTACAATACTCTAGTTGCTATATATATTAAGTATCACCCCTGAGTGAAATATAACTCAACTTTCATAGCTCAAGTATCAGTCTGGATTAGACATATACATTTTTTAGTCTTCTTTCCTCTGCCACACTTTCCATTTTCACATACATTTTTATAGATATGTTGCATTTATATGGCAAAATACAATATTAAAAGACAGGACAATCTACCAAAGAAGTTGTTCCTGGAGAGCATTCACCTGTTCCACCGACAGTCTTGTTTTAAATCATGTTCCCGTTTTGAGAACGTGACATCACTTCCATTGTTGCATGTCGTGGATGAAGCTGACGACGCTACCCTTTCCGCAACACCTGGATATTTCATCTTGTATATTCCGGATAGGAAACGTTAGACAGGTTGAATTGATCTTTATCTCTTTTAATTTGTATTTGATTCTAAATATAGCATCGATGTGATTTTATTTCCAGAGTTGCCAGGGATTTTTCTCTGATATCTAATCCCGATTTTCGTCAATCAATCAGCCTAGAATAAGTACAAATAGTAAATCAGGTAAGAAATAAGTGAAGACAGTAGCCATAAAGATTACATAAGCTTCCATACATGTGTATCAGCTAAGCTAACGTTTGTTACATAAAAAACAGTGTGGATATCCACAATAATATCTTAAATAGGATTATATATACAAGGCATTGTAGGGCTACATTAAGATACAAACGATCCGGTTAAAACACAAATGAGCACACTGCTCGGACCTTTAATGATTACAGAGACAACAGGCTTTTTGCAACCGGTTACCTGCTACCGTATACATGGTATGGGTTTCTGCTGTCGTTATACATGACCCCGTAACAAAGCTAACAACAGCTTCATTGGTGGAAGTCAATGCTGGTCTGCTTAAATAACGGATTGGAATGGATAAGGTTTTTTTTTGTGCTCGAGAATTTTATTCTAGACAGGGTTTCTTTGTTATTTTATAGCACTATCCTGGGAATAAAACACATGTACACACTACTGAAATCGTCCATCAAGGCCTCACCGTTACCAGGATTTTCCCCACAAATACGGGGAAATGGCATTATCTACGAAAGTATAAGACTTTCATGTGGTTGTGCCTTATAATATCTAATTCTTCTCTGTCCTTTGTAAGGAAAGTATAACATACTATTACTCCTCTGAAAGTTTCTTGTCTGATAACTGGACTCCTAAACAAGATGGAGACCAAACAAACAATAAACAGGCGATAAATGTTGTTTTGTACGAAAATAAATATTGAGTACGGATATACATATAGTAAGAGTTTCTAACTTACTTCAATAAATCAAACTAGAAAACAAAGTTTTGTTGAACACGTTTAAAAACCCGAAGACGTATTTCATCAACTCCTGTGGACTACGTTTCCTAATCAGACCAACAGATAAGGCTGAGGTTTACCTGAATCCTACTACAATGGCCTTTCCTGGCATATTTGGGAGTTCCCGCTGACGGCAAAGGTCAACTCAGGTATGCAGTAATGCATTATACCACTATAGTCCGTTCTAGTATTCACACTGGTTTTTGAACATGTCTTTCGGTGAGATCGTCGACTGATAAAAGTTATGATACCTACAAAAGGCAACATAAATGGTGTTGAAAAGGGACTGTCTATTTAATATATCTGGACAAAGTATCTGCACGTTTTAAGTAAAGAAAATACTTATTGAAGCAAACAGCAAATATCTCCATACATAGAAAATACAAACAAAACTTCCTTGTTCACCGTTAGTCGTGATCGCTTATGCGTTCACAAAAAAAACTAAGCCAAAAATCAGCAGTATTGAAAAGGGACTGTCTATTTAATATATCTGGACAAAGTATCTGCACGTTTTAAGTAAAGAAAATACTTATTGAAGCAAACAGCAAATATCTCCATACATAGAAAATACAAACAAAACTTCCTTGTTCACCGTTAGTCGTGATCGCTTATGCGTTCACAAAAAAAACTAAGCCAAAAATCAGCAGATTTACACGGAAACCCCTGAAAACGTATAATGAGAATATGACCAAGTATCAGTTGCTCAAAGCTTTGTAAAAATTCACCAAAGGGAAGTTAAAAAATTGTTGCCATTGAAAAAACAA
The DNA here is from genome assembly GCF_031769215.1 of Ylistrum balloti. Classification (NCBI taxonomy): domain Eukaryota; kingdom Metazoa; phylum Mollusca; class Bivalvia; order Pectinida; family Pectinidae; genus Ylistrum; species Ylistrum balloti. The sequence goes on along the minus strand of NW_026782258.1, from coordinate 498,704 downwards.
GGATTTGAAAACTGAAATTGACGCTCAAAATGTTAACCTGGTCTGTCTCAACAACTCTGCAACTGTGAAATGATAAAACATATTCACAATTCTGTTGAATTCATATTGAAAAATACACTAACCAGTGGTTATCTAATACCAAACATTTAGCAAATTGGGATCAAGTGTACCGGAACGATAAGCATATTCTGCTTCATTAGTGACATCCGCAATGTAAATCACTACACAGCTATTATCTCGTATTCGACAGCCTGACATACACATAAAAACACTCCGCCAGAATGGAAACCCTGACTCGGGAAACATTTTATCATCCAAGTGTATAATATATCTGTCATATGCAAACCTTGCGTTAATAAATAGCACAATAGGGGGTTTATATACCGACCAAAATAAGCACACACTACCTGTCACTATCACTAAAGCTAAATGTCAGTGATGGACAAAATTTTCGTATAAAAGACAGATTTGTCTCCGGTTTAATATTTCTGGACACGTATCACTTGCTGAGAATCCACATAATCTGTTTTGTCGAACAATTACACTGAAGCTTGAAATGTGACACCTGTATTTAACTCTTCCTTATCATTCATTTATACAACAAATCATAACATTGGATCAAATTGTAATTACTTATTTATTTATGCAATAACGTGCGATGTCTGTATCTAATTATAATATTATAATGTAGTACGTGTACAATGTGTTGTGACTTCTTTAGAATCACATATCCTCTAAGGAAAGGTTGTCGCATTGTCGATGACCGTCGGGACTCGGTGTAGCTTAGTATAATCCAATACTTTATCTTACAATCACAATACGTTTGTATCGTTTCAATCTATCCTTGTACAATTAAATCATAGGTACTGGTGCTTTATTGTTTAGTAGTTCACTGAGCTGTATATATTATACTGTATATATTGTATAGATTCGAATACCATTTGTAAAGGTGTTGAGATAGAAATAAAATTCTATTGAACTCGATCATAAGTCAACCGGAATATCGGAAGAGGTTTACATTTGAAGAGATAGATATGTTCCTCAGAATGTAATGTTCATCCTTCCTACACAGGTCAACTTCATAGTTAAAAGTGTAATGCTTCCTAAACGTGTTTTGTGTACATTTCCAAAGGGTGTAATATTTGACTGTCTAAAAAATGTTTAAAAAATAAACCCAAACATGCAAGTGTATACTTCTAATTAATAGGTAAAGTGTGTGTGTGTGTATATATATATATATAAGTAAGATGTTTAGATATATCAACCTTTGACTTTCTATTTCGTAATTATGGCTTCAATGACATACCTTTACGAATAATGTCTGGATCTATATATACATACATAAAAAAAACAATATGTATAAGTTTTACTGTTGAAAATGTTACCATAGCTACATCTCCTTGTTGACGACGTTACCATAACTACATCTCCTTGTTGGCGACGTTACCATAACTACATCTCCTTGTTGGCGATGTTACCATAACTACATCTTCTTATTGACGATGTTTCCATAACTACATCTTTTTGTTGGCGATGTTTCCATAACTACATCTTCTTGTTGACGATGTTTCCATAACTACATCTTCTTGTTGGCGATCATAACCAGATCCTATTTTCTTTTAAGTGCTTTTTTACTTGGAGTAAATGGGAACTATTTTAAAGAAAAAAATTGTAAATTGTCTGCTGCTGGGAAAACAACATATATACATGCCAACAATATCTTATTTTATATTGACAAAGTGTCAAAATATGATCAACGGAAGGGATAATATGAAGCCCACCGAAGTAAAATTAACCATGCGTTTAGCAATGTTTACCGTTTTCTACTTCACCAATGACACGCCCCAATTAAGTTTAGGTAAGGTAACCGTTTTCAACTTCGTCAACAACACCCGCCATTTAAGTCTAGATGAATTCAAGTAATGTCATGTTCTCAAAATAAGAACTTTGTTCATAACAAACAAGGATCGAAAACATATTACATCGTACACAAAGAATTTGCACAATTTCCATTCAGATCAGGATGCCGACAATAAGGCTTTCTTATAGTTCTTATAGTTTACATGGATCTCTCGAAACTCGGAGTTATACGAAAGGTTATGGAAGCGGGAATTAGAAAAGGATGATTCACGAAAGGGAAACTGATCTTTGTTTGGTGTCAGTGTCTGTCTAGTTATCTTTTTTCAGACAAGACAATATGTCTAATATCGGGAGTGAAAAATCTGTAAGGTCTTGTCTTCTTTTTCGCTAAGTTCTGCAATAGTTTTGTATGAAATCAAATACCAGTCAGCCAAGTCAGCAGTTCATTACTCATTTCAATGCTCTGTAGGACGTTTTAAACGGAAAGGGGGGGTGGGAGCGAATAAGAGAGAGAAAGCTATCAATAGCAGAGAATGAAGACGTTTATGAACCACAAACGCGCTTCCCTTGACATCGTCTTTTATCTGACTACATATTATGGTGTACGTGTTTAAACTTTGTCAATTGTTTAATCGTACTTTCTGGTAGCGGATCGCTTTTAAAATACATTGTATTTCATGAAAGAGTACAAGATTTTTTGTAACCATTGAAAAATAGAAAGGAAAATGGCAGCTTCTTTGCAATAGATTTATAGAAGATTTAAACGTAATTTATGGTTAATACACTGACTACCGTGAAAGAGTTTGAAAATCCAGAACCTATTACCGGTTAAATAAACATGTTTCAAGGTAACCAGGTCCATTTTACTCAAAGGTTAGTAAGAGTTTACCAACGGTAAGTAAAAACTTCAAATTGTTGCCACAGAAAATACAAGAGCGTTTAGGTAAAATTAACGCTCAAAATATATCATTCTCGAAAATCTACAACTGTAAAATAATAATGGTCTCGTTATTGTTTTATTGGTGTTTGAAAATTCACTAATCACTAATGTTCTGTATACGGTAGACAATAGTCATCATAAATAACCATTAAAAACAGTCTGCCATAAATTATCATTTTTAACTAAAAATAGTGCAGTAGTTGTTTATTACATTTCATTTGAATTTTTTTAAACCAACCGTTTCTTATTTAACAAGCTTCTCCCTTGACAACTTCCGGCCGTCTGTCTCCATCTTTTCAATTACAAGTAATGGGCTCTGAAGAAATATTTTTTGATTGGTTAAAAAAGATACATGACGTAAATAGAAACTCCCTTTTATTAAAAATAGAACAAAGCGATGCAATGTGATCAATTATCCGGTTTACAGTGCAATATCAATCAAAATTGTAGAACACGTGACCATGTCTTGAGAAATGCAAAATGCAGAATAAAAACAACAATGTAATAATATATTAAATTGCGGTTGATATACAGAACGCATGTATATGTTGATCCTCATTGGGGTGTTATCCTCCCTCTTCGTGGAAAAGTCGAGAACTGACACTGCTACCTGCGGGGTTTTGGGCACCAAGACTGCCACAACAAACCTGCCATTGGTAACTCAAGACAGGGCGTTTTGTTCGAAAAGTAAAGAACATTATTTTGTGTCCGTTATAAAACCTAACAATAAGTAATAATATCAATACATGTAAAATACCAAATGTCATTAAAAAATGGTTTGTCTTGATACTTTTTTCAGTTCAGTAGTGTAAAGGAACATGGTAGCAAATATAATGATCCTAAGCAGGGATCACTCTGGGTAAAATTTATTGAGATAAAAAATCTCTATCCTTCAAAAAGAATGAGATTTTTTTTAGAAAACAATGAGATATATGTGATTTTGCCTCAAATTTAGATAAAGACTAAACACTTCACACAGAGTCAAAATTCTTTATTTATAACACATCAGTAATGGAATTTGTAGCAGTCCCTCATTATCGTCTGAAGATAACCCTGGACTTCTTAGATTTCCAGTCACTGAAGGTCTGTTTGAAGGGGGATTCCTGCAAGCTTGGTCCCTCTATCATTATTCGCAGCAGCGTGTCATTTTCGACCACAGTTGATTCATTAGTCGTTTTGTCAGCACCAGCAAAAAACAGTCTTCTTCCGAGTGTTTGCATTTGGAAGGTCTCGGATGTTATCCTATGGTTGTTTTAAGCGCGTTATAAATAACAACAAGATTAGGAAGTCAAAATTCATGGTTTCAGTTTCCCTTTATGGCATAACACCCGTTATAAAGATAGCCAAAAAGGAAACAAATCCGCCTAAAAATTAGGATTCTACATCCGATAAGGAAGTAAGAACGTTCGTGAAGAATACCGGTATAATTAAGTACACAAATTCCTGTGAGACCTTAATATACACGAGTTTATTATTATGAAATACATACAACTATTAAGTACGCGTGTTCTTTTAAAACTACAGTGTACGCAGGTTCCGTTTAGACTACTATTGTGTACTCGGGTTCCTTAAAGGCTATCATTATGAACAAGGGTTCTTTTAAGGTTACTCTTGTGTATTCGGGTTCCTTTAAGACTATCATCAAGTACACGGGTTCCTTTAAGAGTATCATCATGTACACGGGTTCCTTGAAGAGTATCATCATGTACACGGGTTCCTTTAAGAGTATCATCATGTACACGGGTTCTTTGAAGACTATCATTATGTGCACGGGTTCTTTTAAGGCAACTCTTGTGTGCTCGGGTTCCTTTAAGACTATCGTTATGTGCACGGGTTCTTTTAAGGCAACTCTTGTGTACTCGGGTTCCTTTAAGACTATCGTTATGTACATGGGTTCCTTTAAGACTATCATCATGTACATGGGTTCCTTTAAGATTAGCATTATGTACACGGGTTCCTTTAAGACTATCATCAAGTACACGGGTTCCTTTAATACTATCATCATGTACACGGGTTCCTTTAAGACTATCATCATGTACACGGGTTCCTTTAAGACTATCATCATGTACACGGGTTCCTTTAAGACTATCATCATGTACACGGGTTCCTTTAAGATTATCATCATGTACACGGGTTCCTTTAAGACTATCATTATGTACACGGGTTCTTTTAAGAGTACACGGGTTTCTTTAAGACTATCATTATGTACACGGGTTTCTTGAAGACTATCATCATGTACACGGGTTCCTTTAAGACTATCATTATGTACACGGGTTCTTTTAAGGCTACTCTTGTGTACTCTGGTTCATTTAAGACTATCATCATGTACACGGGTTCCTTTAAGACTATCATCATGTACACGGGTTCCATTAAGATTATCATTATGTACACGGGTTCTTTTAAGGCTACTCTTGTGTACTCTGGTTCATTTAAGACTATCATCATGTACACGGGTTTCTTTAAGACTATCATTATGTACACGGGTTTCTTTAAGACTATCATCATGTACACGGGTTCCATTAAGATTATCATTATGTACACGGGTCCCTTCAAGACTATCATCATGTACACGGGTTCTTTTAAGACTATCATCATGTACACAGGTTCCATTAAGATTATCATTATGTACACGGGTTCCTTTAAGGCTATCATCATGTACACGGGTTCCTTTAAGACTATCATCATGTACACGGGTTCCTTTAAGACTATCATCATGTACACGGGTTCCTTTAAGACTATCATCATGTACACGGGTTCCATTAAGATTATCATTATGTACACGGGTTCCATTAAGACTATCATCATGTACACGGGTTCCTTTAAGACTATCATTATGTACACGGTTCCTTTAAAGCTATTATTGTGTGCACGGGTTCCTTCAAGGCCATTTTAATGATTATTAGTGTGTAGTTAAGACTACAAAGTTCGCATGTTCTTATAACCATTGTATAGTACATGTGTTCTTTAATACTACAAAGTACGTGAGTTCTTTTATAGCCTTTGATGTTTTGTTGCATAAGTACACCGGTTGCTTTTAAGACTGATACAAAAAAAGTCTTGTTTTTTATGATGTACAAGCTACTTTAGATTTTCAAATGTCCCGAAATTTCAAAATTGCCAAGGTCCAAGTCCAGCTTCTGTTTCAACAGTGTTTAAGGTATCTTAATGATTTGCATTCTTCCTCTTTTGAAGTTTTCATTTTTGAACAACGGCATATGTTTAGTGAGCAAGACATATTTGACTCCTAACTGACAAGACAAGATTATCTGGATGGGAGTTTCAATGGGATTACTGGTAATCCTGTGTGTCCAGACTCAATCAATGAAATAATTTCGGTTCTAAGGTGGAGGGTTATAGAATCAATAAGTCAGCCTTTAGCTATAGAAAGTCTGTGTCAGCGACACTTTATACCTGTACGGACAGATATAGTATTGATCTATTAGGGAAGCTACAATAATTCCTGTCCGGTTTTTATTGTTTAACCTATAGCGACCCGACGTATTGTTCATTATCTGATTGCCTGTATTCCAGTCAAAGTCTTAAAACAATCATATCGTTACCAGGACGAGTTTTTTTCTATCAATTGTTTAAAGTCTCAAGATTTAAAAGTCTTCTTTTAATAATGAAAAAACCGGTTTCCCGAGATCCAGTTTGACAGCTCTTTAAGTGATGGTCTCTATGAAATAGTCAATGTCACGTATTTAAATATCAACACTCGTGACTTCGAATAGTAATAAATGTACAAGTGTTACATTTTCTATGCGAAAGGTAAATCATTAATGCGTGGTGTGAGAGTTATGAAGACGGATATGTTAACCCAATTAGCATATTAATTAAAACAACGTGTCCTCGAGCGAAATTGTAAGTTTAATTTAGCAACAAATGTTTGTACTGTAAACTCCATGTTAATCTTGACCTCCAAATTTAATTATACCAACACAACGTAACTCATGAATTATTGTGAAATTATCATTCCTGGCTCCTAACCTTGAACAATCTTATCAGCACAGTGAATTAGCTAACTTTTTTATCAAACGCATCTTGACTATATCCTGTCATTAACGGCTAATAACACCCGACTTCCGACGAACTCCGCTGATCGGCAGTACTATCGATGTCTGCTCTTAAACACCACAGGTCCGTGTTGTATAAGTCTTTCCTTTGAAATGTCATGTACAACAATTAACCTGTCATTGTTTGGTCATTGATATAGCTGTACGTCAAGGTGCACTTAATCCATCACACCTGTCTAATTAATCAGAGACACGTACGCTCACGTGCCATGTAGTCAGGTTGACAAGACTCACGATACATATGTCAGCCATTGGTCATGAAAACTTTCCGATCTTGTGTGTAAATCGGCACAACATTAGTGTGTGTCCTGTATTACTAATTAGGTAAAGTGCCAACAACATGTCCAGTTTGGTTAGTATCTTATTAATTAAACGATAAACCCTAACTGACCTTCGATCGATTTCGCACCTTGAGCAACGTCACCAGCGCCTCTGTTAACTCCGACCTAACGTCATTAGAAATAAACAAAAGCCTTACTCTGTGTGATGTAGGACACGTGTCCCAATTTCAGTATGCATCACCATACTCAAACAAGGTCAAACACGGTAAGAAAGTTTCGACATTCGCCGTGTGACCTCTAACTTCCACAGCTGATTTTTTGTGTTGCTGGGACAAAGCACATCAAAACAGTTGAAATAGTTTTAAGAACTCACAATGTATATATGTGCCTACTTTAAACCATTTAGATGTGATAAATATATATGTTCATTCTATTTTGCTCTCTATATACACTCATAAATACAGTCATATTTCGTTTTTACAAAGTGTCACTTCTGTTTTTTTTTTTTTTTACGAAATCCGAGTTACTACAACGCACAAGAAGCGGAACTAAATAAAAATTGAGAACTCTGATATGCACAGGAGTTGCATCACTCTTGTCATCCCGCGAAGAACACTCACAGGCAAAGTTATAAAGTCCAACGATAGACATAGATTATTCATAGCATCAATAGCTGCCTCTGATATTGCAAACCCCCAAAATGTTAAAAGGTGTAAATGTAGACTGATTTCCAGTTGTCATAGGTTCGTGACCACTTTGGCTATTCCATTACATAGTACGCGAGGGCACATATTGTTACAAAGGTATGTCTATCGAAAGGCCGGCGATTACACGTTAACATACAATCTTTATCACAACTTCGGAATTTCTGTCTATTAATGCACCAATGTCCTTATTTATTGTCTCTGTATTCTTCTTACAGGTAACATGAACGAAAGCAGTAAATGACGCAACAGCCAGTTATGGCACCTCGAGCTATGGACACGAAGAGGCCAACAAATTACCCACATCTATTTTCGAGACTGAGACGTTTTCTGTTGGCACCTGTTCTGACTACCGTTGCCCTCCTTGCATTCACATTTCACTTCAATATCCTCACTAGTCCACGTGAATCAATTGACTTCAATGATGTGTCGAAGGAGGCCTCCTATAAATCGGTGTTACAACACTCTGACGGTAGCCTCGATGTCATATTTAATATCCCAGCCTCGTCAAATCTCGCGCGACAGCTCAAACAGACCAAGCATGCCACGAAAAAAGTTCTGGACAACATGAAAGGATTCGATAAATCGGCAAAACTGATAAATAAAACAATAGATAGGGCCGTGCCTACATCCGCTATTGTTGGAAATAAGACCGGAAGAAGGTTTGTGAAAAAGACACTATATCCCGTTACATTACAATCCCCGTATCTCATCAATAATGCTCAATTATGTAAGGACATGAAAAGACCAGGTTTGTTGGTGATTGTCCATACCGCCACAGACCATTTCAAACGACGTAGGTCCATCAGGGAAACTTGGGCTAACAAAAATATTCTTATCAATCATGGACTTAGGATAGTGTTTATGTTCGGCTTAACAAATAACAAGGACACAGAAATAATGCTGGAGAACGAGAGTGTTGTGTATGGTGATATTGTTCAAGGAAATTTCCAAGATACGTATCACAATCTTACTCATAAAGGTGTGTTAGCCTACCGCTGGATCAGCGAGTACTGCCCTGATGCAGACCTCATCGTCAAAGTCGATGATGACATGTTCGTCAATATCTTTTTGCTCCTGGAGGTATATTTTCCGAAATACAAGGACAACCCTCGGTTTATGGGCTGTCAGGTTAGACATAAGGGTACCAGTCCCATTGTCCGAGATAAAAGTAAATGGCAAGTCAACCAGGACGAATTCAAAAATATGACTCACTATCCTGTGACGTATTGCAATGGCTACTTCGTCATAATGTCACCGGGGATCATCCGGGAACTTTACCGAGCTTCGTTCATGACCCCGTTTTTCTGGGTTGATGATGTATATCTGTATGGGTTACTTCCATATAAAATAGGAAAGGTGAAACACATAGCTCTTAGTAGTAATCTGACATTAAGCCAGGAAGCTGGAATAAACTGCTTCACCGGAAATACTACCTGTAACTATTTAGGTGCGTACGCATTCAAAGAGGATGTGATGGAGAAACTCTGGTATGCCTCTTTATCTATGTTCAAAGGTTTAGCTGCCAAATATTTACCCAAGGAGTTGCTATTGACTTGAAACCAGGTGTGTTTAGGTATTGAAAGAAGTGACGACATTTTAAAAAGTGTACAGTCAATATTATATCAGCGTAATTCGTTTACACAGATCGCAAACAGGATGTGCACCAGGATTTGTTTTCTTTAAAAAATAATTTCGATTGTGATTTTGAATTTCGTAATGTCCCAAAGATATAATGAGCCAAACCATAAATTATCCTTGGTACAGTTGGTGCAGCTAATGTTTGAAGATACATTTACAAGTAACTGCTATATTGTCCTATTCATAATATGGAAACAGTTTGAGATAAATTATAATTTCGGCTTTCAAGAAAGAAGATATGGTAGGTATACGGAAACACAACTCTTGACTGGAGAATGAAAGTTGTTCCTATCCCGGTGCGGTCTTTGCCACGTTTAACATACCCTGCATTTAATGCCACGTGTTTTGATATTATATACATTTCATTGATACTCCGTATTTTGTGACACTATACCAAAACAGGGAAGGATACTGGGTGTCATTAAAGTGTAGTTTTAGTTTGATTTTATTAACAAGGTGCTGCACTTCTTAACGCAGGAGTTTTTAGTAAGATGATATACCTGTCGAAAGTAAAATCTTCCATTCCTCCACATTTTCCATACAAAGTAAGTAGCACTGTAAGGTTTAGGTCCGGATCTGTGAATGCTCAAACACTGTACATAAGTCTCTTTTGTATACCCGCTGTGTCATTGGGTTATTGTCCATCAAGACGTTTTTTCAAAGCCTTATGCCGGAAGGGGTGAGATAGGGGGTCTTAACTCAAGGGGTAATATTTTTAACAAGCAAGCTAACCGGCTGCTCGAAACTCGTCTTTCACAGAGGGTAAAGATAGAATTTTTCCTACCCTGGACGCCTTCTTGTCGTTATCGCATTGCTTGTCATTATTTTCTCTGAAGTTGCCGTCTTGGGATTTTCCATGAACGCATACATGTCTAGGACAATAGGTAGAAACATCGAAGGGAGGATAATTATAGTCTGTTTCATATAGGTACTGTATTTACCTGGTATATTTTACCTGTGGATCTACTTGTAATTTTTCCGTCTTACTGCAAAGTTACATAAAGGACATCAGTTACAAATATTAAAAAATTAACATTAATAATAACTTCACAAAAGAAACTTTTATACAGCACTAAAAGTTCAATTTAACACTACACACAGTAGCATCTACATAATGTAAGTTTACAGCACGAAAACTTCAACACTACACAGTAGAATCTGGTATGCACTATAGAATATATCTAGAACTACAATCACTTTACAACACTGCCCACAGTTCAACCAAAGTGAAGGAGTTGGTATGCTGCATCGGCGTAGTCATGATGTCAATAATGTTGTCCTCCAGTCTCTTTTTCAGTAGGACAAGGCGAGCATCAATGTTTCTCTACTTCTTTGGCCGAGGTCGTTTGGTTCCTCCCGACAAATACAGTTGGTGGGTATGTTGTTGTCTGTCATAAACGTCTGAAGAAGTATGAAGAATCCAGTGTAGATGTGTTGGCTTTTTCCCGTGTATAAGGGCGTATACAACTGGGTACATGGATCCGTCTAACTCGATGTTGATGTTGTTTATCTGATGGAAGAAGCTGGGGCAGGTATAGAAGGTTCCATCGCAGTATAGCTTGTCGGCTGCAGCGAGGTCAGCGAAGTCCTCTGATGTAGCAAAACGAGGATCCTACATTCGTCACCATCTGTAAGAAGCGGTCCCCAGCAGTGGTTTCGGTCCATCGTCCACCAAGTTCAATCTCCTGGGTTGTGGCTGGTAACTTTGGTGTGAGTTTTCGTCTCTTTCGGTTCAGTTGGGACTTCATACTGTTGAAGGGTATCTTCTCCACAACGGCCCTCGACTCCTCATCCAATTCGTCATCACGCAGTTTGTTGAGCTCTTCATTGTAGATGGTCGGGATAGGTCTTATTTCTCTCTGGCAGCGGTTGGTGATGCTGTGCATGATCTCCTTGGCAACAACGCTGGCGTGATCTCCTGGGTGGTTGTGTGAATGTCGTCCGACTCCTACTATGATGTTGTTGGGGGTATTGACAGTAGCAAGGCAGGTGATGATAGTACATCTCCAGTAAGTTCTGAAAGGAATAAAAACAGATTTCAATTTTGATGACACAGACGGGTTTACATATTTGCAGATGTATGGCTTTAAAATGATATTACAGATGTATCATTATAAATCAACAATTAATTATTGATATTTTGTCTCTTAATACTTCAGTATTGCAGGCAGAAAGTTCCATCTATATGTAAATGTATACATGCACATGTCGTTCTAAAAATTGAACCAACTTCTTACTCTGTTAAATTGATAAATAATAAATCTATGCATAATCATTTACATAATCATTTACCTTTCTCCGCGAGAAGACCTTATTCTGTATAAATGACCGTTATATGCTAAGTCGTTACCCCTATTCTATTCTGGATGAACTTAAAATCTAACTGAGCATTAGCCATGATTGATTTCTAACAATATCAGTTAAGTATCAGAACCTATTAATGAATGATGGAATTGGGGATTAATTTTGAATCTTATATAGATAAATATATAGCTTGGGTACTCATTATCATCTGAACCCAAAAATATTATAATTAAAAATTATATAGTGGAAATGATATCACAATAGTTTATATTATTTTGGAATACACAACAAAAATAATATAACATCATTAAACATGGCACGACAATTACATGTACATTAAGTGACCATATACTTTTTTATTATATGACGTCTTTAATTATTTTATTTTATTCCCCCCCTTTTTTTCTGAGTTTCTTATACATGTACAGGTCAGAACCACAGGTAAAAACACAGGTGAACTGACCTAACATTTATGATATAGATTATAATCACTGTAAAGTTCCAGGTAGATGTTTATAATATGTATGGTTCCGGGATACAGTCATTGTCTTGATAGGGGAACCCACAATCACACCTCATGACAAGGGAATTTTGTAACATTTAACTCGTCCAGGGTAAGAGAAAATGAAAGTTCATACCACTAAAATCTTGGAACCCCTGTCCAAGGTAAGAGAAAATGAAAGTTCATACCTGTAAAATCATGGACACACCTGTAAGAGAAAATTAAAGCATCGTGGATACCTCTGCCCAGAGTAAGAGAAATGGAAAGTTCATATCGGTAAAACCGTGGATATCCCTGTCCAAGGTAAGAGAAAATGAAAGTTCATACCAAGAAAATCGTGGATAGACTGTCTAGGGTAAAGTAAAGGAAATAATAGACAAATATGGATATACTTGTCCAGATTAGGAGAAAAATGAAATAATAAAATAAATCTTGGATGCTTTTCGCTAGGGGAAAGAATCATGGAACCGAAATCTAGCCTAGATTTAGACGTTTTAAGAACAATAGGGTGAGATTGACTTTGTATGCCTTGAAGCGCTGTATGTACCATTTTGTATGTTGTTTGATTGTTTGAACGTGAGGATAGCGTGTGGGTGTTTTTATTGGGCCGGGAAAGACACTGTTGGTGTTATTACTCGTTTATTACAAATAAACATTACAATTTGACTATTTTATTGTTTTACCTAACTTTGTCATGTGATTGGTCACTTGATTTTGTGATTCTACGGATATTGAACCCGTCTGTTGACAGTGTAAAACAAAACGAAAGTTCTCCAAGTGTTTCTGTTACTCACCCAACTCCATTCACCTGTACGTTGTTTTTTTTTTCATTTAAAGTTAAAACTAGGTAACACGAAGTATATATAAACTTATGTGGAAACACAGCCATTGGTACTGTATACCCTTTAGTTTGAGATTTCAGCATAGTTGTTAAGATGCCATTAGAGACGAGAGGACATCATTTCGTTCCGTCCACTAAGCCATTTCTACAGATATTTCCGAATTCTTTAGGCCGTCACCTGGTCAATACCAGGTTTATCTCGTTCATCGTTGGAAAGACGGAACGTTTCAGGTAATACACGTTACTAAGGTTTACGACTTTTAGGGTATCCAAAACATATTTTTAAAACATTTGTTCAGTTTTGCCTACTCGAGAATATTACAACCCATCTCAATATAAAACTTACATAGTCCGTGGCTTGGGTTTCATGCCAAGTCCCTGTGTCACTATAAAACTTGTATATCGACCGTGGCTTGGGTTTCATGCCAAGTCCCTGTGTCACTATAAAACTTACATAGACCGTGGCTTGGGTTTCATGCCAAGTCCCTGTGTCACTATAAAACTTACATAGACCGTGGCTTGGGTTTCATGCCAAGTCCCTGTGTCACTATAAAACTTACATAGACCGTGGCTTGGGTTTCATGCCAAGTCCCTGTGTCACTATAAAACTTACATAGATCTTGACCGTGGCTTGGGTTTCATGCCAAGTCCCTGTGTCACTATAAAACTTACATAGACCGTGGCTTGGGTTTCATGCCAAGTCCCTGTGTCACTATAAAACTTGTATATAGACCGTGGCTTGGGTTTCATGCCAAGTCCCTGTGTCACTATAAAACTTACATAGACCGTGGCTTGGGTTTCATGCCCAAGTCCCTGTGTCACTAAGTCCCTGTGTCACTATAAAACTTGTATATCGACCGTGGCTTGGGTTTCATGCCAAGTCCCTGTGTCACTATAAAACTTGTATATCGACCGTGGCTTGGGTTTCATGCCAAGTCCCTGTGTCACTATAAAACTTGTATATCGACCGTGGCTTGGGTTTCATGCCAAGTCCCTCCCTGTGTCACTATAAAACTTACATAGACCGTGGCTTGGGTTTCATGCCAAGTCCCTGTGTCACTATAAAACTTGTATATCATATGCCAAGTCCCTGTGTCACTATAAAACTTGTGGCTTGGGTTTCATGCCAAGTCCCTGTGTCACTATAAAACTTAATAGACCGTGGCTTGGGTTTCATGCCAAGTCCCTGTGTCACTATAAAACTTGTATATCGACCGTGGCTTGGGTTTCATGCCAAGTCCCTGTGTCACTATAAAACTTGTATATCGACCGTGGCTTGGGTTTCATGCCAAGTCCCTGTGTCACTATAAAACTTACATAGACCGTGGCTTGGGTTTCATGCCAAGTCCCTGTGTCACTATAAAACTTGTATATCGACCGTGGCTTGGGTTTCATGCCAAGTCCCTGTGTCACTATAAAACTTGTATATCGACCGTGGCTTGGGTTTCATGCCAAGTCCCTGTGTCACTATAAAACTTGTATATCGACCGTGGCTTGGGTTTCATGCCAAGTCCCTGTGTCACTGGCTTGGGTTTCATGCCAAGTCCCTGTGTCACTATAAAACTTGTATATCGACCGTGGCTTGGGTTTCATGCCAAGTCCCTGTGTCACTATAAAACTTGTAGATCGACCGTGGCTGGGGTTTCATGCCAAGTCCCTGTGTCACTATAAAACTTATATATCGACCGTGGCTTGGGTTTCATGCCAAGTCCCTGTGTCACTATAAAACTTGTATATCGACCGTGGCTTGGGTTTCATGCCAAGTCCCTGTGTCACTATAAAACTTACATAGACCGTGGCTTGGGTTTCATGCCAAGTCCCTGTGTCACTATAAAACTTGTACATCTTAGACCGTGGCTTGGGTTTCATGCCAAGTCCCTGTGTCACTATAAAACTTGTATATCGACCGTGGCTTGGGTTTCATGCCAAGTCCCTGTGTCACTATAAAACTTACATAGACCGTGGCTTGGGTTTCATGCCAAGTCCCTGTGTCACTATAAAACTTACATAGACCGTGGCTTGGGTTTCATGCCAAGTCCCTGTGTCACTATAAAACTTACATAGACCGTGGCTTGGGTTTCATGCCAAGTCCCTGTGTCACTATAAAACTTACATAGACCGTGGCTTGGGTTTCATGCCAAGTCCCTGTGTCACTATAAAACTTGTAGATCGACCGTGGCTTGGGTTTCATGCCAAGTCCCTGTGTCACTATAAAACTTGTATATCGACCGTGGCTTGGGTTTCATGCCAAGTCCCTGTGTCACTATAAAACTTACATAGACCGTGGCTTGGGTTTCATGCCAAGTCCCTGTGTCACTATAAAACTTACATAGACCGTGGCTTGGGTTTCATGCCAAGTCCCTGTGTCACTATAAAACTTACATAGACCGTGGCTTGGGTTTCATGCCAAGTCCCTGTGTCACTATAAAACTTGTATATCGACCGTGGCTTGGGTTTCATGCCAAGTCCCTGTGTCACTATAAAACTTGTATATCGACCGTGGCTTGGGTTTCATGCCAAGTCCCTGTGTCACTATAAAACTTACATAGACCGTGGCTTGGGTTTCATGCCAAGTCCCTGTGTCACTATAAAACTTACATAGACCGTGACTTGGGTTTCATGCCAAGTCCCTGTGTCACTATAAAACTTGTATATCGACCGTGGCTTGGGTTTCATGCCAAGTCCCTGTGTCACTATAAAACTTGTATATCGACCGTGGCTTGGGTTTCATGCCAAGTCCCTGTGTCACTATAAAACTTACATA
This sequence comes from Ylistrum balloti, assembly GCF_031769215.1. Classification (NCBI taxonomy): domain Eukaryota; kingdom Metazoa; phylum Mollusca; class Bivalvia; order Pectinida; family Pectinidae; genus Ylistrum; species Ylistrum balloti. Next base: position 482,794 of record NW_026782258.1, on the reverse strand, counting down.
GTATGCCATCCCTGACCGTGGCTTGGGTTTCATGCCAAGTCCCTGTGTCACTATAAAACTTACATAGACCGTGGCTTGGGTTTCATGCCAAGTCCCTGTGTCACTATAAAACTTGTATATCGACCGTGGCTTGGGTTTCATGCCAAGTCCCTGTGTCACTATAAAACTTGTATATAGACCGTGGCTGTATACTATAAAACTTACATAGACCGTGGCTCGGGTTTCATGCCAAGTCCCTGTGTCACTATAAAACTTGTATATCGACCGTGGCTTGGGTTTCATGCCAAGTCCCTGTGTCACTATAAAACTTGTATATCGACCGTGGCTTGGGTTTCATGCCAAGTCCCTGTGTCACTATAAAACTTACATAGACCGTGGCTTGGGTTTCATGCCAAGTCCCTGTGTCACTATAAAACTTACATAGACCGTGGCTTGGGTTTCATGCCAAGTCCCTGTGTCACTATAAAACTTACATAGACCGTGGCTTGGGTTTCATGCCAAGTCCCTGTGTCACTATAAAACTTGTATATGGCTTGACCGTGGCTTGGGTTTCATGCCAAGTCCCTGTGTCACTATAAAACTTGTATATCGACCGTGGCTTGGGTTTCATGCCAAGTCCCTGTGTCACTATAAAACTTGTAGATCGACCGTGGCTTGGGTTTCATGCCAAGTCCCTGTGTCACTATAAAACTTGTATATCGATCATGGCTTGGGTTTCATGCCAAGTCCCTGTGTCACTATAAAACTTGTATATAGACCGTGGCTTGGGTTTCATGCCAAGTCCCTGTGTCACTATAAAACTTGTATATCGACCGTGACTTGGGTTTCATGCCAAGTCCCTGTGTCACTATAAAACTTGTATATCGACCGTGGCTTGGGTTTCATGCCAAGTCCCTGTGTCACTATAAAACTTACATAGACCGTGGCTTGGGTTTCATGCCAAGTCCCTGTGTCACTATAAAACTTGGGTTGGGTTTCATGCCAAGTCCCTGTGTCACTATAAAACTTACATAGACCGTGGCTTGGGTTTCATGCCAAGTCCCTGTGTCACTATAAAACTTGTATATAGACCGTGGCTTGGGTTTCATGCCAAGTCCCTGTGTCACTATAAAACTTGTATATCGACCGTGGCTTGGGTTTCATGCCAAGTCCCTGTGTCACTATAAAACTTACATAGACCGTGGCTTGGGTTTCATGCCAAGTCCCTGTGTCACTATAAAACTTGTATATAGACCGTGGCTTGGGTTTCATGCCAAGTCCCTGTGTCACTATAAAACTTACATAGACCGTGGCTTGGGTTTCATGCCAAGTCCCTGTGTCACTATAAAACTTGTATATAGACCGTGGCTTGGGTTTCATGCCAAGTCCCTGTGTCACTATAAAACTTGTATATCGACCGTGGCTTGGGTTTCATGCCAAGTCCCTGTGTCACTATAAAACTTGTATATCGACCGTGGCTTGGGTTTCATGCCAAGTCCCTGTGTCACTATAAAACTTGTATATCGACCGTGGCTTGGGTTTCATGCCAAGTCCCTGTGTCACTATAAAACTTGTAGATCGACCGTGGCTTGGGTTTCATGCCAAGTCCCTGTGTCACTATAAAACTTACATAGACCGTGGCTTGGGTTTCATGCCAAGTCCCTGTGTCACTATAAAACTTGTATATCGACCGTGGCTTGGGTTTCATGCCAAGTCCCTGTGTCACTATAAAACTTGTATATCGACCGTGGCTTGGGTTTCATGCCAAGTCCCTGTGTCACTATAAAACTTGTATATCGACCGTGGCTTGGGTTTCATGCCAAGTCCCTGTGTCACTATAAAACTTGTATATCGACCGTGACTTGGGTTTCATGCCAAGTCCCTGTGTCACTATAAAACTTACATAGACCGTGACTTGGATTTCATGCAAAGTCCCTGTGTCACTATAAAACTTACATAGACCGTGGCTTGGGTTTCATGCCAAGTCCCTGTGTCACTATAAAACTTACATAGACCGTGGCTTGGGTTTCATGCCAAGTCCCTGTGTCACTATAAAACTTACATAGACCGTGGCTCGGGTTTCATGCCAAGTCCCTGTGTCACTATAAAACTTGTATATCGACCGTGGCTTGGGTTTCATGCCAAGTCCCTGTGTCACTATAAAACTTGTATATCGACCGTGACTTGGGTTTCATGCCAAGTCCCTGTGTCACTATAAAACTTACATAGACCGTGGCTTGGGTTTCATGCCAAGTCCCTGTGTCACTATAAAACTTGTATATCGACCGTGGACATGTTTATGAATATTACTTTAAGACTATAGGTGAAAGATCTTGCCAAAGCTTTATCTTATTATCGTTCCAAATACAATTGCTGCGTGTTACACTTTAAACTCCTTAACTGAATTAGAACGGATTATATATTCAGCAGCTCTCCTGTGCTTTAGTGGTTGTTGTCTTGTTACCGGGGGTATTTTACTATATTTGCTGTAATCCTCGCTGACCTTCACCACCACGTGTTACTAGACCAGCTGACCCCCGATTGACTACTAACTAGGACATAATCATGTCAGTTTTGTACTTTCTTTTGAGAATTCTCTGGGAACAAGTAGTCTATTTACAGATGGCATATTTCAGAACCGCAGAACTGAAACTAGCCAGTTATTCAAAATTTATATTAAGAACACAATGCTACCAAGGAATTCAGCGATGGTTGGTCCTGTTTTTTCTGTATCCATTAAGTATTCGAATGGTAATATACATAGTAGTTGTAAACATTAATAAGGGAGTGAAAAGGAACGCCTGAATACTTGTAATATGAAGAAACGGGCAGTAAATCGGTGTTTAGTATGCAAGGAGAGAAATATTAACAACAGAAAATTTGGCTAAATATAATCACAGCCTTTTGTGAAGACATTCCAACTTTTTTGTTTTGAACATTTGTATCGAGGTTTCAAATAACGTGAAGTATTGTGTTTTCCACTTTTTAAACTTTTTTCGACTCCACGGCAACGACATTTAACGGAGATCAACAGGCCCACACCAGAGACAAGTCTGTGATATCGGTTATAGTATTATAACTTTGATAAACGATCTGATTTAGTTTTACATTTCTTTTTCGAAGCATATGTAACTGGATGATCCTGTGTCTGATGTCGAAATGACGTCACTTACGTTTGCATCTTTGATAATGACAGGGAAAGCAAAGAAAATTTCAGGTTGAAACAGGCATATTCGAGTGATCAGGATAATGGTTTTTATTCACATTACGAACCATCGAAAAGCTTTGCGTAATCTTCTAAAGTAGGAAACGCGAGAGAACACGGTTTTTCTATGGAGAGGAAGGTGATGATATATATACCAGAATACAAGCGCCCACTTTTTCTGGTAAAACATTGTGGACGATCTCTTCGAGAACTTTGCAAAATGTCTCATTTGTAATTTTTGAATGGCAGTTGTGGTTATCTAACGCATCCTTCAAATTATCTTGAGCAACACATTCAAAGTTTTCTAAGGCTAGCTTGAATAATCTGTTTTCTGATTCTGTTACATATATATAGTTCACGAAATTATCGAGGAAGTTTGATATCTCTTTCCCGTGTATTGCCTCCCTCACCATAGAAGTTGACGTGAATGCAGGAAAGTACCTCAGATTGGAAGCCTTTCATGTGTAATGAACGGGATCTTCTCCCTGTCTCCAACACAGCATTGGTTGACAATCTCCACGTCATGCAATCTCTAAAACCTCGTCTCTTGATCCATTCTCTTGTCCATTGGTTAATACATTAGTGACGTCAAACGTTGCATCCAGCACACAAGGGGTCGAAAATTACTCTGCCATCTCAATCAGTGCATTCCCGGCTGTTGTAAAGGTAGCGTTGTATCCGAACTTTGGGCATTAAAAGTGATTGTAAAAACCATCCCAGTGTCACCGCTGACTTGGGAAACATCAGCAGAGTTCGTCACATTCTTTTTACTGGATTCTGCGACAGTTTTTTCTCCTTCAAAATATGAAGGAAGATCAAGACCTTCGTCATCCAAGCGAGGGCAAGGAGCTTATCTCCATAGCCTCTAAACTGGCAATTAACATATAAAAACGCAACATTCTGAGTTTACTTTTCTCATACTGGTGTTACACACACTTTCGCGTTCTACAAGACGTTGATCTTTTAATGTAGTTTTAAACTCGCCTATTGAACCATGGACTGATTCTCCATTTGGAAAAAAATAAAGACTTTGCTGTAATCAGTGGTTCTTCCATTGTTAATGCTTCTTCGTCGACAAGATGTCTCGTCCTGTCCCTTGATATCGCTCTCGCTTGTTTTTGGTTCTCGTTAGCTCTGGGTAGTAATAGGCTTATTTTTAGCAGCTTTCTTTTTATTGTTTTTTTCTCTAGAGGGGATGGGGGTGGGGCTGGGGGTGGGCGTGTTGGTGACGCCGTAGTAAGACAATCTCTCAATGGACGTTAATGCATGTCAGTTTTACAGTTTGTGTTAAGGATTTTTTTTCGCTCAAAGTATGAGTTAATGTTATCATTAATCTGAAAATAACTAGTAGTAAGCATGTTGGATTTTGCGGCCTCTTTTGAAGAATTTCCATTATGACATCTGCAAAAAACTTTTACTGCCAATCTATCATCATAATTTGGAATACAGTCTTCAAGTTCTTCATCAGTCATCAGGGTGATGACAGAACCAATCACATGAAATTTACAGAATGTCATATAGTCAATAGAAACGGACACTATACACAGAGATAGTAAAAACCAAAACAAATTACAAAAAAAAAATAATAAAAAATAAAAAAAAAACACAGACAAAAGGAAAAAGCTTTCAATACAAAATCAGAGTTGATACAGTATAGCGATACAATGAATTAAACTGTATTTTACAGCTGTTTTGTCCTTTAAGGACTCGTCAGTTATGCCAAGGGCCTGTATTTTGAAACCGAGGAGGTGACAGAGGAAAATCAAAAGTGATCGAAAGTAATGTCAAAATTTAGATGCGGATGTGCACTAGCCCCATACTTCTATGACTTTAAGACCACCACGCCATTAAGACCACTTCATTTCATTTCCCCGGAGCATCTCTATGTCTTCGTGTTGTGGACTTTACTATTAAGACCACCTCACCTCATCATCAAGACCACTTAATTTCATTCCTCCGGAGCATCTCTATGTCTTCGTGTTGTGGACTTTACTATTAAGACCACCTCGCCATTAAGACCACTTAATTTCATTCCTCCGGAGCATCTCTATGTCTTCGTGTTGTGGACTTTACTATTAAGACCACCTCACCTCACCATCAAGACCACTTAATTTCATTCCTCCGGAGCATCTCTATGTCTTCGTGTTGTGGACTTTACTATTAAGACCACCTCACCTCACCATCAAGACCACTTAATTTCATTCCTCCGGAGCATCTCTATGTCTTCGTGTTGTGGACTTTACTATTAAGACCACCTCACCTCACCATCAAGACCACTTAATTTCATTCCTCCGGAGCATCTCTATGTCTTCGTGTTGTGGACTTTACTATTAAGACCACCTCACCTCACCATTAAGACCACTTAATTTCATTCCTCCGGAGCATCTCTACTTCGTGTTGTGGACTTTCATTCCCACCTCACCTCATTCAAGACCACTTAATTTCATTCCTCCGGAGCATCTCTATGTCTTCGTATTGTGGACTTTACTATTAAGACCACCTCACCTCACCATCAAGACCACTTAATTTCATTCCTCCGGAGCATCTCTATGTCTTCGTGTTGTGGACTTTACTATTAAGACCACCTCACCTCACCATCAAGACCACTTAATTTCATTCCTCCGGAGCATCTCTATGTCTTCGTGTTGTGGACTTTACTATTAAGACCACCTCGCCATTAAGACCACTTAATTTCATTCCTCCGGAGCATCTCTATGTCTTCGTGTTGTGGACTTTACTATTAAGACCACCTCGCCATTAAGACCACTTAATTTCATTCCTCCGGAGCATCTCTATGTCTTCGTGTTGTGGACTTTACTATTAAGACCACCTCACCTCATCAAGACCACTTAATTTCATTCCTCCGGAATATCTCTATGTCTTCGTGTTGTGGACTTTACTATTAAGACCACCTCACCTCACCATTAAGACCACTTAATTTCATTCCTCCGGAGCATCTCTATGTCTTCGTGTTGTGGACTTTACTATTAAGACCACCTCACCTCACCATCAAGACTACTTAATTTCATTCCTCCGGAGCATCTCTATGTCTTCGTATTCGTTTTTCACCTCACCATCAAGACCACTGGACCACCTCGCCATCAAGACCACTTACTTTACTATCATCATCAAGACCACCTCGCTATTAAGATCACCTCACCATCAAGACCACTTAATTTCATTCCTCCGGAGCATCTCTATGTCTTCGTGTTGTGGACTTTACTATTAAGACCACCTCGCGATAGATAACAAATACAAAAATGTTCCCACGACCAATTTTGCACTGAAATCACTTAATTTCATTCCTCCGGAATATCTCTATGTCTTCGTGTTGTGGACTTTACTATTAAGACCACCTCACCTCACCATCAAGACCACTTAATTTCATTCCTCCGGAATATCTCTATGTCTTCGTGTTGTGGACTTTACTATTAAGACCACCTCGCCATTAAGACCACTTAATTTCATTCCTCCGGAGCATCTCTATGTCTTCGTGTTGTGGACTTTACTATTAAGACCACCTCACCTCATCATCAAGACCACTTAATTTCATTCCTCCGGAATATCTCTATGTCTTCGTGTTGTGGACTTTACTATTTTTAATCAAGTAAGGAACAGGTCAACACGTTAAAGGCAACCTATGTTTTCAGTTCCAGAACAGTTATAAACGTCTGTAAAAGGACGGAAATACATGAAGACAGCGCCATTTTGATTTGACCATCATACGTAGTTACATACTATTTTGTACTGTTCTCTGCTTTAAGTCGTAGTCAAACATTGACAAAAGATGAAAGATATACAAGACCAATGGCTTAGGCAATAATTATATAAAAATTGAACTGGGTAAAAGTCAACGATGCAGAAATAGGCTTTTTTAGCAACTTTCTTTTTATTGTTTTTATCTCTAGAGGGGGTGGGGTGTGGGTGGGCGTGTTGGTGACGTCATAGTAAGACAATCGTTCAATGGACGTTAATGCATGTCAGTTTTAAAGTTTGTGTTAAGGATTTTTTTTCGCTCAAAGTGTGAGTTAATGTTATCATTAATCTGAAAATAACAAAATACCCCTTTCAGCGCGAATCAAGTTGTCTACTTCCGTTAACTGGGTTACCTGTCTTGGTTACAACCTTTCTCTGCAAGACCAAATGCACGTTTCTCGCTGATAAATATATATATATATATCCATAAAAGAATATGTAAGAGATAGGAACAGAGCTCCATAATCGAGGCATGTCACTTATAATGTCTGTAACATGAAAACCTGAATATTTTTTCTTCAAAATAAGGAATGGGTCTGATCTGTTATTTCACTTTACTGCTAAAATTAGGAAATTCTGAATGAATCGGGGGTTACGGGCCCGTTTCCGACCAAACGATATTTTGATATTTTCCGTGCATTGTGATCGGATTTGGGTACATATTGTAAGGTTACATACTATATCCATACCCGATTTCGAAGAAATAACTATCTTAAAATACACAGCCACAAAAATAGTTTACGTTTTCATTAGTAAATGTTTAAATGCTACACATAAAAGGTAGTTCGCTATTCATTTTTGTCACTTTATTATGATCATTTTGATGAAATTGTATCAAGTCAATGTACCTGATTAGTGAGATTCATTCAGTATATAATTTCTCCCAGGCTTTTTGTATACGTTGTATATTCAAAAAGAGATAGCTGGCTAACTCGTTTTAACGAAATAACTTAAGTCGTAGCAGCGAGATGGCTTAAGTCGTAATAACGAGATAACTTAAGTCGTAACAACGAGAGAACTTAAGTCGTAATAACGAGATAGCTTAAGTCGAAAAACGAGATAACTTAAGTCGTATTAACTAGATAGCTTAAGTCGTAATAACGAGAGAACGTAAGTCGTAATAACGAGATAACTTAAGTCGTAACAACGAGAGAACTTAAGTCGTAATAACGAGATAGCTTAAGTCGAAAAACGAGATAGCTTAAGTCGTAATAACGAGATAACTTAAGTCGTTATAACGAGAGAACGTAAGTCGTTATAACGAGATAGCTTAAGTCGTAATAACTAAATAACTTAAGTCGTAATAACGAGAGAACGTAAGTCGTAATAACGAGATTTTCAAAAAAATTTTCATGTAGTACTATTCGGCTTTCGTATGACTTTTATGTTCGGTGTTATATTGTAGACAATGTATGATTTCATCTGCCGACACACGTGACTGTCCATGTATCCTGTCTAACTACATGTACAACGGAGAGACGTATATTTCTGGCTTACGTCAGAGTGACATGCAATGACACATGCTTAATCAAAGTCTCATTGATCTTTCATTTGACAAGCTGTTTCTTAATACGTATTTCATTTAGACGTAAAAACATGATCTATCGATGTGATATATGCACTTTTCCTTACTGTAACAAAATGTCTGTTCAATTATTCAACAAGTACAACATCGGGACATCCGGCACAATCAATAAGAAATTCCAGCATACACGGGCAGGTGTCATGCACGTGATTAATCCGCGAGCCATCACAGCGGAAGTAGTCCAGTCATGCTCGCCCAAATAAAAAAATTAATCACAATATAATCTATTTTAATGTTGGATGTAATTGGTGGAACAGAAAAATGTTAGGGAAGTTTGTTTGTTTACTCCAAAACAGCTAGGGTACATCCCCTCTGCCAACAATGCAACAAAACAAACTGATGTACATGGAGAACAAGAACTGATCAGGATGTTCCAATTGTTAATGTATCTGAAAACAAAGTACTGAATTTCAAGGATTTGATAAAATTGCAATAAACTAAATACGCTGAACATAAAACAAAGAGGAAATCAAAGTCATTTCCGTGACCTCCGTGAAAGATACGTCATTTTCCTAATGAAGAAATGGGGCCTTCGCTATATATAAACAATTTAAAATGTCTATGCATGTCGCACCCACCCAACATCAGGTAAATTCATATCAACCTCATCTGAGATGAAAAGGTCGTTATTACGTCCAATTATCCCTGCTAATAAAATCTGGTGACGCTTAGTCATTTTCTTGAAAAAATAAACACCACGTGTATACAAGATATGATCAGAAATTCTTTAAAAACTCAACCACATTCAATCATTATTACAAGAGTACACCTCAACTTCAATAGCTATCTTATAGCGTGTAAAAAGGCGTACATGTTCGGGAAAGTTTCTAATATTGAGGGAAAATGCCATCGAAAAGTCAACGCTATGCTATGATATCAACCATAGAACGTCAAGTAAGTAGGTGTATTAAAAAAATATAGAAGGAGCACCAGGGTCCTATTCTTGACTTAAAATTGAAATAGGCTGCGCATTACCATATGAAAAGGAGCGAACATCGGCGAGCGTAAATATCCCATTTTCTGTTTATAATTTACGTTTATATAAATGTTGATGGATCGCTTCAATGATTTCCAGACACCAGTATTTTATTGCCTTGTTATTTATTAAGCGACAAGATATCCTGAATACTAAAATGATTTCTATGTGGCCAGGATCGTGTAGAATTCAAAATGATAAAAGGTTTCGGGTTGTTTCTTATATTTGTGTATTATTCTGTCGCTTTATTAGTTCATAAACAACACCAGGGATAAAATATTGCCAACCTTGTTTTCGTAAAATAGGAATTATCACACTTAAGTCTACACTTAAGTCAATCCTGGGTGGGTCGGTGGTATGAACTGGTATGAAACGACGCGCATACGTGATTGCATAACACGAGTGTAATAAAGATATGAATGTTTACTGAAAAACCAACACTGCACCAACAAAACCTTCTTGTCCCATGATGATTTAAACTTAATTTGGAAACAAATTTTAACCAGGAGAATCAACTGCTAGAGGTACAAGTTAAAGCTTTTCAATTCGGATAAAAACTGACAGATTACTAGTAGATAAGAAAAGGTTAATTAGCTGAGCCGTCGATACAAAATACTACCTAGAAAATGGGTGTATACCAGTGAATATTGAAAAGAATGTGTTAACGATTTAATGCGCGTAGATCATTTACCATCAAAAGCCCAGGGCACTATAGCATAATTAAGCAATAATTGATAATTAATTATTAAACAATGCTGAATAAATCTGACTTGTGGTTTCAGGACCATCTCGGGACCATTTCTTGCAAGTTTGAGCTCAATTCCACTGGTGAAACTTTAGAAGAAGTTTGAAACAGGTGTTGCACTGGAAAATCATGATTGCGCAATCATGTTCTAAATTGACCACCCTAGCTGCCGTATCGAAGTTTTGACAAGGTCGAAAATAACAACACTTTGTTGGCGACCTGTCCTCAACATTACCACCAATTTTCAGTTCACTGTCACACGTGAAACTGGAGAAGTTTAAAATATGTTTTTCAAAGATAGCGGCCATCTTTTATTTAAGACAAACCCGAAAAATAAAAACACTTGGTCAGTACCATCTAGGGTTCATTTCATGCAAGTTTGAGCCCAATCCCACTGGTGAAACTTTAGTAGAAGTTTGAAATAGGTGTTGCACAGGGAAACCATATTTGCGCAATCATGTTCTAAATTGACCACCCTAGCTGCCGTATCGAAGTTTTGACAAGGTCGAAAAATAACAACACTTTGTTGACGACCTGTCCTTAACATTCCCACCAATTTGTAGCTCAATGGCACCAGTGGAACTGGAAATGAAGTTTAAGATATGTTTTTCAAGATGGCGGCCATGGCGGCCGTCTTGGTTTTAAGACAAACCCGAAAAATAACAATACATAGTCAGGACCACCTCATGATCATTTCATGCAAGTTTGAAATGTTACGATGGCAATAGGTCATCATGACCCTTCCGGTCAGAAGACCTAACAACTGGAGACCAAGGGGAACCTACATGTGAAATCTGAAAATGATTCATCCAGTAAATGCAAGATAATTTGCTTCTGTATTAATCGACATCTTGCTGCAGACCTAAAAATATATAACTCTTCCCGAGTTTTTCCGTGAATAGAATAAGAGCTATTAATGCGCATAACAGATTAAAGCGTGATTACAGGTATGTACTCGAGAATCAAGAATGTATAAAAATTTGTGTGTTTGTTTTGTGTTGGGCGTGTTTGTGCAGTGTGAAAGATGTGTACAAAGAATGTCATATAAATGAATTAAAGCTATAGACTTGGGCTTTTAACTTCAAAATTGATTTATACCGTGATAAAACCTGACCATGTTGGCAACATTTAGTTTGCTTACAACTGGTCGATGGCATCCAATCATGAAATTATGTAAGACTGTATGTACTCGAGAATCAAGAATGTATTAAAATTTGTGTATTTGTTTTGTGTTGGGCGTGTTTGTGCAGCGTGAAAGATGTGTACAAAGAATGTCATATAAATGAATTAAAGCTATAGACAGGCTTTTAACTTCAAAATTGATTTATACTGTGATAAAACCTGACCATGTTGGCAACATTTAGTTTGCTTATAACTGGTCGATGGCATCCAATCATGAAATTATCGACAAAGTTAAAACATGAAAAATGTTAACATGTTGGTTAGAGGGTAAGACTGTCTGATTAATGATGATGCATCATATGGTACTTCTAATGTTTCTTTTTTTTTTTATTCTTTTTTTAATTTCACACAAAAGCAATGGTTAATGGATTCAGAGACTTGTGTAAGATGAACTAGAAAATGTCTATAAGATATAAATGTCCCCACCGCCAAGTATAATTAATTTCAGTGTTTAATCAATTGACGATTTTCTAGACATAGCAACGATGACCTTAGCCTTTTCATTTGGCCTCTGAAACACAAGATGCCAGAAATATACTCCTAAATTAATTGGTGTATGAAGTTTGACAAAACTCTGTTAAAATGTTAACATTGAACTCGTTTTTTTTTTATAAAGCACATTTGACCTTAGCCTTTGACCCCTGAAACACAATAATGTCCAAAGTAAACTCAGAATTGATTGTTGCATACAGTTTGACCCCATTCCATGAAAGAATTAAGTTATCAATTGTTTAAATTAAACAAATTTATTTCCTATATATAGCAAGGTTGAGCTTGGCCCTTAACCTTGGATTCCTGAAACACAACATTGTGCAATGTATACATAATTGACCTCTACATAAAGTTTGACCAAAATCTGTCAAAGAATGAAGTTGATGGGTGCTTATATTGAGTTGGGGCACAACCAATGGGATGGGATGAATTGTGACCAGATAGAAGTCAGATTTACTATTCATAAAAAATTGCTTCAGACCAAACTTGGACAATATCCTTGTATGGAAAAAGAACTTTAATTTCTGTGCTTGGGTCCACCCCTCCAGCCCATGGGTGATATCTAATCATTCCTAGTGAAGAAGTAGGATTTTGAATAATTTGCTCTATTTCCCTAATTGGGTCCTATTCCTCCCATCTCAGGGGGCTGAATCCACTATTTATACACAACTGATTTTGCTTCATCCAAGAATACTTCAGACTAAATTTGAGAAATATCCATTCATTCCTACAGGAGTAGAATTTTTAGGAATATGTTCTATCACCCCTATTGGTCCCCTCCTTCTGCTCCGGGAAGCCGAGACCCACTCATTATACAAAATTGATTCCCCTTCACCCAACGATGCTTTAGACAAAATTTGGGCAAATTCCAATTACTCATATTTGATCTGTTCCTATTAGGCCCCACCCCTCCCTAAATTGATTCCTCTTCAGCCAACAATGCTTTAGATTAAATTTTGGCCAAATCCAATCATTCCTACAGATGGAGTAGGATTTTTAAGAATTTGCTTTATTTTCATATTGGGCCCTGCTTTTTCCACCCAGAGGGCTGAGACTCATTGTTTATACAAACTAATTCCCCTTCATCCAATGATGCTTCCGAATAAATTTGGGCAAAACCCAATCATTCCTACAGGAGGAGGAGGATTTTTAAATTTCCCCCTTTCGGCTCCATTCTGCAGGCCCCTGGTGACCCAAGACCAACCATTTATACAAAATGTCTTCAGCTTTCCCTAGAGATACTTCTGACAAAATCCTGTATGTTGTTAATGACTAGTAGCAATTTGTATGAAAAAGTTGCCGGACAGACAGAGAGAAGGACAGACACTTAATGCTGCAGTTTGCCATAAGCTCACTTTGCCCTTCAGACTAGGTGAGCTAATGATAAACTTTAAAAGTCACAAACCCATGATGGTCACCTGTCAGCCATTCTATTCACCAGATTGATCAAAACACACAAAAAAAATCACTTGTAGAGACCAGGGGTAATCTACATGTGAAATTGCAGAAATATCCACTGTACACTACACAAGAAAAAGCACTAACAGCCATTTTGTCTTTTTCAGATCAGTCCTAGGGATGGGGGCTAAAAATGTAGGCAGCACATGGGACTACAGCTGTTTGGAAATAACAAGATGGAGTGATATCAAGATAACAGAAGTGTAAGGTGTCAAAGTTTTATTGTCAACACATACAATCTAATAAATTGTTGACAATCAAAAATATGAAAATTTAATTTGGACAATTAATAACCTGATTAAAAGACATCAGGAAATCAATATATATGTAAAGTAGAGTTTTAATGCCTAAGAAAATTTAATTATCAACAGAATGAATTAATTTTTTGGATGATTATTTAATGAATTCATGACATCATATACAGACACACCAATTATTCTGAAGCTTAATAAATTAAACAGAGAGGCTTAATGAAACAATTAAAAAACTCGGCGCATAGCACAAATCATTACTAACACATGGAACCCTTCTACGTCTGATATTCAGCATACTGCAGGATAAAGTAGTGACAAAAAAATATCAGTCACATATTGTACCAACCAGCCAAAACAAGACAGAATTTCAATGGCCGAACTGAACAAAGGGACGTAACTCTGTATACAGGAGGGCATGTTTGGCCAGCTGACAATGCCAATAAATGTACACATACAAACTGTAGCAATTTTATAGACTTCCTTTTGTTCTGGCCAATATGTTCACATGGAACATCAATTGATATCAAGCTCCCTCTACTATAGCTACATCTCCAAAATGACATCTGCTGCATGCAAACCATTGTACTGCAGACATTAAAGCTAACTAATTATCAACATTCTTCGACAACATACATAACACAATAGGCCTGGTGTCCTCGACAGTCACCCGAGTTAAGCAACATTGCATAAAAAGATTATAGGGGAAGAAGATTTAAAGTGTCATGAAAAAGAAATTGTGACATTGATGATAGAGGAATTAAGTGATATGTTTTAAGCCTTTGGGGGTCAGTCAGCGTCAATATATGCATATCATCAAAACTGTCATACTAATTATTTTTACTAAGTTATTTCCAATGAATATGAACAATTTCATGCTCAATTATGCAATAATCTTATAAAATTGAATAGTAAACTTCACTCCAGTCCCCTCCTAAGGAGAAATGTGAGACCCTGGGGTAATGAAATTCACAAGTTTCTTATAGTACATTAAGATGCTTCCAGCCATGAAGAGCATTTGATTCTAACTTATCTAGGTGTACAGAAGATTTTTGCAATTTGAGTCAATTTGACCACTTTTGGCCAACTCCATCAGCCCCTGGGGGTCAGCCAGGATCAATATGTGCACACCATCATGCCGTCGTCCTTCAATCATAGTTCAAACCAAGTTTGAAATATTTCCAATGGAAATTTAACTATGCTCAAAAATGTATGTTTACTTCATAACCCATAATAAAATACACACCCTCCTAAGGACAAAATGCGAGATCCTGGGGACATAAAATTCACAGTTTTGGTAAAGTACCGTAAGATGCTTCCATCCATGAAGAGCACTTACTTCTACTATATCTGGGTACAGATTTTAAAAACTAGAGCCATTTGACTGCTTTTGGCACTGCTTTGAGGGTTTTTGAGAATCTGAAAATGTGAACAGCTAGTGGACACAGGACCCATGACACCAGACGAAAGGCAATCGCAACAGGTCACCAAGAGACTTTATCTCAGGAGACCTAACAAATAGTGAACAAAATACATCTCATGAAATTTACTTTTTATGCATTAGTTTTTTTGTAAAAAGAGAAAAGATCATTCTCCTGACAAGCACAACAAATTTAAGAACATGTTGTACTGGCCCAGATACAATTTACATCCACAGCCCTTTTAATTATTCATATGTCCACTACACTATTGTAGAATGACACAGAACATTGCCTCCTCTTACATATCACAGGATCATGCTGCCTGTACCACAGTGTATCATCAATCTCGTAATTAACCATAGCCAGTACATGTACATATGTATTGAAACTGTGGGGATTGGCATTCAGCTATCTGCTTCTGATGTATTTTGACACAGTGGTCAGCAGGTCAGTTTGTTTATTTGACAATGCATCCACCAAAAGCTTTGTAGGACTGTCCAACAATGGGTACTACGAACCTTGAACACAACCCTTAGGTTTGATAGCTCCACTTACAATGGACTTCATGAGCATCAACAGGCTGGAAAGGACCTGTAAAAGAGTCATAAAAGTGATATTTTCTGGAAAATGAAATAAAACACCAACTTCCTTTAAAATTTCAGTTTGTGATATTGTCACATTGTATCAACATGTCAATACTTTTCTGAAAGTTTTTGTTTTCAACAATGTAATGAATAACTGGGGAGATTTTCACATTTTAGTAATCCCTCCCTAACTTGGGGTCTTTTAACTTTAAACATAACCCTTTGCAGTATAGAGATTGTCTCTTTGCCAATATTTTCATCCATACAGCGTATTAATTTTCAAGGAACAACACTGAATTAAGCAACAGCTCCTATTGCAGCTATGGATCACAACCTTTCTTCCTGCCCTCATTATATATTACAGAAAGAGTGTTGCAGGGTCAGTAACTAAAACACTTTACTGTGAAATAAATCACAAAGTTGCTTAAAGAAATATTAATCAATAAATACATGAACTTATCCTTTCATTCTTTTTAGAGCACAGGAATTGGATTTATCTACCTGAAATATAGTTATTAAAATATAGTACTATAATAGCTGGAATTATCTATTTCTTCAAGAAAATTCCCAATAGTATCAAATATAGAATGTCACATTCCTGTTATAAGAAATATTCTGTAACAGAGAGTATTATTTCAATTCAAAATACCTTTGAAAACTGTCTCTAGGTTCAGCGACTTTATATCTCACCATAAATGTTGCCAAAATGTCTGCTACCTGTATAATTGAAATTTCACAAAAATAATGAATGCAAATAACATTGTTTTCATTGGTACAGTCTATTACAACAAAAATGCATCAAAAAATTATTATCTTCTCATCTTTATAATGGATTCAAATCTAAAAAAATAGACAAGGCAAATTTAATATTGAAAAGTTACTGACATTTGGTTAAAATCTGAGTTCTGGTTTTACTATGAATGTCTTATTATATCCATCAAAATACATTTAAAATCAGTGAACTTCAGTGTGTACTTGTGCATTGGTGTATGAAGGGTGTAACAGCCTCAGTGCTGTAGATATATACCTTATCTGGAACATCCTCATGGACAGCATGGCCACTCTGAGGTAACACCTGCATCTGAAATTTACCTGTAAATATCACAAAGCAATGAATTAATACTTTGTTACATTAGACTAGCTCTAAATTCGAACATGAAGCCTAGCGACCTTGACTGTCACCTGAGGTAAACAATATTGAATGTAAAACGATACTAGGTGAAGTTCCTTTCAAGTGTAATGAAATAGAAATTGTGATATGGTTGAAGGTAACACTAAAGTGATATGATTTTGTAACCATATGAAACATGAGGAAAGGCAGCGCTGTTTTGAGATAATTTATAGTAAATTTCACCCTCTCCACAAGGGGAAATGTGAGTCCATTGGGTCATGAAATTAAGTTTTAGTAGAGCATATCAAGACCTTTCCATTCATGAGGAGCATTGATTCTATTTGGGTGTTGAGAAAAAGATTTTTGAAATCTGAACCCTTTTGGCCCCTCCCCTTAAGCCCCTAAAGGTGGAGACCATGTCTTTCACAATTAATATTACATATCCATATTCACTTCATATCTCATGGTCTTACCTTGCATTTGCCCTATCGTTAAATCTTTATCCAGCCTGTCTACACCTTTTGGAGAGAAAAAAGATACACATTTCTGAAATGACTGTTTCAGTGACAAAGTTCAAGATACAAAATCTACACGTAAAAAGTTCTTTGCATCTGAAAAAAAATTTTTCCTCCTTCTTTCTTTCTAAAAATATTGTACAATCAAACTTAAATACCCAACTTAAATTAAAGTACTATGCCAGTATCAGCAAAATTATCTCTTTATATCTGTAATGAAGACTCAGAAAATAAACATTTGGAAAACTAGATAAAATTGATAATTCAAAGTAAAAATTTGGTCCTGGAATGTTAAGACAAATAGTCATTCTGTGTCTCACTCTATAGTATAGCATCCTATGTCCCATTATCACTTTAAAAATGAAATCTCTCTTGACTGTTGTCACAATTAATACATGTTAATATTAAGAAGAATCAGATTTCATCAATGTTGATTAATTGTAATCACTACTTATAAAAAGCACTTTATTTAACACCCAAATCTCAAGACAATGTGACACTGAAATTTGGGTCGTAATTCCTGGTCATGTAGAACTTCCTCGTACAGCTGAAGTCATAGTCTTGGCTAATGTTTTCACATATATGATTTTGATATCAATGGAGAAAGCCAAAAAATAATAAATCAGTTACCATTGAGAAAGTAATATCAAGGAAGTGTTGAGTGATACATTTTTCAGTGTCACATTCTACCAATCATTTTCATCATGGACATCTCAGAGCAGTGATTTTGTATCTGGTGTGCATTTGCACACTTTTATTTCCAGTTTACTGTGAGATCTCAGCTAATACTTGCATGCAAGTGTTGTGATATCATTTCTTTATTTAATGTAATATTCATATTATATTTTATATTAACTTTATAAAGCTGTTTGTAACTTTTGAATGAATTGCTAACATTGTGTATTGATATTCTTGTCCTTTAGAAATTCACAAGGTGTCAGTAAATCAATGATAAAAATTGCCTTTTTTTTAAGGCTATTTATTACACAAATTCTTACAGCTGAAGTTGAAACTCTTTTAACTTGAATAATCTTATAACTCAAAAAAGTTTTTTCATTGTCCTAACAGCTTTGAGTTAATGAATTTTCACTTTTTATGTACCTTTGCCAAAATACTAAATGTACTGTCATATTGTATTGTACATGCTGTAATTATCTTGCTGAGAAATAACAATGATTACTTATCATAGCAGTGGTTTTATACAGCAATAAATTAATATTGTGACAGTGCAACATAACCTGCATGGTACTACTGAAAACTCCTTCAGAAAAGGTACCGATTACCACACAATTTCTGGGTGGATATACAGGTGGATGCAATCATGATCGTATTTATTCAATACCATGTACAAAGTCTGTGCAGTCTGATCTAACCATCACAGATCAACTCACCAGCAAGAACCAACATCTTAGGAACTTCACAGGATAAAAACCTTTGAGACAGGCCTTGAAACCATCCTATGATAAAATTAAAATACTTAATTATTTAGAGATCATGAAGAACACTATTATAACATGACACTATCTCAATAATATCACTTGTCATTACATATAATTTTTTTTGATAAATTCAAGAAATTCCAGCGCCTATTCAGTATATATAGAGTGCTCAATTTCCTTAGATAACACTAAAATATTAATGCATTATAAACAGGTAAACAAAGAACATCTATGTACAATTGTATACTTACCTTTCCAGTATTTTTCTGTTTTGCCTAAATCTATTCGCCATGTGTACTGGGACGAGTTTTCTGTCTGCAACACAAATTATTTCTTAAAACAGCCACTATCACAGCACTATTAAAATTATTACAAATAGATTCTAAGTCAATCATTCATCAGTGAAAACCTTTTAGAAAAAATTTACTGGTTGATTTACTTATAATGTTTGACTGCTTTATCGTTCTATTTGGTGTGAGAGTTGTCTTCAAATTGATTAAATGTTTGTGATTGTTACCAGAGGAATTCGTTTTTTCTTTTTGTTTCAGTCACTTCCAAATTATTTTCGGAAGATGATGGACAAGGGAATTAAGATCACTGTTGAGAATGATTTTTATCAAATTGAAATGTCTATTGATAGAGTTGAGCAGGACTCTATTATCGTAACTATGTGGATACTTTATACTGTAGAATACAGAACCAAGAACTAAATAAACCCATGACTGGCTTTAGAGGGACCAAATAATCTCTTCTTTCAAATTTCAGTGTTCAGTTAGAACTGGTAAGAGAGGAGTTCAATTAACTCCTGGCCAGTAAATAAAAAGCAGCCAAACCACTATACTCACTGTTGGTTTTGGTGTTCTAAAATGATCAGAGCTGCTGGACTGTTGAGATTCTGCTGGGGATGTGGTTTCTCCATCTTCATCCTCCTCTTGTATAGCATCACCAACCCTTGATCCTGATGTACTTAACTCTAACCCACAATCTTGTTCCATTTCAGATGTAGCAGTTTCCTGAGTATCAAGTCTGAAATAGAAAATTAGAAATTTCTTCTAAAGATGATTTTCATTCATAAAAGAACAAAAAGAAAAATTGATGTAAGGCACATAATGACTGGCATTTTCAAATTGAGTTTAAGTATTACTTCTCCATCAAAGATTATCTTTTTAGAATATATTTAAAAGAATTTGTTGTGTATAACTTACCGTTTTATTTGCCCAACCATGGACACCTTGGCAGATTCCAGATTCCTTATCTGTCCACTTCGAACACTACAAATTCAATATTGTGGTTTAGGAATTTTTCATTAAAAAAAAATTACAATAACTAATACCATTTGCAATGGACAATGATCAATTTAAAATCAAATTTATCATGAATTTAGAACATATACTTCATTATTGATAAATAGTCAATCTAATAGGATAGTGAACATCATTAAGCAATACCATATCCAATCTTATTTTCTGTGTAGTATAGGTAGCACATTGAGGAAACTTTTGAAACACATAGGTAATTTGATAAAACTGCACTCTAGCCAAGACTATCCAAAATCCTACAACTTATCATTTTACCGTTATGCTTCATAAAAAAAATCTATACAAACCTCCACTCAATAGCATGCTCTAGGGATTTAAACGTAGATGGTCTTCCACGCAGAAAACTCTGCATACTGTTAAGTGACTCCATAGCAGTGCCTGTTCAATAAAGATAATATTTTTCTCTAAGTCTTTTTCAGAAGAGGATTGGAAACAATCTACTAAAGGTGATGGTAATCAATGAGATGCCCAGGGGCCTGATCAGCTCACGAAGACATTTTAACATGAAAAGTGTAATATTACAGTTATAGTAAAGTAAAATTTTAACTTGAGCCAGATGACAACAATCTGTTCTTATCATGAACAGCTCCAAACTTGAGAGTCAAGGACGATAACTCAAAAGAGAAATATTGTGGCACAAACTTTTTTCAGAAAAAGCTTCACTTTGTGAATACTTGTTTCTAATAAATACTGAAAATTTAGTAGTTTTCAAAACATCTGATATTGTTGATTTCAAATTCCTCTGTATTGATTCAAAATCAATGAATGAATGACACAGATTGTTACTCCCTCCTTGTCGCTTGGAGCACTATACATTTTCTAATCTTTAATGGGCCAGCAAATAAACCTATCACCTTTTAGATAATTCTTTTTCTGTTTAACATTCCTGGTAAAAATGTACCTATACCTACCCTCAACAACATCAATCACAACCAGACCAATTATTGATGGTATAAGTTTTCTCTCTGCAGTGTGTACTGCAATAGCTCCTCCCATACTGAAACACATGACATTTTATAAACAAACACCAAAATTTGGGCCTCCAACAAATTCATTAATGTAATAGAGAAAACAAGATTTGATATTTCTCCAGTGAAACAAATTAATTGTTATAGCTTTCTTGAAACCCATTAAAATTTGTTAGTCAAAAATGAGTCCAATATATGAGAAATTTTCCAAAATAGATTTTATTTAGTCTCATGCTGAAATAGTTAAGATATGACATGAACTGTATCTTACCTGTGACCAATCAGAATTATAGGTGGCGGCTCATCTCCATATAAGGATTTCACAACATCACCGACATCACTGTTTAAAGACATATTAATCTACCTTGTGGTTCATTTTTTTTAACACTGCATTGATAATTTCTTTAAAAAAAAATATGAAAGTGTTTTGAAAGGATGGAGTGTTATTGTGATTATTCTAATGATATGTTAAAGTGTCAGTCAAAATTATCAATAACCACACCTGAAGAATCTTAATTCAACCTACTGGTGTAGGGAGGTACATTCAATACAGATTGAACAAAGTTGTTGATATATGGGGGAAAAAATCACAATTTTGGCAAATAGCACAAGCAAATACAACACAATGTCAACAAATCAGTAATTCATTATAAGAGTTCAATTATTTACACAATAATAGATCACATCAGTGATTTTTGGGACTCCGATAGACTCATGCTTTTCTTGTGGGACTCACTCAAATTTTAAGTTTGGCTATATATGTCTTTGTAACTGGACATATCAAAATTTTGGAAATGGTGCTCTGGATTCACAAGAAAAAATATTAAAAATTGCTTTATGTTAATACCTTTAGCTGACAAAAACACTTAACATGGGAACATGGGTTCAATACCTGGACAATGTCTCTGCACATAGGTCACCATCATCATTGGAAACTGTATCACCTGAAAGTATTCATCAAAATATCAACATATTACAGCCATGCCTTTAAATATTCCTTAGAGAATGTGGTCATTCTATGCAAACTAGAATGGGTCTATGTTTACAATAATTGTATGTCATGGGTATAAAATTTCCATTGCTAACAATGGTTCTGAATTTTTCATGGAAACAGATACAAAATTCTCAATTTCCAATGCAAAAAAAAAAAAAAAATCAAATGTTCAGAGAGACTCTAGTAAAATGGCATAGAAAAGTAGTCATTTTATCTGTAACCCAACAAATGGTATTTCAATCTTCTTTTCTTCAGCTGATCATAGATGATATCTGAAAGTGGCAGGTCATTTTTTGGGACCTATTTGACATTGTTTCAGACAGAATCTTTAGATGGGTAAAACATATGCAGAGGAACTTTTTTATTTTACAATTTCAGCCCAATAAGACCTGAGCACAGAGTACAAACTTTGTTCTGCAGCCTTGAGTTACTGCAATGGTTTCACCAACAACTTTTCTGGGCTCAATAGCTATAGTCAGATTAATGATCTTAACATTGTTCATACATGACAAAATGCTATGCCATTCATAGAATAAATTACATTATCAAATAAAAATGGAATAAATATTTTTACAACTTGTTTGAAAATAGGCTATTTAACAAGTTTTCATTGTTTGTTAATTTCTAGTCTGGTTGTTTTGTGTGTTTGACAAAAGATCACTATAATAAAACACTCTTTAAACCCTGACTTTGGCTAATAAGAAATATATACCATGCCCTCGGAGATCCAAAGCAGCGCATCGACAGGTCACCAACTGACAGAGTGTGGACTGGAAAACAAATAAATCGCCTAATGAGCACTTAAACATTGAAAAAAATTCATTGGAATAGAATGATTTTGTTTAAACACAACATGAATGTGTGACAGATATGATCAAAACAAGTGGACTCACCGACACCAATGACCATGAAAGAGCAGAAAATCCACCTCCATGTAAAAAGAGTAGAACTGGTCCAGATGTTCCACATTCATACAATCGGAATGTCTAATGTCAAAGTCAAGGTTTTGTAATTACAACTCTTCACAGATAACAGTATTCATTGATGCTTTGTTAATCCTGCTAGGATTCAAACCTATAAGATCTGTCTAAATATTTTAGGGGTTATCGCTACATAATGAAATCATATTTAGTGGCATTTCTATTGAACTGGTAGTTTTATTGAAAACCAGGTATGTCACAATTTTCTACTGCTACAATTACTTCCAAATTTGTTAAAATCAAACATTTAATAAATTCTGATGTCTAAAACCACATCATTTACAGAAAAGATACACTTTCTCCTACTTGGACATCATGTTTCTGATCAAAGTACTTATCCCAGTGAACTGCTGTGTAGTCCTTCTTCCTCATCAGGTTCCTCTTGGACACTCCTCCCCTACAACAGATCAAATCAGTCCAAGGGTGTTGTAATAAACATCATGGTTTCAACACAAAAGTAAAATTTCAGGCATCTCAAACAAAGCAAGCTGTTGTTTTTAAATGGATTTGATAACACATTGTTATCCCTTTTCTGCTTTTGATGGTAGTCTGTGAAATATCCAAAACATAAAAAGAATCTTTTATAAGTTTTCTTTTCTACATACTGACAAAAATGTCAACTCATAGAGCCATGGTATGAAAGATTTATAAGCACTGAGATAAGGAAACAATGGTTTGAAAACCAGACAGAACCAGTGCTCCAGTGGAGAAAAATTAAGAATAGCATTGAACCACAAAAATATGAAAGATTGAAATATTAAGATACATATAGGGTGATACATGATGATATGTATTTCAATTTTCACACAGGCAGAACTGTATTTTTTGTCCATAATGAGTGCAAGTGACAAATGATGTTCTTAATCGGCTGATGTACCATAACCAAGGTATTGCTAGGACCTAAGCCTGTATCCAATTTTCATTTGATTATCAATAAGATGTGAAGTAATAACCATGCTCAATGACACTTAATTGAAAAACATAATTTGCACTGGTACAAAGTGTATGTTGCAAAGATTTGTGCTTGTTTTTTCTTTAAGCTTTGTCTAAACAAATATTCTGGTACCAAAAATTACTTTGTAAGGGTATTGTAAGGGAAATAACTCTACTCTAACGTACGTTACACTACTGCAAGTTCCAACTTCATCAGCTGTTTTTAGTGTGCATGCCATATGACATATAAGTAGTTATCAATACCGACCTGAATGGAATAATAGCTTTGTAACTATAAACCAAGACAGAAATGATCTCTTGTCATTTAGGAATAAACATTGGTATTTCCATGACTGTCAGCTGAATAAGTGACAGGTGCCCGGTATTCTCTTCATACTCATGTCATTTGGATTGGTGTTTTACCCCAGTTTATCATATGATACATTTATGAATACATTAAACCATGATATACTCGTTCGATAAAATTGTTCCTACCCAACTCCCGATGGAGGCATTGGTGGTAAACCACCAATCTTGGACTTCAAAGCTTGCCTCTCGAGAGCAGACATCTTTCTTGAAATCAAGCCAAAATCGGATACGGTTTGTAGAAATAGTACGGAACCTGAATATTGACATTTACTCTACACATCTGGTAATTCCCCTCCATGCGTACTTGTGATGATATATATTGTTCTTAGTATTCATGAAAAGTGGGAATGAATTATCAAAAGCCACAATGCTTTACTTCACTGGCACAAATAGATTTTTTTATAATCCGTTAAGACTTATTATTCCGCGATCCGTAAAACCAAATTCATAATCTCTAAACCACGATGGGAAATAATTATCTGTTATACAATGAGTTTATTTGATGAAAATTTGATATATCAATATTATTCAGTTAATATACCACGACAGTGTTTTGGACATTTGTGCTTTTGAATAATTTTATTTTAAACAGTTGATGTAATCTCGTGTTGCGAGAACTCTGGACGATAAGAGTTATGGCGGACAAGTTTGGACGGAATGTTTTGGATGGTAACAGATTCGAGGCGTGAATATCGATTGACAGGATACATTTAAGATGCTGTCATTTCTATGGCAGTATTTTGAATTACATCAGAAATGGTGAAAAAGAAGGCAAAATCTTCCAAGTCAACCAAAAGACGAGGTAAGCGTACTTGTAAACAAACCGTTGACTTCGAACCATGTTCGTACATGCTGTCAAGTTTGACGTTTAATGGTGGCGCCAATATAAATATGTGATATTAAAGTTGTATGATTAATCGGTAATCCATTTAGCTCATCTCTACTCTGCAAACAATGCAGATTATGTTTTGCAATTTCTTGCCAATGCCCGTTGGAATCGACGAAAAGGAATAAACAGGCCCAATCGACCCCCTCCTGCATTTGATTTTGAATATTGGTGAATTACACTCAGGGTCGTCTTTAATTTTCTATTGCATCGATCGATAAAGCTTAAAAAGAGACACTGTTTATACCGTTTTCATATTAAAACACGGTTGTGCAACTGATGGATTTTATGCATTAAAGATAAAAAGAGATGCTTTTGTAGAGTCATGACGAATGGAGGATGTTCATGTGTTCACAACCATCCCCCTAAAGTATCAGTGTTTATACCGTTTTTACATTTAAGCAATAACTGTTGGTGCAACCATTGGATTTTATTCATGATAAAATACAAAATACATTTGTAGGATCATGGCAAATGGAGGATGTTCAAGTGCAGACAGGCCTACCCCCTCAGGTGGATGGTCAGTTGCGATGTTTCTGTCGATTAAACATTGACCAAATCCACTGGCACTCCCCTAATCCTCCTGATGTCACACATGTCAGGGTGAAGTGGTGGGGTGAAGATGGTGATGGAGCTTTATTCAGGTAATAATTGTAAAGTATATAGTTTTGTTTATGTAATTATAACTTCATTAAAAATGCCTAGTATATTACTTTAAATGAGAGGCATTAATTAGATAGTGGTCATATCCAATGCTATTCAGTCTACACTTACAATCTAGGTTAAAGTAGCAATATCAGCCCATCCTTGTATGCAAAACTTTTACACATTGCCTAATCAGATAAAGGTTTTGTCTGGTGTACAGTCAGTGTACCACTACAAGGAATATAGTTTTTTCTGTATGCCATCATAGCTACAAGACTCTATATTTACTTAAAGTTAACATATGGAATGTAACTGAAGAATTACAATTATCCCATTTCTGTGTCTGTTTCACAACTGTTATGACATGTGATAAACTCTGTAGCAGTGTGTTATCGCTTCATTTTCTAAATTTGAAAATTAACTAACTTGAGTTAGATCAACATGCACATTGGGAAACCTTTATTTAACTCTTTGAGTTGTAACTTCAGAAGGTCTAGTTAATTAGTTACTATGTTTTGTGTCTTAGTAATGGAAGGTATATGACATGAAAATATTGGAAAATCAGACAAAAATCACTGCAGGATCATAATGCTGTCATTCCTGTTACTATTTCATTTACAGACCACTAAATGTGAAAAGAGGTGATAAGGGTCCAGCTAAGACAACAGCCAGGTACCCAGTAAGGTCTGGTCCAAGACAGTTTGCATCATATCTAGTGGACATGGGTAGTCTGGCAGTGGAGATTCTCAGTGGGCCTATGATGATTCCAGTGGGGCAGGCAGAAATAACACAAATAGGACTTCTGTCTAACACCAGGCCTATCGATGGGTGTGTTTTGTGTCAGGATATGACATATATACATTTTCTAACAGCATACACTAGCCCATGTTATAGACACACATATTTATAATTAATGAAGATGAAAAAGTTTGAACATGTACACCTAATTTATTTTTTCTTTAATTTGATAGACATTTTAAAAATTAGCCCTCTGAAAATGAAATGATATAATCAAAATTGATTCATTTACTTGTACTTATTGTATAACAAATGTGTAAAGAGTCTTTCTTCTTTTTCCAGGATGTACCCTGTATTTTCACCACGAGAAGAAAAGTTGGGAGAAATCCATGTATCATTAATACTGGAATCTTTAATGGGTAAAAAGAATTACATTAACACGTTGTTTATTAGATCCTTCCTGTTATGATAATTGGAAAAGATTTTTGCACAATTCTTTTAAAAGTAACACATTTTGTACCTATATATGTCAATTAAGTGGAGGATTAATCCTTGTGGTAATGTAATGGCCTGTACAGTTAGAGATAATCTTCTCATGATCTTATGCAGTAATAAATAGATAAAACTATTAATTAATTTTACAAATTTTACTTTGATAAGCCTCCTATGACAGCACTGGGTCTATACCAACTACAGACATCAGTATGGAAACTCAAGCAACACAGGAGTCAATGTATCCACAGAGAGTTCAGCCAATACCTCACTCCCAGGCCCCTCAAAAACCAGTGGAGGATCCTTTTATCTCTCCAGCATCCCATCAAGTAAGTAATTATGTTGTAATTTAATACTGGTCCCTCAGATAGCTTCAGTTAAACTGTAAGAGTAAGTTTCCTTAAAACCATAACATCAGAGAAACCGATATTTAGGTGATTCATTTCTTTCATTGAAATCTTATTAAATGTGAATGCGATGACCTATATAAGAGCTTTATGTCCATTCCATCTGTAGAATAAATATATGTAATATATGCACTACTCTAACTCCATCATCCAAAGTTAGCTCTATATGTAATGAAATGAACAAATTTTTATACAGAAACAAAATGTACCTGAATGGATTTCAGTAAGGTTATGGTAAGTTATTGCACTTTATACTTTACTTCAAGAATGGCCTTCAGAATGGTTATGTCGACCGGGCAGAAGACCTCCGAAAACAATTAAACTACAGTCTGCAGGAAACCGAGGAGAGACAATTGTCTGGGATACAGTCAGGCAGCACTGTGGCCATCACAACTAATGGGGATGTGGTCACAACCAACCTAAGTCAGGACCTACCATCTGCACAGAGTAAGTAGGTCAAGTCTGACAACCATGGTATGTAGGTCGCTGATTTATGACAACACATAATAATTAGGTCAAGTCTGACTAGTATGTAGGTCACTTATTTATGATCACACAATATAAGTAGGTCAAATCTGACAATCTGTGTATAAATAAGTAAATAAGTAGGTCAAGTCTGACTGCCTTTTTATGCAGGTCACTGATTTATAAACACATAGAAGTAATTAGCTTAGGTTTTACCAAACAGATAGGCTATTGGCTTTTAATTAATGCAATGAAGTTTAGGAATTCTATCATAGACTTGGAAGAGGATTCATATGTAACAGTAGGTATTCATAAATATGTCTATATATGAAGTGACTCAATATATATGTTGTATATATTAGTCTGTAATTGTTTCTAAATGAGTGACTCAGTTTACTGTATATATCTGTATATAATTGTGTACATCTGAGTGACTGTCTGCTGTTATGTTTATTTTATGTATAAATCAATGATTCAATGTTTGATGAAATACTGCCATATATGTATGTTACCTTGTATAATTGTTTATGGAAGAGAATGTTCCTAAGTTGTTTAACTCGTGTCCAATTCCATTTGATTTTTGGTCAAATAAAATATGTTTAAACTAAACTGTCTGCTGTGGGTTAGTATATAATTGTGTATATATAAGTGACTGCCTACTGTAGATATTGGTATATAATTGTATATATATCCGAGTTGTTTGGTTTGCTGTAGATATTCCTGCCGGCAGACAGTCCCAGTCAGACCTCCTGTCTGTGCTGCTTGATCGTGGGAACAAGCTTCGAGACCAGATGATCATATCTTCTGTGGATGAGGGTGGGCCTCAGACTAGTGTCAAACAGTCATACTTGCCTCCTAAAGATGAGGAGTTACACACAAACCAACCAGATATGCAAGAAGAAAGGTAGGCACTTGTTGTTTGAATCTTTATGTCTAAGTTTTACTGAAAAATGAAATAGAATCTTAGAAAGGTTGCTTGACTGTATCAATGAACATTTTCAACAAATTTTCTTTGCCATGAAAACATCTGAGAGCCTGTCTTTTTTTTTTACTGATTTAGGATGGGTGCTGTTTGCCTCATTTTGGGAAAAAAATTGTTGAATTGGGCAGGAAATTCTCCGGAGTGAATTGCAAATTTTTGGAATTTAACTTCTCTGTAAATTCATTGTAGGCTTGGGCCCACTATCATACCCAAAAAACCCTGAAGAATTACAAACAAATTCATTTACCTGCAAAATGTTGTCTTCCATTTCCTTTTGTGCTTTGTTTTTCACTTTAGCTGTATCTCTTGACAGCTGTTGTGATATAACCCTGGCTATTGGGGGGACTTTATTCGCCATAAAAATGAATAAATAAAACCTTGAATTTGCTGTATCAAGGTACATATCAAGGTGTGAATGAGAGGAGGTCAATGTTAGAAAAGAAGGGGAGGAAGAAAGAAAAAAAGGAAATGAAAAATTCATTAAGTGATACTTAGATGGAGAAAAGAAAATGTGGATGTGAAAAGCTGTTGTTGTAATATTGGTTAACAAAAAGCTCCAATCAAAGATTATTTGAGAAACACAAGCATTCTGATGAAGATGTCTTGTATTGAGAAACAGACAGTTTTTCATGATGTTGCTTTTTACATCCCTTTCATTTTGAAGTGTGAGGGGTACCAGTTTAAGTGTTGTTCATTTGTAGTGGGCCACAAAAACTGGAAGCATGTATTTAATGGTGAACATGTTAGCTCTTCTGTTAAGTCACAGAAAAGAGAAGTTATCCTGTTTAGATATGTGGTTTTGTTTACTTTTTGACTTACTTTTTTAAAATAAAATTTATCATTCTTTGTAAATGTAAGATCAATTCATCACTCCAGACGCAGTTCAGTAGGAAGCCTGCTTAAAGAGATTCTTAAGGCAGAAAAGGGAACAACTGACATCTCACAGACTGACTGTGATCCTGTCGACTTTGTATTAGGAAACCAGCTGACAGACAACTTGCAGGTATGTATCCTAATACATATTAAACTCATAGCATCACTTGACGTCATACCCTCGAAAGTATCACCAACTTTACTATGATTTCCTACCCAATAATTGTTAATTACGACAGATGTTGGATATCACCCACTTTGTGTTGAATACTACAGAAGTGAGCAACATGCAATTGAATATAATATTTTGAAGAATAATTTCTTTAATGAAGAGACTTTTTTATCTAAAATAAAGGAAGATGATATGTTAAAACAGAGTGTGTAATATTTTTTTTTAACTCTAGATACTAAAGATGATGGGAGGAAGTCCTAGATCTAGCATATCACAGGACTTAGATCTAATGAGTGATCCTGGTGATCCGGTTCACAGCGAGTCGATCCTTCAGGAACTCTTCTACAAAAATATGGTAAGACTCTTCACTCCACAGGGAGTCTATCCTTCACAAACTCTTTAATAAAACACTAAATGCAAGTTACAATAGTTAATGTACATAGTTTCTCAGTTTGTGTAATGTTTTTAACTCAAAGCGATCTTCTGTTAGATGCCTTTAATATAACTTTTATAAAATTCTTTTGTAGGATTATTTGGTAGGCTTTACAAATCATCTTATATACATTGTCCATATGTCCGGTTGATCCTGTCATCAGAAATTGTATCTTTCTAGAGGTTGATCTCTGCTAATGAATGCTTTGCATGTTACAGGAGAGTGATTTAAGTGGAGTCAGTGAACTTAGTGGAGATGAGCACCCTTTACCATTTAAGCAACAAAATGGAGAACTACATACTTCAATGGAGGACCCAGCTAATGTTGTAAGTTTACTGATAGAAGTAGCTGTCTATCTACATGAAATGATTGATCATTTAAAAGTGATACATTTAGAGGTTGAACATCAAATAAGATACTATAACAGAAAAAGGACAACTGAGTTAACGAGGAAGTTTGCATGTGTACTGAAACGTATTAACCCAAGTACTTGTAGCTCATGTTTTATGATGATATACAATTATTGCTCATAATTTTAGGTAGGCCAGTTAAAGCAGCACATTGACTTGCAACCGTGACAACAATGCAAAGTTGAATTCACTTTCACCAAACTGCATGACAAGCAAGAAATTTATACGTCATATTCAGATTCTATCAGGAGAAATTATGGTCATAATAAATGTTACTAGCAAGTATACGTAGAAGAGCAGGCTTATGTACTGTGTAAATAAAAATTATAACTAGGCTACAGGAATCTGTAAATGGGGTCGCCTAGTAGACATTATTAAGGAGCCTAGAACATGTTAAACCTTCAAATTTTGCAAGATGTTATCAGGAGCTGCTATTTATTTAAGGAATGCATAAATGGTCATTAAAAATTCTATGGAAATAGTTTGATATCTGCATGTTTAAACTTCAAATAAATCGATTGTGAGACATGTGGAAATTCATTTTGAGGGTTCCTTTGATTTTCATCTTGAAAAGCTTAGAAAATTGTAGCTTTACCAAAAGTTGGGTATAAATTGTTCACAAGAGATGTCAGACTATATTTTTATGTGGATCTCTGTAATATGACAAAAATTCGAAACCTCATGAAATTGTCCTTTTGGTATTCCAGAGGCCTCCTTCAAGACGATCATCTGTCACTAGCCTCGAGTTTCCAGAACCTCCTCCATCTGAGGAGTTGGAGGTTAAAAAGAAGAAAAAGAAGAAACAAGATGATGTATCATTAAAAGTGCCTAAGCGAAGGTCTCGTGTGAAAACGAAAGTTAAGGGAGGGAAGAAGAGGAGACGGTCACGTAGTAGTGCACGAAGTAGTGCTAGTGAGGCTAGTGATAGTGAATTAATGACTGCACGCTCAGAGGTCTCACAAGTTTCATTTGACATGCCTGCCTCAGATCTGGATGAACCAGAGGAAGGTCATTTTTTATCTTTTTTTTCTCTTTATTATAAATTGGACATTATAATGCTATTTAAAAGTCATGCCTTGTAACGTCTGAATATAGCTACTTCATATATTATTTTACAATTTCCTCTATTTCAAAGTGGTCCAGAATGCCTCATTAGTTTCAAATAAAATTTTCCAAATAAAGATTTAATGTTAATGTCAAAGAGCAGATAGATGAAAGTGTAAAATGATGCTATGTAATTGAAACAATATTCTGAAGTAAAATAAATTGTTGCTTATTAATAAATGTATTGTTAGATTATAATGTAAAATTCAAAGATGTAGATAAGATAAATTTGTATATCCTACTGATTATCACATGCACAACCTTACCTGTAGTGAAGAAATAAATGCAAGGTACTCAGATATTTTTATTACAAATTAGTTCATAGACTTGTGTTATTTTTACCATACAGAAAAGCCTGTGAAGCGACATCAAGGCAATGGCCTCAGTGTGGAGCGATTAACACTGCTGGGGAGGGTTCATGTCGCAAGGGTGATTGTAGATTCTCTATATCTAGGAGGCGCCCAGGATCTCAATTCCTCCAAGAGGAAGGGTAAAGCAGGAAAACCACCGAAACCCTCTCCTAAAGCCAAAAAATCAGTGTAAGTTGATCATGTCATTCATCGAGTATTATAACTGACAGTTCTGCTTTTAGTATTTCGACATTTGCATTAAGATTCACAGAATTCTTAATTATCGATCAGGGAAAATATTGTTAACAAAACACTTTCGGAAGAATAAAAGTTTCATATCTCAATCCTTACAAAAAAAGAAAAAGAAGCTCAGTGAATTATGGCTTTGTAGAATGGTAGCTCTTACAGAAAAAAAATCAGTACATGTGGAAAATTGATGACAGGCAGCATAGACACAGAAAGATTTATACTTTTTGCAGGACCTACTTCATTGAGTATCAGTTTCCTGTTGTGGCCACGTCCAGAGATAAGTACTCGCCTAATGCTATGGCAACGGAGGTGATGCGTGTGGCTTCCAAAAATGTTAAGGATGGAGGTAAATTATGAATATTAGACCAATATTTAGATAAAAGAGGAAACTTACTGCAAAATTTTTGTGCCATTTGGAAATTAAAAAAATGACTGAAATCAAATACATACTCCTATGTCCGAGTAATATGGAATATAAGTACATCAGTAATGAACACTGTGAATATTTTATTTTTCAAACATTAAAGTATATAATAATGGTGTTTTGTTTGATTTAGTGGTCAGCTTTAACCATAGATCTGTGTTTCCCATCATGTTTGATGGTAGTGCTGTGGAAAAATGGTGGAAGTCTGCCCTCATCTTTAAGCTGTTCTCGCGTACCGCAGGACAGAAAGTGGTAAGTCTTATCTGTGTATTGTAGATTTATCAAACAGATATGTCTTAAAGGCAATAACAAATGCTACATAAGCAAAATTTACTGATCATCACTTTTCCATTTAACACATTTTGCTTGGATGTTTATGTCATCTGACCCGAATGCTGTGAGCCATCCGTCATTTGTAAATTTCACATTCAAATGACTTCTCCTCAATAACTAAAAGGCCCAGGGTGCTGAAACTAGGCCTGTAGTATGATGGGATGAAGGACTAACAAGTTTGATAAAAAGAATGACCTTGACCTAATTTAAAGTTCACAGGGGTCAAATATGCTAAAATATTTAAATGACTTCTTCTCTTCATTGTATAGGTGATACTGTATGACATCATTATATAGGTGATGCTGTATGATGTCATTATATAGGTGATACTGTATGACGTCATTATATAGGTGATACTGTATGACGTCATTATATAGGTGATATTATATGACGTCATTATATGGGTGATACTGTATGACTTCATTATATAGTTGATGCTGTATGACATCATTATATAGGTGATACTGTATGAATTGATAATATAATTTAACACATCCTTTGTTTAATTTTTGTAGCCGACGTTGGTAGGTAGTTGTGGGATCCCCCTCAAAAGCATTCTACGGTCTGACAACCTACAAGTGGGTCGAGAGCTAGAGATTCGGGAGAGTGGACGTAACTCCTCCTTCAATTCTTCTCTCCGGGGCAGTCTAGACTCCTACTACGGTTCTCTCAAGGTTTGTAGGATGTTTCAGGGAGCATTGTATCTCATTGTATTGTTGATATAAATGAATATGTCATAATAAGAAATTGTGGAGTATTTGAAACATTACTTCTTCTAAAACAAAGCTGGGGCAGTATATATTTACTTTTTATATCTTTCAACTGTCTGTCCATCTCTGATACCGCCAGAAGATACTGTACATAATTAGGGGCATACGTGTGTTTTCAAGTTAATGATGAAAAGTTTTTATAATGCAGGTGTCTATAGAGTTGGCATCAGACAGCAAAGATTTCTCCTCAGCCCTGGCCAGAGCCAAACTAGCAGAAATGAGTGGAAAGGCCAAGTTTGTGCCAATACCTCAGACGGTGCCACCTCCCCCTCCCCCACCTGTACAACTAGACAAACCGCCACTACCCCCTGACTTCATACCTAGTGCTCAAAATACTCAGCTGTCCTCAATGGTGCTACAGAACCCTACCTCACACACAGGTAAAGGTTAGTCTACCAAACTGTACATCACATTCAGGTAAAATTAAAACTACCAAATCCTATCTCTCATTTTCTGTGTAGAACATCACAATGCAAACTTGACATTGAAAAACATTTTAGCAATATTTCAGAAATTCACCACAGTGAAATAATTCAGATCTATCTCATTTGCTTATAGCACAAAGCTGGATGGAATTGTGAGAAGTATATACTGTACTTGTGGAGTCATGTGAATTTGTGTTGTAATAGGATTACAACAACTACGCAGGCAGTGAAAACAATTATTTATTCCCTTTTTTTACAGATCCACAGACTAGCAGTCTGGGCTCACTGTTACCTGCCCCTGGTCCATCCCAGCCTCCTAGCTTGGAGTCTTACCACATGCCCCCACATGCCAATGCAGAGGTAAGTTCAATTGTAATTGGTAGAAACAATTTTTGAAGAGATTGTATTTTTTCTGATGATTGTGAGTTACTGCTTACATATTGTAGTTATAATTGGTATAGCAAAGATACTCTCAGAGGCAAAATCTTTTGATTTGACTCATTTTTTAGCACACCGTAAGTTTTGACAAAAACATGATGAGTGCACCTATGATATAAATCATGCAAAAAAAGGGAACTAAAATTAGTGCTACGATAATTCAGCATAATAGTTCAAGTGCTGAAATCTTTAAAAAAAAATTATGTCAAAAATATGTAAAAGATATTTACAGATTTATCCATCTGTTATTATATCGCTGTATCACTCTTTTTGGTGAATGTCTTATATTTCAAGAATGGTTATCATATTCTGTTGTGTAACATATGACCATGCCAGTCTTGTAATCACTCTAAACAGGCGATGACTCTGCACACTTTACTGCTGATACCAGAAGGTCATAACATCACAATTCAGGGTATTCCATCCCTGTCCTCCATCAAACGACATCCTGTCTTCCCACCTCAGCCGCATGCCTTATCTACAACAGGTCAGCGTTAGACTCATTATTAGCTACGAATCACTTAAAAAAATATCCCTTTTGAGCAAATTACTTAGATATTAGGAAAGTACTTCATTGTGATGAATAATTCTTTCAAAACTTTATTTAGTCATAAACAGTTTTCAACTAGACATGCATTTTCTCTGTTAATTCTATTTGCTAAAATTGCATTGAACTGAAGTTTTTTCTGCAGATTGGTTCAATATTTGTGAACAATAATTTTTCAATCTCTGAATGATTTGTTTTTAAGATTGATACATTTTTGTTACTAACCAAGAGATACTGAAGTATGGTTAGAACATTCAGGTATTTGTGAGGTTGCAGTCATTTCATTCATTCTGAGGTTAACCATTCTAGATATCTTTGATGTTTGTGTACATGATCACATTATATTGGGGAACAGTGAATTTTCTGTGCAAATAAACTTTAACTTTGATGTTGTAGGAATGAAGGCTCGGGACACCAACACCAGAAATACCTACCTTGTGTGTCGGATGTTCTGGTGCAATGATGCTGTCCACTCCAATGTCTGTTGGGGAACATTTGAGCCCCAGTTCAACTTTGCTCAGGTCTGTGTTTCATTATCTATATATTCCTACTAGAGTAGAAAGAATGGATGTGCATAGAGGAAGTTCTTTGGAAATAGGGAAATTATTTATGACCATTTTAGATGAAACCCTCAAGTGACTAAATAAAATCTGGACTAATTTTTTTATTGAATATACAATTCATAAAAAAGAAAGGAATATTATTCATATAGACAGCTAGGGATATGTTTTGATACTAGATAAAATAATTCTACATTCATTTTCATATTAGTGCACTCAGATGTATAATTCTGTGTTCACAGATTGCCCCTGTGTTACTGTCTGGGTCGTTATTGGAGAGAATGAGGAACAACTTTATGGTGGTAGAAGTCTGGGACAAGAAAACTTCTGCTGAAAATGACAAGGTAACTTCTGACCTTCTGAAACCATATATAGGAATGTTTCTGGGAAATAATACTCTGTCAGAGGAAACGGTTTTTTTCTCCTGTGGAAACAACCTACTTTTTGTACCACCTAATGAATCAAGTAACAGCAAACATCAATTGTCTTCTAAGGCAGATTCAGTGGACAAAGGAATGCAAGATTTGTAAAAGTATTCATTGTTAAATTTAGTCCTAATTTTTAGAAATATTTAGAACCATTAAAATATCAGATTATATTGGACTAGATTCCATGTAATATGTAACAATTGTTTATATTGTATTGTTTACAGTTGATTGGAATCGTCAAATTGAGCTTACATCAGTTTTATATGTCCTTCCGAGACAACAAGATATCTAACGCATTACTGAAATCACAGGTAAAGTAATGAAATGACACCTTTATTTCTGTTATGGGAGACGAGTCAAAATTAAGTCACGTTTATCCAGTGTTAAATCTACAACAATAAATAAGTTATTATAACTTGAATGTTTGCTATGAATTAACTTCAAGATAGTTTGACTCAAATTAATTTCAATTCCAGTAATTGGAGTGGGAATTCTTAAATGAGATGCCTGGAGTACTGTTATTTACTATTTCTGCATGATTGTCTGCCTTTTTTTTTCATCAAGTATCCTGTGATATCTGTGGACAATTACCTGCCCATAGTGGATCCTCTGAGTGGGGTACAGTTTGGTCAGATCAAAGTCCTGTTGGCCATGGGCTCTGGAGAACAAGTTACAGAACTACAGCGGCTCAAACTAGATGGTCCAATACTGCGGCCACCAGAACGACCACAACACTTCCTGGAAAGGTTTGTTATCTGTGGAGTTGGACAATTCATAAACATGTCCACTACACTCTAGCATGATTAAGACTGGCCATTACTGGATGAAACATCCTAGATATATCGCTGATATCAAAAGACACACCACTCATGTCTCTACGAAACTTAAAATTCAGTGCAGTAATTTTGTTTTCAATCTTTGATCAATTTCTGATCAATGATGTTGAAAGATCATGATTTTGTGAATACAGCATGGGGTGATGTTAAAGAACTGTTAGTTACATGAATCTTTCAAGATTCACATTGTCCCATGTTATGATAGCCTCTCACTCTGTATGGGGGAGGGGGTGTTAATAATTTACTAAGTAGTATTTCTTGCTAAAGCTATGGTAAAGTTTGTACTGTAGGAATGTCAAATTGTATCAAGAGATAAACTGAACTCTTTTGTACTTTAGAGAGGATATGATGAGACCAGGCAGTCATGGTCCTGTATATAGTCAGTCCAGAGCAGATAATTCAGGTAAGAACCCAGGCAAATAGTTTGTTACAGCTGTAAATAAAAATGAAAGTTCAGAATTTCAAAAATTTCAGATTTGCAATAAGAATGATAAAATAGACTGTTAAAAAAATCAACTATTTGATTAAAAGAATATCAATGAAGCGCTGTTGTAAGCTATTTGGAGGAATTGTTTTAAGATTTTGATGATATAAATGAGGTACAATATTTTGCTTGGTGCTTTGACAGTGGAACACATTTTTGAAGTGGTGATAGAAGGTATCCGAGGCCTTGCACTGTTTGACAACATGATTTGGGGTGAGGCTGACTGTTTTATACAGTACCATTTTCCTGTACAGCAACACTCGGACCAGCCTGCTTCATCACCTGCCAAAAATGGTAAATTCAGGGAACAGAAGTGACAAAGTAATACTGCTAGTTGAGCAGAAAGCATTATGTCTATATGTATCTTGAATGTAAAGTAATTGCTAGTTTTTCTACTACTGCAATACCAGCAATTGACCTATCACTTTTCTTCGTGATAGATTATTAGGAGTACCTGTTGTTTCTGTTATTGTTGTTAATTGGGAATTTGAGCTTTTGACATGAAATAAATCACATTATGTTTTAATTTCATTTTAAAAATTTGTAAAAAAAAAAAAAACAATTTTAGTTAGTATTTTAATTGAAAAATTTTAAGGAAGGTTTTCACTCAGATTCAATAAAAATGAAAGGAAAAGTAAGATGATGCAGCGATGATACAGTTTTAATGTTATCAACATTTTAAAGGAAGGAGGGGAGATTATGTTGTTATCAATTTCTGTCACATCCAATATTAATTCTATTTTATTTCCTAATCAACACGTGAAACAATTACACTTGTACTAATTTGCATAGGAGCAGGGATACTCATCACGTTCTGAAATAAAATGATTAATTACCAATGGTTTCACTTAATAATCCAGGTATACCCAGTATGAAGTCATTCCGGACAGCTACAACTCTTTGCATTCCTGATCCCACTTTCAATGATATTACACGTCACAGAATAGTGCTTGCCCAGACAACTCCTGTACAGAGAGAGTTACTAACAGGTACGTCATCCAACCTGTAATGGTATAGTCACATTATATCATTTGTTACGTAACAAGATGTACCCAATAGTTTACATCAACTCTGTTTTGTCTGTTGCCCAATATCATGTATGAGGAGTTTACTTTTCTGCTTTGACAGCTTGTGCGGGCGCTGGAGGAGGCAGTGGAGGTATTCCATTTGAGGTTTGGTGCCGGTATTACCATCCCAACATCAGGGACCAGTGTATAGCTAAGGTACATCCCTCTTATCACCAGTCACGTCACAGCTACAATAATGTCATGTCTAGTCACAAAATAATGTTTTGTCATAGTCACAATATAGTCATGTTTTGGTCACAGTAGTCATATCATATTTACAGTTCTCAGGAAAATGTCATATATGATAAAATAATATATAATTATATATTATTAAACATATTGATGCTAAAACAATATTATGTCATAGTCCAAATTATTAATAATGCATACACACATGGTCCAATCGATACGCGTGGTGTTTTCATATGACTGCTGAAAACAATTGTTTCTGATAATTACGATTGATTACACGCCAGGATATATACTGATTTGTGGTTTGATATTAATGCGAGACTGTTGTAAACAGCGTTATAAAAACACAGGACGCCATCTTGAAAAAAAAGTTCTTTTATTCTTGTCTTAGCCTTAATACAAACAGAAAAAATTTCGACTGGAAGCAAAAAGAGAAAATTCTAACGTTTTTATTTTTTTCCCATCTTACGAAACTGTCTAATTTGTAGAAACAACGAAAATTGAACCCAACGAAAATAAATGAATCCACAGTAGTTAGATCAAAGTCTCATCTTAGTCCCATCTTAGTCACAATTAAAGTCACAATATTATCACCCACATCATACTCTTAATATAGTCACATCATAGTAAAAATATGGTCACATCAAAGTCACAAAAATGTCACTGACACAAAGGTTATGTTATAGTCTTGCTGTAAGAACCATAATTACTGTCATCAGTCGATGTTGGTTTGTTACAGGGCTGTTTCAAGAATTGATGGGATAAATTTAAAAACATTCATCTTTCTTATTCATCTTTGATGGTGTTGTATGTAAATAAATACTTAAAAATATCCTTATTGGTGTGGTTCATGCGTAAAGAGTTGTTATGTATAAATGGTTTAATAGAATTACATTTGTCTTTTAGTTGATGCTAGGCTGTGTTTTAGTTGATGCTAGGCTGTAGGATATTCTATTGACATTACCAACATGATGTTTTGAATTTCAGACAAGTTTGCCACTTGCCAAGCTGTGTGCCATGGTAACCATGCAGAAGAGAGGGGAGCCATCAGTACAATCCTTTGGCCTCCCACTGAAACAGGTGGCAGTAGATACAGAATTATCAGAAAGAGGGAAACAATCTCAGGTAAATTATATATACAACATACACCTATGTTGTACAGGTAACTAAGCAATATACAGCAGATACTAGGGTGAAATCTTAAGTTACTTATCACCACATTTCATAAATATGAGACCTTGAACATTAACTTGGTCATTTACAGTAGAAGACAATGTCCTTCACCAATCTTTTGGATTTGTTTAGTACACTGTATCATCTTATGCTTACGTTGTTAAAAGTGATATCAATGTTAAAGCTGGCTTTTTTACTGATTTATTTTTATTATTATTATCGCATATGTATAAGGGTATTACCTTATGAACAATAACGATTGGTTTTCGCTGAAATACGCACATAAAAGAAAAGGTTAATCGGTAATCATAAAAAGGAAATAGCTGTTGATCAACTATCTGGATATGTAATTTTTTCATCATATATGATGACGTGTCCACAAATGCTGCTGCCTGTAAGAAAAATGGCTACCTTCCTGAATTGGTTGCAACAATGTTGGCGATTAATGTCACTTAATTCTGAATTGACTTAGAGTTATCAAATAACATTTGCCACACCCATAACAAATTTCAGTGCTTTACATAGAAACGTAACTAGAAGTATAAAAACACCTGTACAATTGATAACAAAATTAATATTTTTTACCATGACGTCCCTCCGAGCAAGAAATGCATCCTGATATCACAGACGTTTTAGGCATATTCAATACAACTTTATTGAGCAAATTATTTTATCTGTTACAGATGACAGAATCTGGACTAATGGATGTTACTGTTCACTACAGAACTCAGACTTTACAGGTCGGTAATAATTCATCTCATTTATATCATGATATATGTCTTCAAGTACAGATAACAAGAACAAATACATTTTACCTTACTATCATACTGTAGTTAGCCTACTTTGAAACTTGCAAATGAAATCTCAAAAATGTTTGGAATCATTACATTTCTCTGTGCAGAAAAACTTGTACAGGGCTGCTCTCATTTGTGTGGAAAAAACGATTTGTCGAATTTAAAATGTAACATTTCATGCATACAGACCTGCAGATAATGATAAAAGCCTCGAAAGGCTTTGTAAAGGCTTTGTCAAAGCTCAATAGAAAGATCAATAAAATCAGTAGATCTTTCCTTAGCTTTAAAGTTAAAAAAAAAAACAGTCCTTGACAAAGTGATGAAACCGAAAATAGTTCAGCATAAATTTCATAATAAATGTTTATGGACCTAAAACTCTGAATGATTTGCCTTTTAGATATGAAAATCTAGATCTGTAAAAGTGAGTATGTAGGATTAGGAGATCTAAAGCTTAATGTTATATAATAGTAGTACATTACTTGGTCCAATCGTCACTCTAGTCCAATAGTTGGGATAAGAATACTAGGTGAATATTATTAAGGAATATACTGAGGTTTGATTTTTCCTTCGCAGAATGAGCAGAGTCAAGCAGCCAATAAGAATCTGTCGGGGACCCAGATTTGTGTATCTGTTGGTGTCATCAGGGCTTCAGGACTCAAGGTATACCTATATGTGTCTTTAGTAAATCACTGAAGTTTTAGTTCAGTAATATATGATTTGTATAACATTGAGTATTTCACATGTCTTAGGTGCCTTAAGCATAATGAATCCTTTACAGTTGGTGTGTTGATAAACAAATGATCAAATGCTGTCATCTTTCTGCTCTTTTTAGTTGAAATTTTATCCAACGAATGGATACTTTGAGTTGCTTCTCATGAAAATGTCAGATGTTGGCATGATATTGGTTTGTCCTCACATTATGTCAAAAAAAACCACCCCAATTAATGAAATAAAACAAATGAGACACATATTGCCTATACTTACATACATCATTACTGCTGTCTGAATTTGTTCTGGTTTGAGATGTGATAGAGTTATCTTTCCTTACAGGCCGCAGCTGAAGCTATTGCTCGCCTGGACTCTGGGATGCAGTACCCTGCAGAGGTGGGCGTGAACACTTACGTGAAGATTCGAATGTCATTCTTGTCCAAGGAGGTATGATATATTAATTGTACATTCTCTAAAATCAGCAACAGTTGAATTCATAAAACTCATTCAGATAGGAGGATATGAGCACAACATATATTTCTTTTGTACATGAAACATGCTGCCCAATGCTAGAAATTTTCTGTATGAACTAGCCTGTGTGGTACCTTTACATGACATTAAGTGCAAAGTACCCTCCCTTGAGTATTTTTGGAATTCTCACAGATAAATGAATTGAATTTCAAAAAATTGAACAATTTGAATTATTATAAACACAAGTCAAAGTCAAATTAATGTTTTACTGTTGTTTGGAGGCAGTGTATATTAAATTGAATTACACCTAAAAATTCAAAATTCAGGAAAGTAAGATTTTGTGTAAAATATACAAAAATTCTGAGTCACTAAAATAAAAAATGTAGTTTCCTAAGACAAAGAATGGTGTTTGTAATGACATCTTCATTTACTTGTTCCACAGGATGAGAGGATAACCAGGACCATTGCCAGGACATTTGCACCGGAGTTTTCTCACCACATGGACTTTCCTTGTCCTTTGTTGTGGACAGAAGCGGACAATGATGCCCTGGCTCTGGCTGAGATCCTAGAGACAGCTGAGATTACATTGGAGATGTGGCACCAGGTCCCTGGACTGGCCTCTGGTAAGTAGCATCCATTATCATGTCCCATGGCCATCCTTTGGTTAGTGGCACTTATTATTAGGTCCAAGGACTGTCCTCTGGTTAGCAGCAGTACCTATCGGGTCCCAGGACTGTCCTCTGGTTAGTAGCAGTACCTATCAGGTCCCAGGACTGTCCTCTGGTTAGTAGCAGTACCTATCAGGTCCCATGACTGTCCTCTGGTTAGTAGCAGTACCTATCAGGTCCCAGGACTGTCCTCTGGTTAGTAGCAGTACCTATCAGGTCTCAGGACTGTCCTCTGTTTGATAATGCTAATCATCAGGTCAAAGAAATGTCTTCTGGTTAGCAGTGCTAATTATCAAGTCAAGGAACTGTCTTCTGGTTGGTAATGCTAATTATCAGATCCCAGGACTTTTCTCTGGTTGGAAATGCTAATTGTCAGGTCCCAGGACTGTCCTCTGGTTAGTAGCAGTACCTATCAGGTCTCAGGACTTTCCTCTGGTTGGAAATGCTGATTATCAGATCCCAGGACTTTCCTCTGGTTGGAAATGCTAATTGTTAGATCCCGGGTCTTTCCTCTGGTTGGAAATGCTAATTATCAGATCCCAGGACTTTCCTCTGGTTGGAAATGCTGATTATCAGATCCCAGTACTTTCTTCTGGTTGGAAATGCTAATTGTTAGATCCCAGGTCTTTCCTCTGGTTGGAAATGCTAATTATCAGATCCCTGGACTTTCCTCTGGTTGGAAATGCTAATTATCAGATCCCAGGACTTTCCTCTGGTTGGAAATGCTAATCGTTAGGCAGCAGGACTTTCCTCTGGTTGGTAATGCTAATTGTCAGGCAGCAGGACTTTTCTCTGGTTGGAAATGATAATTGTCAGATCCCAGGACTTTC
Source organism: Ylistrum balloti (assembly GCF_031769215.1). Lineage (NCBI taxonomy): Eukaryota > Metazoa > Mollusca > Bivalvia > Pectinida > Pectinidae > Ylistrum > Ylistrum balloti. The sequence continues at coordinate 439,178 of NW_026782258.1, read as the reverse complement.
CTCTGGTTGGAAATGCTAATTGTCAGATCCCAGGACTTTCCTCTGGTTGGAAATGATAATTGTCAGATCCCAGGACTTTCCTCTGGTTGGAAATGCTAATTGTCAGATCCCAGGACTTTCCTCTGGTTGGAAATGCTAATTGTCAGATCCCAGGACTTTCCTCTGGTTGGAAATGCTAATTGTCAGATCCCAGGACTTTTCTCTGGTTGGAAATGCTAATTGTCAGATCCCAGGACTTTCCTCTGGTTGGAAATGCTAATTGTCAGATCCCAGGACTTTCCTCTGGTTGGTAATGCTAATTGTCAGATCCCAGGACTTTTCTCTGGTTGGAAATGCTAATTGTCAGATCCCAGGACTTTCCTCTGGTTGGAAATGATAATTGTCAGATCCCAGGACTTTCCTCTGGTTGGTAATGCTAATTGTCAGGCAGCAGGACTTTTCTCTGGTTGGAAATGCTAATTGTTAGGCAGCAGGACTTTTCTCTGGTTGGAAATGCTAATTGTTAGATCCCAGGACTTTTCTCTGGTTGGAAATGATAATTGTCACATCCCAGGACTTTTCTCTGGTTGGAAATGCTAATTGTCAGGCAGCAGGACTTTCCTCTGGTTGGAAATGCTAATTGTCAGGTAGCAGGACTTTTCTCTGGTTGGAAATGCTAATTGTCACATCCCAGGACTTTTCTCTGGTTGGAAATGCTAATTGTCAGGCAGCAGGACTTTCCTCTGGTTGGAAATGCTAATTGTCAGGTAGCAGGACTTTTCTCTGGTTGGAAATGCTAATTGTCAGGCAGCAGGACTTTTCTCTGGTTGGAAATGCTAATTGTCAGGTAGCAGGACTTTTCTCTGGTTGGAAATGCTAATTGTCAGGTAGCAGGACTTTTCTCTGGTTGGAAATGCTAATTGTCACATCCCAGGACTTTTCTCTGGTTGGAAATGCTAATTGTCAGGCAGCAGGACTTTCCTCTGGTTGGAAATGCTAATTGTCAGGTAGCAGGACTTTTCTCTGGTTGGAAATGCTAATTGTCAGGCAGCAGGACTTTTCTCTGGTTGGAAATGCTAATTGTCAGGTAGCAGGACTTTTCTCTGGTTGGAAATGCTAATTGTCAGGCAGCAGGACTTTCCTCTGGTTGGAAATGCTAATTGTCAGGCAGCAGGACTTTTCTCTGGTTGGAAATGCTAATTGTCAGGCAGCAGGACTTTCCTCTGGTTGGAAATGCTAATTGTCAGGCAGCAGGACTTTTCTCTGGTTGGAAATGCTAATTGTCAGATCCCAGGACTTTTCTCTGGTTGGAAATGCTAATTGTTAGGCAGCAGGACTTTTCTCTGGTTGGAAATGCTAATTGTCAGGTAGCAGGACTTTTCTCTGGTTGGAAATGCTAATTGTCAGGCAGCAGGACTTTCCTCTGGTTGGAAATGCTAATTGTCAGGCAGCAGGACTTTCCTCTGGTTGGAAATGCTAATTGTTAGGCAGCAGGACTTTTCTCTGGTTGGAAATGCTAATTGTCACATCCCAGGACTTTCCTCTGGTTGGAAATGCTAATTGTCAGATCCCAGGACTTTCCTCTGGTTGGAAATGCTAATTGTCAGATCCCAGGACTTTTCTCTGGTTGGAAATGCTAATTGTCAGATCCCAGGACTTTCCTCTGGTTGGAAATGCTAATTGTCAGATCCCAGGACTTTCCTCTGGTTGGAAATGCTAATTGTCAGATCCCAGGACTTTCCTCTGGTTGGAAATGCTAATTGTCAGATCCCAGGACTTTCCTCTGGTTGGAAATGCTAATTGTCAGATCCCAGGACTTTTCTCTGGTTGGAAATGCTAATTGTCAGGCAGCAGGACTTTCCTCTGGTTGGAAATGCTAATTGTCAGGTAGCAGGACTTTTCTCTGGTTGGAAATGCTAATTGTCAGATCCCAGGACTTTTCTCTGGTTGGAAATGCTAATTGTCAGGCAGCAGGACTTTCCTCTGGTTGGAAATGCTAATTGTCAGGTAGCAGGACTTTTCTCTGGTTGGAAATGCTAATTGTCAGGCAGCAGGACTTTCCTCTGGTTGGAAATGCTAATTGTCAGATTCCAGGACTTTCCTCTGGTTGGAAATGCAGGACTTTTCTCTGGTTGGAAATGCTAATTGTCAGATCCCAGGACTTTTCTCTGGTTGGAAATGCTAATTGTCAGGCAGCAGGACTTTTCTCTGGTTGGAAATGCTAATTGTCAGATTCCAGGACTTTCCTCTGGTTGGAAATGCTAATTGTTAGGCAGCAGGACTTTTCTCTGGTTGGAAATGCTAATTGTCAGGCAGCAGGACTTTCCTCTGGTTGGAAATGCTAATTGTCAGATCCCAGGACTTTCCTCTGGTTGGAAATGCTAATTGTCAGATCCCAGGACTTTTCTCTGGTTGGAAATGCTAATTGTCAGGCAGCAGGACTTTTCTCTGGTTGGAAATGCTAATTGTCAGATCCCAGGACTTTTCTCTGGTTGGAAATGCTTTTCTCTGGTTGGAAATGCTAATTGTCAGATCCCAGGACTTTCCTCTGGTTGGAAATGCTAATTGTCAGATCCCAGGACTTTTCTCTGGTTGGAAATGCTAATTGTCAGGCAGCAGGACTTTTCTCTGGTTGGAAATGCTAATTGTCAGATCCCAGGACTTTTCTCTGGTTGGAAATGCTAATTGTCAGGCAGCAGGACTTTTCTCTGGTTGGAAATGCTAATTGTTAGGCAGCAGGACTTTTCTCTGGTTGGAAATGCTAATTGTCAGATCCCAGGACAAGGCATGGTTGTGAAAAAAGAAAAACAATTCATACAATCATTTCTTCTACCTGAAAAGCATTTTGTGGTCAGATAATATTATTCCAGCTTTCAATCATTAAAAAACCCATTCTCAGCTTAAGTTTTAAAAATATTGGTAAATTTCACTTGCAGAACAGTCATTTAAGAGAATGTCATTTGTCAGGACTTAATTTGAAAGTCGAAATTTATTTAAGTTTTGTTTGAATGTGTTTGCAGATCTAGACAGGCAGATAGCACAACAGACCAATTCTGAGGTCCAAGGTCGACGACTAGTGGAGAAAACACAAGATGTATTACTGGGAACTACCACACTGCCCCTTGCTGCCCTCCTCACCAACCGTACAGGTAAGGATGTGCACTCAATGTCATTACTTTTATTTACCAGCTTGTTTTCTTGTAATAATTTTTTGGATGAGTAGTCTGTACATTGTTCTGTAATTTTCAGGTATCAGTGGGTGGTTTGCTGTAAATCTCCCTCAGGTTGGCTGGCAGCAGGATGCCAAGTACACGGAGGATGACGAGGACAGGACCGTACCTTGTAACCAAGGTCTGGAACGAGTGGTTGGTGGAGTTGAGCTGGTGGTCAAGTTTGCACACCACAATGATCGTGACAGAGTGATCCATGCCGCTCGAGGGGTGGGCTGGTCACCCATCGACCTTGATGTGGAGGATGAGGAAGACTGGCAGAGTGATGGTACATACATCAGATATAGCTGTGAATTAATTGTCTTTCAATACTCATTATTCTTGTGTTGATGAAAAATAGTATACTTCACACCGTAAATGTGCATCAAATTCTTTTTTTTTTTTTCCTTTTTCTGATATCAAAAAGCAACAGGATGAAGGCTTCAGATAAAACTATTAGGTGTATAGTTATGGTATCCATGAAAGTATTTTTACCATCTGAAATGTTGTTTGGTTTAGACCACAAAAGAATGTACCCATGATCATTTAGTGATTGAACAATATTGTACACAGGTGCTTCATAGTTAATTTGTCAGTTTCTTATGGCGTTTAATGGGACTATGAATGCCACCTAAAAGAAGGAACAGAGCAAGACATAGATGTTACTTTTCTATGATCAATGTTAAAAACAACCCTATTCCCCAGAGCTACAAAAATGACATATAAATAATAAAAACATTTCGGTTGTGGCATTAATTACTGATATAAATGTCATCTGATTGTTAGTGTCCTAATGAGGCAGTGTCCTAGAGATGGAATATATGCTTGATAATTATTAAGTAAATGTGTGCTTTCAAATAAGTGAATGTATATGTGCAGAGTTACAGATAAATAATTCTGTGCTTGGTCATAAATGAATGATCATGTGCCTTGTTACAGATGAAGGATGCGGTCAGTACCACCAGATCACTGTTTGTATGGACCAAGTAAGCTTCCCTCTGCAGAACGCCCTTATAGCTGGGCAAACCAATCTTGACAAAACAGCCCGTTGCTACGTCCGATATAAACTTTATGATAAGAGTAAGTGTGTTTAAGTTACACTCATCCCAGTAATTACATATTATCTTCAGTGAATTTGTTTTAAATCTGCTGCTGTGTTTTACAGTATTTTTGTGATGATATAAAGGTATAAAGAGCAGTGTTCTGTGCCTGTCTTCAAAGATCATACTTTGGTTCTCATTTGTTATTTTGTGGAGAATCTCTGCATTAGATTTTGTCTAAACCTATTTAACCCATTTCACTGCAAGAATTCTTTAAATGGATTTTATTGAAACTAGTTTGAACTCTTCTTTCCAATGTCCAAAAGTATAAATATGATATGTGTTTGTTTGATATCAATTACAGGTGCGGTGGTATCTAAGAGTGTCAAGTGTCGTATATTGGACACGGGCTACATTTTGTCTCACTGTGACCACAAACACGAATTCCAGATACCTATCAGCTCACCATTTAAATGGTAAGTTCATTGTCTGGTGTTAAGATCTCAAAGTTTTTCTTAGTATATATTTTTGAAGATACAGCTTAGGGTACAAATTGATGTAATAATGTAGTGTTTATTGTTAATTTGTTTACTAATTGTTAATTTGTTTATTAATTGTTAATTAGGGACTATTGTATATATATTTGTTCATTGTTGACCTGGCATAGAGTTTTAATCAGGGACTGGCATTGTTTGTCTGTATGGTTCTATATTGTTGATCTGTTGATAGTATTTGTACAGTGATGTCTGTACTGTTGATCTGTTGACAGTATTTGTACAGTGATGTCTGTACTGTTGATCTGTTGACAGTATTTGTACAGTGATGTCTGTACTGTTGATCTGTTGACAGTATTTGTACAGTGATCTCTGTACTGTTGATCTGTTGACTGTATTTGTACAGTGATGTCTATACTGTTGATCTGTTGACAGTATTTGTACAGTGATGTCTGTACTGTTGATCTGTTGATAGTATTTGTACAGTGATGTCTATACTGTTGATCTGTTGACAGTATTTGTACAGTGATGTCTGTTGATCTGTTGACAGTATTTGTACAGTGATGTCTGTTGATCTGTTGATAGTATTTGTACAGTGATGTCTGTTGATCTGTTGATAGTATTTGTACAGTGATGTCTGTTGATCTGTTGACAGTATTTGTACAGTGATGTCTGTTGATCTGTTGATAGTATTTGTACAGTGATGTCTGTTGATCTGTTGATAGTATTTGTACAGTGATGTCTGTACTGTTGATCTGTTGATAGTATTTGTACAGTGATGTCTATACTGTTGATCTGTTGACAGTATTTGTACAGTGATGTCTATACTGTTGATAGTATTTGTACAGTGATGTCTGTTGATGTGTTGACAGTATTTGTACAGTGATGTCTGTTGATGTGTTGACAGTATTTGTACAGTGATGTCTGTTGATCTGTTGACAGTATTGGTACAGTGATGTCTGTTGATATGTTGACAGTATTTGTACAGTGATGTCTTTTGATCTGTTGACAGTATTTGTACAGTGATGTCTATACTGTTGATCTGTTGAAGGTATTTGTACAGTAATGTCTGTACTGTTGATCTGTTGACAGTATTTGTACAGTGATGTCTGTTGATCTGTTGACAGCATTTGTACAGTGATGTCTGTTGATCTGTTGACAGTATTTGTACAGTGATGTCTGTATTGTTGATCTGTTGACAGTATTTGTACAGTGATGTCTATACTGTTGATCTGTTGACAGTATTTGTACAGTGGTGTCTATACTGTTGATCTGTTGACAGTATTTGTACAGTGATGTCTTTTGATCTGTTGACAGTATTTGTACAGTGATGTCTATACTGTTGATCTGTTGAAGGTATTTGTACAGTAATGTCTGTACTGTTGATCTGTTGACAGTATTTGTACAGTGATGTCTGTTGATCTGTTGACAGCATTTGTACAGTGATGTCTGTTGATCTGTTGACAGTATTTGTACAGTGATGTCTGTATTGTTGATCTGTTGACAGTATTTGTACAGTGATGTCTATACTGTTGATCTGTTGACAGTATTTGTACAGTGGTGTCTATACTGTTGATCTGTTGACAGTATTTGTACAGTGATGTCTATACTGTTGATCTGTTGACAGTATTTGTACAGTGATGTCTGTACTGTTGGTCTGTTGACAGTATTTGTACAGTGATGTCTGTTGACAGTATTTGTACAGTGATGTCTGTTGATGTGTTGACAGGTACCTGCGGGAAGAAAAGCTGGAGGTACAGGTGTGGGTGAGCTATGGTAAGAAGGAGAGCAATCAGAAGACACAGCACAGAGATAAACTGATTGGCACTACGTATATAGGACTAGACGCTCTCAATGACCAGCGTCGCAGACAGCACAGGATCAGGTACAGCAGTAGCATACTGTTTTGTTAAACCCTTGGTGTAATAGTAGGAAATCAATCAGAGAGTGACATAGGAGTTAACAGAAAGAATATTAGACACTTAAGCAACTTTACTGAGTCAAACCAGTGACAGCCAGACACATTAATTCTGTAGAATTATTGTTTTATTTGGAAGTATTAATCTGCAGTGAACATGTCTGACTGTCCTGCTTTTCTTTCTAGTGGAATGTTCCCGCTATACAAACCAGGCGCAGCTAGTCTGGGGGGAGCCTTCCTTAGGGCACATGTAACTGCTAAACCACAGTTCGGGAGTGTCGCCAAGGTAAGATCTTGTTTCCCATACATGGATAGAAGTGTGTACTGTCTTATACATAGTTTCCATGCTGAAAATGATTTTGGTTTTTGTACTTTCGAATACTTTGAATTTTACCAGGAATTTCCTCGTTGAAAACAGTATTACTATTTAATTATCAGTCTATCTGTCTGTCAGTCTGTCTGTCAGTCTGTCTGTATGAAATTGACAAGATTTAAACATAACAAGAACTTACGGAATGAAAGTGGAATCAAAACACATAACAAAAGATTCAGAATGGCAATAAAAGCTTAAGAACACTTCCCTACCTGTGAGATCAAACATATAACTTAAAGGTGAATATCAGTTTCACAGGATCAGGACGCTTATTTAAGATTCAGGGAGGGAGTTCTGGAGCAAGATTATGAAATATCTTAATGGAATTGTGTCATTGTCCTACATTAAACATCCTCCTCATATATCACAGACATGTCTAAAATCTGATTCGTTTGTTACACTGATATCAACATAGCTAAAACAAGCAAGTGCTGTTGACTGATTTATCATTTTCAAAATAACCAGATTTCATTTTAAAATGATGGATACAGTGTTTGGCTTTTACAGTGAGCAGTAACTCCAGATGTGTTACTTAAATTATGACATGGAAACATTTTAAAACTGAGAGAACCTTGAAGAATTGTGTGGCATCAACTTTCCATTTTACACTTGTAACCTTCAGTCCATTTTGAAGATTTCCAAGCATAAATACAGCAAGTTTCAAACGTGTGTGTCATACAATCATTTAACTTGTATACAGATTTATAATATGCATGTACACTTGCTTTTGGTAGCAATCTGACAATGAGGCAGACGAGAAGTCATCAGAGAGTGAAGTAGATGAAGAATACGACCCGAATGACAGTTTCCATCAGCTGATGGGGAGAAAGAAGTCAAAGTCGAGTGCAGATGTACCTCACCTTGAGAGAGTGGAGGAGGATTCCACTGTTCCACACTTCCCTGTTGTTATATCCGTTGATCGTGCCATGCATTTACCGCTGATCAGCGACAAAAATAGGTAAAAAAGGAAATTGTCGAATATATACTGAATGTCCGATAGGAAAACTTTTAATATAGATAATGATGCATTGATTGGTTCGATAAAATCCAAGTTATGATTAAAGTATCATTTGTTAAGAATTTGTTTTGTTTCAGATCTGAGGAGTATCTGCCAAATACCTATGTGTCTTACCAGACATCTGAGAGTGCCAGCCCTGCTTACACACAGGTCTTCTACAACTCAGACAACCCAGTCTGGGATGACCAGCAGGAGACACGGCTCAGCACTGAGCTTCTCTACCAGGAAAACAAGGTAAGTTTTGCCACATTATCCAAAAAACAAAGACATTCAGAAAGAATTTATGTTTGTTGTTGTGATCTGTATTACTGCATTTTTCTGCATAAAAAAACAGTAGACTAGCAACAACTGCTTCTCATATTACAACAGAAGATCAATATTTTATGTCACATCACGATACCGTAGTCCAAAGCTTTAGGATGATCTGTTCTAGATTTCTTTTCCTTACCTTCAGAATCTGGTATTCAAAGTTTGGCATAAACCCCAGAGTGCTTCAAAGGATCCTGACAAGTCCTCTGACCGTGTGCTAGGGTTCGTATCTGTGGATCTGACCCCACTGACCTCAGGACTTCTACAGATCTGTGGCTGGTACAATGTCATGGACTTCCATGGCCAGTGTCGTGGTCAGATCAAGGTCAGTATTTCTCTTATCTTGGTTGATGCTGTCTATAATAAGTACTTACATCTTTTAAAAACTTCATAGAAACACATAACAGAGCTTAATCATGGTATAAATTTTTTTTGGAACGACTGAGTTGATTCATATGATTTGAATTGGTCTTTGATATTCATTTATTAGTTCCCCACTGGAGAAACAGAGAGGACTTCCATATAATTTTGCATTGTATCTGTTCATCCTTCCATCAACTTGTCCGTACCCTTTCTTCAACACAACTAATCATGGAAACATAATTCTTAGGATATGGGCTCACCTTGGTGAGATGGATGGTGTGTCGCCTATCAAAAGCAGATTACTTTGACCTATATTTTGACCTTTGACCTACATAAAGAATAAAAGTTTGTGTGGGCCCTGTCTTCTGCACCAATAATCATGGGAACTTAGTACTTAGGATATGATTTCACCTTGGTGAGGTAATATGTCATTGAGGGACTGTAATTCACCAAATTATCTTGTTTTATATGTGAACATGCATCTTTTTGGATATTGAATGATGATAATTTCTTTATTCCTAATTTGTATTAAATACAGGATTATATATTGACCAATCTTTTGTGTATAACTTAGATATAAGAGGTGTTGTCAGGAGAATGATTGAACTGATTACATTCTGGCTTACCTTTCAGGTGAACATTGTGCCACAGGATGATGTAACACAGTATTTACGAGGCATCCCAGGCCAGCCTGTGGCCACATCCTTCTACAACCAACCTTCCAGTCTTCCGTTTACTGTCAACTCCTCCGTCCACAACATGATGCCCTCAGAACAACCAATATCACTTCCCACAGATCTACGTCCCTTTTCCTCCAATCTGCCAAACTTTGACATAGTGCGAGAACATCAGGAACAGTTACAGCATCAGCTGAGCGAGAATATCCGCCAGTTCCTGCGTAACCATGAAATGTCATCACAGGATTCCTCAGACGATTCACCACGCCCTGAGGTGTCACCTCACTGGCAACCTCCAAGTCTTAACGAGATCAAGGTGGATGACAGTGCTGCTTGTTCACGCTCCATCATGTTCTCATCTCTCAGGTAAACTGTCATGTCTATTAAGCAATGACCAATATTTTTCCATATCTGTTTGCAAACTTGAGTCACTAGAATTACTGTAAAGAAATGCTGATTTTGAAGAGGTCATATTTTAATGTCTTATCAACTGAACTTTGAGGTTACTCAAGTTTATTTTCAAATCAAACGGTTAAACCTGATTGTTTATCAAAATTGATTCGTGATTTTTTAATTCTTTTCCAGAAAACAAATGCAAGATTTAGATGATATCACATCAAAGTTGAAGCAGAAGCTGGTTTCTCCCCCCTCTGTGAAAAATCCCTCACGGAGTGTGTCAGAAATACACGACTCTGATCACATGACAAATGCTCCCATTCAGTCGATTATCTCCCCACTGTCGACCCTACAACTGACCTCAACTCTGAGAGCCAATGATAGTGAGCTACTGCTAACAGGGTCAAATGAAGGTGAGTCATCACGGACTGCTGTTGACTCGGGGGCCTTCTCTGTAACTCAGTCTAGTGAGAAATACCAAGATGCTTTGGATTCTCAGAGAAGTAGTGAGAGAATGGATACTCTGAGAATGGGAGTAACGCCTCGTGAATTTGATAATACTGGACAGGATGGTTCAACTCCACAGGAGGCACAGAAAAGCTCTGGTTCTACACCAAGAGACGCACACAATTTCAGCGACACTGGTATACACATGGGCTACACTCCGAGAGACGACACATCAGTGTCAACTGGGGGATTTAACATAGTGAACACTCCACGAGATCAGATCAGGGTGGATACTTCAACATCAGGTAGTGGCCTGACCTTTACACAGGATAGTAATTTTAATGCTAGAAACAGGAATGTGAGTGGAAGTAGTAGTGCTTCATTAGGATTCTCTTATCAGGGAGAACAAGGAAACAGCACTGCCAGTAGTTACAGGAACAATGTAGGGATAACAGTGAAGAACATCACTCCAAGGACTCAGGACAGCGATGTGAAGGAAATGAGTGTGATTCAGGAGTTCACAGAAAATGAGGATGACACAGGCAGCAATAATGGAGAGGAGGATGAACAATACTACCAGGAATACCGGGACATTTTGGATGAACAGGAGAACGAAGATGAATCTGGTAATGAGGAGGAAAATGTTGTGGTTCCTAGAACGTTAAATGATGTTTCAGGCAAGTTTGGAGGTATCCCAGGTCATTCTGTTTACATGGACAGCAATGGGCACGGATCACCTCGAGAGTTTGTGAGAAATGGACAGACAATGCCATTTGATATTAGAGCTAGTGATTCTCGGGAATTGAGTCGGACTAAATTTGAGAGCCGGGAGGCTGATAATGTGTTAGATCTATCAGACAATGAGTCTTTGCCAAACGAACAACTCTCTCCACATTTCCAACTAACAGAACGACCATCATTTATAGAGAAAGATAGTTGGTTTTCTGACGAGGAGAGAGATCAGAAAGATCAGCATAGGTCAAGATCTGATACAGGAGAAAGTTCACATGGGCACAAGAAAGATGGAGCTGTAGCAAACATGGGTCTACTGCAAGACGTGGAATTAGAATCCGTGAACTCTGGTAGTCACAATACGCAAAATTCAGGATCAAAACAATCTTCCCGTGTATCATCAGCTGGAAGTGACAGGCTTTCAGCCAAGAATTCCTCTGGACATTCTCATGAATCACAGTCAAATTACTTTGAGGACCAAGTTCCTCTTTCTTCTTCTGTGCCAAAATCACCAAAGGAGGTATTTTCAGAGGTGGTGTCTGAGTTAGAGGACTTCTTTTCTGATCCAGTACAACCTCATACCAGAATGGAAGGACAAAGGTCAATGTCACCTTCTTACGGGTCAAGGTCTCACTCACGTTCTCCCAGAATGTTAAATGAAGGAATAAACTTTGAAAGCTCTGAGAGCTACAGTGAACCTGACAAAGCTAGTACAAATATGAATGGCTACAGTAGTCTCCCAAATGGAGAAATACATGATTTACCAAATGGGTTTCAGGAGCCATCGTCAATGCCAAATTTTTTCCTTCCATCTCAACACTTGGCAGAATCTATGCAAGCCTTACAGCAAGTAACAGCAGGGCTTCCATCTTCTAGTCAGCAGGTATGTCCAGTTTTTCTCTGTGTTCCTCTGTGGGTGTATTATTTTTTTCCAGTTGCTCAAATTTTCAGGTATTAATCACTTAATATTAAATTTTGATGGTGTTTAAAAAAAATATTTGTACCATACTAACTTGACATCCTAGTTGAAACAATAAATGCAAAAAAGTCATTGTTGTAATTCTTATTTCAAAGTATTAGTTCTCTTACTTGACTAGCATTGATCAGTGTGTTCATTTTTATCTTACCAGGATAATGATGTTACATATTGAAAATCCAAAGATTTTTGAAATCATTCACATTGCATGAGCTTGTCTACTATGTGTTCTTATTAATGTTAAAATGGTCCCAGTGGAAAGGATTTGTGTAATTGAAGATTTTGTACTGGAACATGTAGCTACAGCTACAATTTTGCAATAACTTTGACATGATGTCCTCTTGAAAAGTTAAAAAAAACATTTTTTGAAGTAATGAAGGTAAGACTGGGTTGCATATCAACAAAAGAATAAGTCTAGTCTGGTTTCCATCACATCAATTTTGTTTTGCAGCACCCTGACCCTGAGAGACAGGCTGCTAAAGTACAAGCTACTGCCAACCTAATGGGAAAACTGACTACAAATAACCACAAAGTGAAGTTCTCCTCCATACACACAAAAGGGAGACAACCTCCCACTGCAGCAGAGACCAAAAGAATAGCAAAGATATTCTCTGAGAAGTTTTCATCTAAAGACTGATCAGTAATTGATCCTAAGTAGGGACTTGTTGTTGATGGTAGTCTAGTTAGTATATATAGTTGTGTAAATGTAGATTTGTAAGGGGTTTGAAATCTCTCTTGTTGTGACATGAGTTTCTGATCTTCTTTTACATGACAACGAATGCTGTGAGATGTTAATCTTAATGACAAAGCTTGTCTGTGATATGCCCTCAATGCTTACTCCCCAACTACATATTCATCAGTGCATCAATCGTCATTGTTATTTGTCAGTTATTCATACATGTATTCTCATTCTAGACTTTGTTTTTGTTTTTCTTTGTCATGAAATTTCAATTTCATAATTAATGTTGAATGGTTACCAGTAAACAGGCATGTTAATTTCCATTTCTGAAATTCCGAAAAAAATGTTTCCGGTGCTTTTTCTTGGGCACTGTGGAGCATACATGGGCCCTATTCCCAAAATACATTGTCTGCTCCCTAAAAATTTCCTTCCCAAAATTACGCACCTCCCAAATTTGTGGGGATAAGCCTTGGTTTCTTTAATTTGCCATCAAAAGGAAAACAGATCCACCAGCATAGCAACTGTGCAGCTGTCTTGAATTCTTAAATCAAGTTTGCTTTTTACATGTTTTTAATAAAAGGTAGCAAACAAAAATCTTTTCTTTATATAAATCAAAAGACACTCTCAATGTATTAATGACCAAGTGATATTAAATAATCTCAGTATTGCCAGTGATTTGTATGTGTAAGGTCCTTCTCTTGTGGTAAATGATATTAAACCTGGTCACCACTCACCTCATAAAATAAAGAAAAACTTTTAATTTTCCCATAAAAGTAGACATTGCTCTCAGATGTCTTCCTGTCTTCTTTACCAAATCAGAAAATTTACTGTCCAGCTTGCCAGGAGAAAGCTTTCTTAAAAATAGCACAATCTCAAGCTTTATATCGGTGATGATTCAATTTTATCATAAATATCTGTTAACAACCATGATAGCAATCAGTACTTACCAAGAATCCACTAGGATGCATACAAGTCACTCCATCTTGTTTTCATCATAACAGGTGCTATGCACAAAGCATTATGGGATTGGAAGACAGACTGAATATAGCTGGCAAATTTGCCAGTAATTTAAGTCAGTCTGATCAATTCGATTGCATAAGGACTTCCTTCATTAGTTATGTAATTAGGCATTTTTGGGAAGTCAGTGGAATAAAGTATTCAATATGGGATATCGACAAACTTAAATTGTTATTTTATTTGATAAAGACATTTCTACATCAGTGACAACATTTAAGATCTTTACCTTGTCTGTAGTGCTATGCAGATCTTTCTCTTGTCAAGATTAGTGATATTAAGATATTTGTTTTGTCACTGGTGATTTGACAAATAATGTTAAAACAATTCTCTGTCACCAGTGTTGTTAGATCTTTTGTCTATAGTGATGTTGCTGGAGATAATTAAAGCATATCCCATTATAACCCTCCAGCCAGTCCAAGTTTAGCTGATAGCTGCACAGCTGTAGAATTTAGGACTAAGGAATTTTAAGGGGTGATTTGTTTGGACTTCCTAGAAATTAGTTTGTATTTTAATGTCCTTGTGACGCTGCTATCTTCCTTTGTTGCTAGTGTCAGTCTGATTATTCATTATTATCAATAAACTAGGAATTCCTCCCTGAGCAGAGAGCTCCTATAGACAATACTATGTTTACCTGTTATTTACTTAATACTATCATTAGTGTTTATGTCCTTGATTGCTTTTAGACAAATCTGCTTGCTTTTATGTATAAAATCTTGACAAAGTTGATTAACAGTGTTATAAAGTTACAGTCTACTGAGAAGCATTTCATTCTTCATACCACACATCATAGATATTAAGATAGGGTATCAGTTTCCTAAGGACAGACAGGAACTGGAATAATTGTTGATTTTTATATTGATATTTTGTTGTCATTGGTCAGTAGAGCACTATTTTAGAATTACTGTAGTGTAAAATAGAGCAAAGGAGGCAGTAATTCTGAGAAATATTTGTATAGTCAGGATATCCACATGATATTGTGTCTGTCCCTGGTGTCCTTGCCATATTACCCCACCTCCAACTCCCAGCCCCCTAACCTTACGATACTTTCAGCCCAACCTAACCCTCACTCCAACCCCCAGCCTCATCCCAATCCTCCACTTAGTCCTACTTCCACCCCCACCATACCCTTGCCTCCACCCCGACCCCTGCCTTAACCTCAGCCCTTCCTCCAACCCTACCCTACCCTCAGCCCCTGCCTCTACCCCTCATCTACCCTCTCCTATCCTGAGCCCTACCTCTGCCCCATCCCTTCCTTATCTTTAACCCTGCCTTCACACCTACCCTACCCTCAGCCCTACCTCTGCCCTCATCCCTTCCTTATCTTTAACCCTGCCTCCATACCTACCCTACCCTCAGCCCTACTTCTGCCCCCAACCCAGTAACTACCTTTTGTTCCTTCCTCCAAACCTTTCCTCACTTGTTTTGTACATCACATGATTTGTATGTAAACATTCCCACTTGTTACTCATTATTCTGTGAATTGGACAATATGTTCTATATTTCAAAAGCCACATTCCTGTCATCAAGCATTGATTCTGTACTCTCTCCTAATGCTTGCAACCTAGTTCTTTAAGCCAATGTCACTCCATTATCGAAACTTTTAATTTTTGACTGTGTTGAAAATTTCTTTGATATTTAAAGACACTTAAATTTTTTTAAACCAACACCGTTTTCAAACGTAGAATCAAATTTTGGCAGCATGTCTTTATTTTAGTGATTAAGAAGTTAGTAAGATCAGAGAATTTCAACCTGGGTATGAGAATGATTTCATTAATACACTATCCTGAAAAATAATTGAAACTTATGGTCAGACATTTATGTATGATAACACAGCAAGTTTAAAATGATTTACTCTACCATGTAATTCCATGTCCATGATTTAGATATTGGTGCAATTTCCCTGTTCCTAGTGCCAGTATTTATGAAATGATTTATGCTTATCTATATGTAAGAATGTCCGACACTAACCATTGGTCAGATGTTTACCTTCAAACAAAAAGGCTGAATGTGACATAGAACCTTTCCTGTGTTTTTTTAATTACAGGTAGGTACCAAATGACACAGGACTTGTGATTTCGTATTTAGTAAACCTGGTTAAACAGCCCACTATTAAAATTTTTAAAAAACGTTTGAAAATTAATACGTGAAATTAAAACCATTGAAAATATGAAAGTAATTGATTTTGAAATTTGAAAATGTCATTATATCATTTTAGTCATGATGTCTAAATCTCTAAACTAGGGCCAAAATTCAAGTTGCCAAATGCTAACTTTCAGTTTTTTGGAAAAAATCACCAAATATCATGACTGCTAGAATTTCCTGTGACATAGTATTATTACTTTCGAAATCTCACATTCCCAGTTAAATTGCTTGTGTTTTATCAAGCTTTTGCATTGTATATTTGTCCTAGTGATCAATATTTCCAGCTAAGCAGGAGTGGGTGATAGTGAATGACAGAGATAGGTGATAATGCTTGTGGTAATCATCTCCATAGTTTCTTTGTTATGTCTACGTATTGTACAAAGGATTTGTAAATAAATATCTATATATACCTTACATTTCAAATGATGTAAGAAACATACCTGATGACTATTACTGTTCCCAGGTACATGTTTTACCTAAATGCAGGTGTGTTATATATAGCTAGCTGTCTAGTATGATATGTAAAAATGTACAATTATTTATTTAAGATTGTAACAAGCCTTTAGATTAACTTAACAATTTTGTATCAAGAATAAAACAATGAAAACAAATCACTGTGTGGAGTTGAAGTTATCTAGAATTAGCATGTTATATTTTAGATTCAGCAAATGATTCTAGCCGAGTTGTTTTGTATACAATTTCCTGATGCGAAAACATCACATCTTATAATAATATGTAATTATAATAATGGCTCCAATGGCTGAAAATTAGAACATCTGAAGTCATAGCTTGTCCTCTGTCACTCTCTAATAGAGATGTTGTTATTGCTACTTCTCCAAAATTTACAGTGCTATAGCAACAGGACTTCCATTGAGAAGGACTTGTTGATCATGAGTGAAATCTGCAATCCTGTGACATTCAAGATGGCTACTATGGCTTCCATCTTGAAAATTTTGTTATTTCTACTTTTCCTGGACTGAAAGTTATATCATGGAAGGATTTCCAATTATGAGTGGTGTATTGTCCACCAATGGTCCTAAATAAAATTTAGACCCATATCCATTTAAAGTTGGCTGCCATCTTGAAATTTTTTTTTATTATCCTAGAATGAAATTTTGTGTTTGAACAGGACTTCCCCTGATGAGTTGTATTATTCAGAACCTTGTCTAATTCAGGAAGGCCACAATCTTAAAATGTTTTCACTACTCCTTTTGAACAGGAAGTCATATGGAGATAGAAATTAGGATCCTTGCCACATTTAAATTGCTGCCATCTTATTATGGGTATTTCGTATGGAAGTCTTATAGAGAACTGACTAATTTTGGACCTGTGTTGCATTCATGATGGTAGCCATGGCCACTATCTTGAAAATCTTATTTGCACCTCTCCGAAAAAAATATTGGTATCAAAAGTACTTTTAGCTGAACACCAGATGGAAAGTAACTTGATAAACAACAGAATAATGATATCATATAGCAATACAAAAGTCTGACACCAGTGGAGCATCAGTTCTGTCAATAAATACCATCTGTATATAGACTTAACAATGTTATTCTTGTGTATAAAGTGGAATGCACCTTTAACAAGTTACATAACATGGGAATTCAGTAGGGAACAACTTGTATATTCATGTACATACAGCTGTACAGTGAAACCTCTCAATTAAGACCAGCTGGAGGTCTGAGTGAAAGTGGTCTTGATATGGAGGGTTTTGGCGGGTTGGGAAGGGGTCTAAATTTGTAAGTTCACCAGATTGACATTTAACCATCAATAACTGTATGTACTAATGTCTCATTAAATTACCATAAATTGTACGTACAGCGATATGTGCATTAAAATAGGTTTCACATTCATTGGTATATAATGAAAAAAAGATAACTTCAGATTGTAATTCCGACAATATATGAAAAAAATGGAAATTAAATTAAATTATATATCTGCTGGACTATACAGGTGGTAGACTATAGACCTGTTGGACCATACAGGTGGTAGACTATATATCTGTTGGACCATACAGGTGGTAGACTATAGATCATAGATCTGTTGGACCATACAGGTGATAGACTATAGATCTGTTGGACCATACAGATGGTAGACTATAGATCTGTTGGACCATACAGGTGGTAGACTATAGATCTGTTGGAACATACAGATGGTAGACTATAGATCTGTTGGACCATACAGGTGGTAGAAAATAGATCTGTTGGACCATACAGGTGGTAGACTATAGGTCTGTTGGACCATACAGGTGGTAGACTATAGATCTGTTGGAACATACAGATGGTAGACTATATATCTGTCGGACCATATAGGTGGTAGACTATAGATCTGTTGGACCATATAGGTGGTAGACTATAGATCTGTTGGACCATACAGGTGGTAGACTATAGATCATAGATCTGTTGGACCATACAGGTGATAGACTATAGATCTGTTGGAACATACAGGTGGTAGACTATAGATCTGTTGGAACATACATATGGTAGACTATATATCTGTTGGACCATATAGTGGTAGACTATAGATCTGTTGGACCATACATATGGTAGACTATAGATCTGTTGGAACATACACATGGTAGACTATATATCTGTTGGACCATATAGTGGTAGATTATAGATCTGTTGGACCATATAGGTGGTAGACTATAGATCTGTTGGACCATACAGATGGTAGACTATAGATCTGTTGGACCATACAGATGGTAGACTATAGATCTGTTGGACCATACATGTGGTAGAAAATATATCTGTTGGACCATACATGTGGTAGACTATAGATCTGTTGGACCATATAGGTGGTAGACTATAGATCTGTTGGACCATACCGATGGTAGACTATAGATCTGTTGGACCATATAGGTGGTAGACTATAGATCTGTTGGACCATACAGGTGGTAGACTATAGATCTGTTGGACCATATAGGTGGTAGACTATAGATCTGTTGGACCATACAGATGGTAGACTATAGATCTGTTGGACCATACAGGTGGTAGACTATAGATCTGTTGGACCATACAGGTGGTAGACTATAGACCTGTTGGACCATACAGATGGTAGACTATAGATTTGTTGGACCATACAGGTGGTAGACTTTAGATCTGTTGGACCATATAGGTGGTAGACTATAGATCTGTATGACCATACAGGTGGTAGACCATAGATCTGTATGACCATACAGGTGGTAGACCATAGATAAATGTATGTTAGATATTTTAGATCAGCCAGATAAACGATATCATTGTACACTACCCTTGTATGACTACAATCACGTGTCAAATACATGCACACAAGAAAGGATCATCAAAAAGACCAGTTTAAGATTAGACAGGACTAGGTCTATGGTGATCATGTCATTTGTAGACTGGACGAGGTAGAGTGGAATAGATCAGTGGTAGGTCCGACAGGTTAATTGTGAAAACTTGACCATATTACTGGTAGACCAAACCAGAACAGTGGCACAGTAGACTAGGTTAATAGTAGACTTGGCCCGGTTAGCGGTAGATTAGACCACATTAATTGTAGACCGGATCAGGTTAGTGGAAGACCGCGTCAGGATACATCAGTTTAGTAGTAAACTTGATCATAGAAATGGTCATGTCTGTTATAGTGTGTATGTTGAGGGGGAGGTTATTATTTAATAGGTTGTCAGTGGTAATGTAATTGATGGGAAATGTAATATGGTATTTTTTTGTATTGGAAATAACGTACAACCTGTCGCCATGAGTTGACCGTTATTACTAACATAATTTGAAAAGAAACGATGACCTTTCTATGACGCTCCGAAAAACTATCAATGTAATCGCTATTTAGAGCGAGCTTCATCTTCACACGTGCTACAACACGCGACATCTCGTCCACAGCCTGCCATAAGACGGCTGTTTACAAAGTCGGAACCATTTCTTAATGCGGTGCCAATCCTTCGTGGCTCGTGAGAGTGATGAATAGAATTTCAATATATCTCTTTACATAGCCTTATTATACCCCTCCCACGACACTGCTAATAGCGCGAAGGAGGGGCTGCGCTATACTTTTTACATTACCAATCTTCCGGGTTTGATACACTGTTTATAGACATGGTAGGTAATTAAAGAATCGAAACGGCGAATGTATCTTATTTAACCTTCACTGCTTCCCTAATTCACAGCATTAACACGCTGAAGTGGTAACCACAGCTTTGAGTAACAGATTTATTGTATCAGATTACTATGATCCATAGCTGCTGTATACTGCACATAAGATGTTAGACAACTTGTACAATCAATATTTGATGCTATTTTGCTTCATATTGTTATTGGTGTACACAATTGTACATAAGACCAGAAAACACCAAGTCATATTTGGTATTATTTTTAACAAATAAGGTTACAATATTGTTTTCACATCGTTTTCGTTTCATTGTAAGTATTTCAAATTTAACATGTAAAGTTATTCGAAACGTTGCTACAGTTGTCCCTATCTCAAGTCTACATTAATCCAGTTGTCCCTATCTCAAGTTTACATCAATCCAGTTGTCCCTATCTCAAGTTTACATTAATCCAGTTGTCCCTATCTCAAGTTTACATCAATCCAGTTGTCCCTATCTCAAGTTTACATCAATCCAGTTGTCCCTATCTCAAGTTTACATTAATCCAGTTGTCCCTATCTCAAGTTTACATCAATCCAGTTGTCCCTATCTCAAGTTTACATCAATCCAGTTGTCCCTATCTCAAGTTTACATTAATCCAGTTGTCCCTATCTCAAGTTTACATCAATCCAGTTGTCCCTATCTCAAGTTTACATTAATCCAGTTGTCCCTATCTTAAGTCTGCATTAATCCAGTTGTCCCTATCTCAAGTTTACATCAATCCAGTTGTCCCTATCTCAAGTTTACATTAATACAGTTGTCCCTATCTCAAGTTTACATCAATCCAGTTGTCCCTATCTCAAGTTTACATTAATACAGTTGGCCCTATCTCAAGTTTACATTAATACAGTTGTCCTTATCTTAAGTCTGCATTAATCCAGTTGTCCCTATCTCAAGTTTACATTAATCCAGTTGTCCCTATCTCAAGTTTACATTAATCCAGTTGTCCCTATCTCAAGTTTACATTAATCCAGTTGTCCCTATCTCAAGTTTACATTAATCCAGTTGTCCCTATCTCAAGTTTACATCAATCCAGTTGTCCCTATCTCAAGTTTACATTAATCCAGTTGTCCCTATCTCAAGTTTACATTAATCCAGTTGTCCCTATCTCAAGTTTACATTAATACAAGTGACCTTATCTTTAGTCTGCATTAATCCAGTGCGACTTATCGTAAGTCTGTATTTATCCAGTACGGCTTATCGTAAGTCTGTATTTATCCAGTGCGGCTTATCGTAAGTCTGTATTTATCCAGTGCGGCTTATCGTAAGTCTGTATTTATCCAGTACGGCTTATCGCAAGTCTGTATTAATCCGGTGCGGCTTATCGTATGTCTGTATTTATCCAGTGCGGCTTATCATAAGTCTGTATTAATCCAGTGCGGCTTATAGTATGTCTGTATTAATCCAGTGCGGCTTATCGTATGTCTGTATTTATCCAGTGCGGCTTATCGTAAGTCTGTATTTATCCAGTGCGGCTTATCGTAAGTCTGTATTTATCAAGTGCGGCTTATCGCAAGTCTGTATTAATCCAGTGCGGTTTATCGTATGTCTGTTTTTATCCAGTGCGGCTTATCGTAAGTCTGTATTTATCCAGTGCGGCTTATCATAAGTCTGTATTAATCCAGTGCGGCTTATCGTAAGTCTGTATTAATCCAGTGCGGCTAATCGTAAGTCTGTATTAATCCAGTGCGGCTTATCGTAAGTCTGTATTAATCCAGTGCGGCTAATCGTAAGTCTGCATTAATCCACTTGGTCCTAAATTAAGTCTCCATTCAACAGTTTTTCGACATGCTGTTATCATAGGTTAAGTTGTCCTACTATGGTGTGACCATAGGCGGAGCTGTCCTTTCACGCTGCCGACATAGGTCCAGTTATCCTATTATGATGTGACTTTAGGTCCAGTTGTCCTATTATGTTGTCACTATAGATCCAGTTGTACTATGCCGTCGCCTAAGACCCAGTTATCCTATGATGATGTACTTTAGGTCCAGTTGTCCTACAGTGTTGTCACTATAGATCCAGTTTCCAGTTGTCCTACAATTTTGTCACTATAGATACAGTTTCCAGTTGTCCTACAGTGTTGTCACTATAGATCCAGTTTCCAGTTGTCCTACAATGTTGTCACTATAGATCCAGTTTCCAGTTGTCCTACAATGTTGTCACTATAGATCAAATTTCCAGTTTTCCTACTATATTGTCATATAGGCATACTGGATTGTGTTCCACGCTATGGGGACACTATGAATATAGGCATACTGAAGTGTGTTCCACGTTATGAGGACACTGTGAATTGGGCATACTGAAGTGTGTTCCACGCTATGGGGACACTGTGAATTGGGCATACTTAAGTGTGTTCCACGCTATGGGGACACTGTGCATTGGGCATACTGAAGTGTGTTCCACGCTATGAGGACACAGTGAATATAGGCATACTGAAGTGTGTTCCACGCTATGAGAACACTGTAAATATAGACATACTGACGTGTGTTCCACGCTATGAGAACACTGTAAATATAGACATACTGAAGTGTATTCCCCGTTTTGGAACATCGTGAATACAAAAAAGTAGTCGGGGCCTCCTGAGTACAGACACAAAGAGGTGTGCACCACACGACGGGGCCCCCTGAATACAGACACAGAGAGGAGTGTACCACACAACGGGGTCCCCTGAATACAGACACAAAAAGGTGTGTAGCACACGACGGGGCCCCCTGAATACAGACACAAAGTGGTGTGTACCACACGATGGGGCCCCCCTAAATACAGACACAGAGAGGTGTGCAGCACACGACGGGGCCCCCTGAATACAGACACAAAGTGGTGTGCATCACACGACGGGGGCCCCTGAATACAGACACAGAGAGGTGTGTACCACACTTTGGAGACTTGATGACCATGGGTGTAGTGAAGGTGTTCCACGATCTGGTGATGTAAACACTGGAGCAGGAATGTGT
Organism: Ylistrum balloti; assembly: GCF_031769215.1. Lineage (NCBI taxonomy): Eukaryota > Metazoa > Mollusca > Bivalvia > Pectinida > Pectinidae > Ylistrum > Ylistrum balloti. The sequence continues at coordinate 416,329 of NW_026782258.1, read as the reverse complement.
GTACCACATTGTGGTGATGTTTGTGCACTTACGACAATTGCATTATTAACGCCTACACTTTTCTCTTACCGACCTGCCAACTAATCAGCAGCACAAATCATGTCTTTATAGCGATGTTGATTACTTTTTCCTGTGTATGTAATTATGACAGGTTGGTGGAATCCCATTGTCTTGAAGAGTTTGACCTTAAAATAGCATACATGATGGCCATCATCTATAAGACCAATCTCTGTTAAAAGCACGATCGCATCAGTGGAATCGATGCCTTGTCACGCGCGATTCCCGAAGAAGTGACAATGCCCCAGGTTCACTGTTGGTACGGTCGTTCACTCAATTTTACTTTGCTTCTCTATATCATTCCCATGACGATGTAATTTTATATAGAAATGTACTGATTGAAATCGTTCACATTTAATGCGAAAATCAAACATATTTCTATACATAAAGTGTAGTGTATATGGACTCGATTCAAAAGAAATGGGATATCTTGTTATCCCTGCTTCCGTGTCATACAGTGTGTGTCGACCAACGGAAAACATCTTATAGCCTCGAGAAATACAGGTCAATCATTGTATTAGCGTGGTTCTTACGTAGAATACCTTGCATTTCCTTTATTTAACGATAAATACAATTGCCGAGTGACGCCAAAGAATATAAGTTTATCATTGATTTTTCTTGGCTATCTGTCAAACAAGCCTGTCGTATTTATTTTTGTGTCGAGTTCAGTTTCTGAAATGAGTGCATTTTAGTAGTCAATGTTTATTGTCTTACCACAGTTATACGTGTATGTAAATAGTTATACGTATATTTAGGATCGTCTGTCTAACTACAGTTATAGGTGTATGTAGGAACATCCGTCTAACCACTGTTAGTTGTACACTATTGTCCGTCTAACCACTGTTAGTTGTACACTATCGTCCGTCTAACCACTGTTTGTTGTACACTATCGTCCGTCTAACCACTGTTAGTTGTACACTATCGTCCGTCTAACCACTGTTTGTTGTACACTATCGTCCGTCTAACCACTGTTTGTTGTACACTATCGTCCGTCTAACCACTGTTAGTTGTACACTATCGTCCGTCTAACTATTGTTTGTATTACACTATCGTCCGTCTAACCACTGTTAACTGTATACTCTCGTCCGTTTAACCACTGTTTTTAGTACACTATCGTCCGTCTAACCACTGTTAGTTGTACACTATCATCCGTCTAACCACTGTTGTAGTACACTATCGTCCGTCTAACCACTGTTTGTAGTTCACTATCGTCCGTCTAACCACTGTTTGTAGTACACTATCGTCCGTCTAACCACTGTTTGTTGTACACTATCGTCCGTCTAACCACTGTTGTGGTACACTATCGTCCGTCTAACCACTGTTAGTTGTACACTATCGTCCGTCTAACTATTGTTTGTAGTACACTATCGTCCGTCTTACCACTGTTTGTTATACACTATCGTCCGTCTAACCACTGTTAGTTGTACACTATCGTCCGTCTAACCACTGTTTGTAGTACACTATCGTCTGTCTAACCACTGTTAGTTGTACACTATCGTCCGTCTAACCACTGTTTGTTGTACACTATCGTCTGTCTAACCACTGTTAATTGTATACTCTCGTCCGTCTTACCACGTTTTGTTATACACTATCGTCCGTCTAACCACTGTTTGTTGTACACTATCGTCCGTCTAACCACTGTTAATTGTATACTCTCGTCCGTCTAACCACTGTAAATTGTATACTCTCGTCCGTCTAACCACTGTTTGTTCTACACTATCTGCCGTCTAACCACTGTTTGTTGTACACTATCGTCCGTCTAACCACTGTTAGTTGTACACTATCGTCCGTCTAACCACTGTTTGTTGTACACTATCGTCCGTCTAACCACTGTTTGTTGTACGCTATCGTCCATCTAACCACTGTTTATAGTACACTCTCGTCCGTCTAACTACTGTTTGTAGTACACTATCGTCCGTCTAACTATTGTTTGTATTACACTATCGTCCGTCTAACCACTGTTAATTGTATACTCTCGTCCGTTTAACCACTGTTTGTAGTACACTATCGTCCGTCTAACCACTGTTTGTAGTACACTATCGTCAGTATAACCACTGTTTGTAGTACACTATCGTCCGTCTAACCACTGTTTGTAGTACACTATCGTCCGTCTAACCACTGTTAGTTGTACTCTATCGTTAAACCTTGGACAAGTAACAGTGCGCGGCTGAAAATATGGCGGCAACCTACAGCTGTTGCTGTTGATGACACGAATCCTTTTAAATGTCTAACGTGTTAGCTCCACATTCAAGATGTTCGGTTGGGCATTGGGTAGGATCCCTGATAAGGTAAATTGCGTTGCATTGTTTCCTGACTTTCATGGAAATAAAAATTTAACATGGAATTGAAGGTCGTGTTACTAGTAAACAGCCTTTTCAGATTTCGGTTTTTGCGTTTTTTGTACCGTGCTTTGTGATTTTCCAATTTCAATATGATGATTTGTGTTCTCCCTTTTAATTGGTGTAAGTCTGCAAAGGTATAATTTTCAATAGTGAAAGATAACACATTTATCAATGAGAGATTTCTCTATATTTCACAGGCAAAAATGTAATAAAGTGTTTCATTTATTTAACGCATCAGTTATTTAACGTCATCGTGTAATAACCAACACCGTGCATGATGCCACACTTACGATTACCCTCGTTATAACGGAGGAGGGATCTAGTGTCGGTATATTTACCTCAAGTCACTGTGTATTTATTTGTGTTACCGCCAAATGACGTCACAAGCCTTAAACTGTGTTGAGACAGCTGTGCAATGCCTCTTAAACCATCACTGTACGGTCAGCTGCCCGGCCTCTACGGTCTATCAATATCCGAGGATTAGAGACGGGAACAAAGGAAAAGCTACCGAGCCAAAACATTTTCCATTACAGTATCAAAATATATGTATAATGTTCTTGTTCATTTTTGAAGAGTATATAAATACGATTCATTTATAAATTTCTCATCCAAATAAATTTGATAACGACATTTGTAATACTGAGAACTAAATGAAATGCTTTGTCGTCTGTTTGAAATACCGGCCTGTCTACGATGTTACGAAAAACAATCGCCTTTTACGTGTATTTAAAATGATGGATGATCATGATTGTGGTGTGACCTTCATATTACCAGAATGTAGCATGACCTTCAACTAATTATATTCAAGTTGTTATTGTACAATGATATGTGTAATACCAGCTGTTGTACAATAATATGTGTAATACCAGCTGTTGTACAATAATATGTGTAATACCAGCTGTTGTACAATAATATGTGTAATACCGGCTGTTGTACAATAATATGTGTAATACCAGCTGTTGTACAATAATATGTGTAATACCAGCTGTTGTACAATAATATGTGTAATACCAGCTGTTGTACAATAATATGTGTAATATCAGCTGTTGTACAATGATATGTGTAATACCAGCTATTGTACAATGATAGGTCTAACACCAGCTGTGGTACAATGTTATGTGTAATTAATACCAGCTGTTGTACAATTATATGTGTAATACCAGTTGCTGTACAATAATATGTGTAATACCATTTGTACAATAATGTTATAATACCAGTTGTTGTACAATGATATGTGTAATATCAGCTGTTGTACAATGATATGTGTAGTACCAGCTGTTGTACAATGATATGTGTAATATCAGCTGTTGTACAATGATATGTGTAGTACCAGCTGTTGTACAATGATATGTGTAATATCAGCTGTTGTACAATGATATGTGTAATATCAGCTGTTGTACAATGATATGTGTAATATCAGCTGTTGTACAATGATATGTGTAATATCAGCTGTTGTACAATGATATGTGTAATATCAGCTGTTGTACAATAATATGTGTAGTACCAGCTGTTGTACAATAATATGTGTAATACCAGCTGTTGTACAATGATATGTGTAATACCAGCTGTTGTACAATGATATGTGTAATACCAGCTGTTGTACAATGATATGTGTAATATCAGCTGTTGTACAATAATATGTGTAGTACCAGCTGTTGTACATTGTAAATAGGTGACTGAGTATCATATTACTATTGTACAATGATAGAGGTATATTACCAACTGTTGTACAACAACAATACAGGTGTTAGGACGTTTTCTATATACCAGCCACTGTAATCATGGTCGATTTCTGATTACATTCGAAAAAAGCTTTCGGCCAGTCGGAAGTGCCATATTACAGACAAGGTTTCATTATGAAGCGGAGCAAAGATCAGACACAGGCGAGCTCTATGTAATCACACGGATTCATATGCTTGGAATGTTTGGAGCTCCAGGGACACCAGCTCTGGACAACCGAAGGAGAGGCTTTCCCAGGACTGATATGTCAAATTGATCCTTGCTATTTCAAAGGCCAACGTGACAGCCCATCACAAACCATATACATATTACAAGCTTAAATATAAATGTATACATGAGATACATGACTTTCATTGATACGAAATCAATATTTATGTTGGTGAGATATATCAGAAAACACATTGCGCGAGGAACCGGTGTTTATAATACATATCGACCAGAACATGTGTTGGACATCCCCGTCCAGTCTGGCTCTAATTAAGGGACTATCACGCGACGATTAAAGTGTGATCAACGTGACTGACCCCCGGCCTCTCTACGGCCACTATCTAATCAGGTATCGGTCTGTTATTCTACTCCCCACTTTCGTCAGCACAAGGATGCATTACATCTTACACCTTCGTTCAGGCGCTGAAGCACTCTGGCCCCAGAAACGCGCGGGAAAAGTGGCATACCATGTCTATTGTCTGCCTATCACTATCGGCCTGTCTCCATGATTCAAATATTTTTGAGGCGTGTTCATTCGTCGTGTGCAACTGTAACCTCTAACAGGTAAAATTCATTGCTCCACGGAAACAAATGAGTGTGGGAATACGGTCGCGTGAGCATGGTGTGCGCCCGAGGACTACTGGTGCTAAGTTGTGTCGTGGTGCTGTGTAAGGGCGGGCCGATTATGGCCACAGTGCTAAACGAGTTTGAGGAATACGTTGAGTCTGTGATGGGGTGCCGACAGGTGCCCGGACTGACCATTACCATGGTCAAGGACAACTCGGTTATATACTCCAAAGGATTCGGATACGCTCAAGTGGAGGACAAAGTACCCGTAACTAATGACACAAAATTCTGCATTGGGTCGCTGACCAAGGCTTTCACAAGTACCGTCCTCGCCAAAATGTTGACCACACACTCAAGGTAAACAATATATATTGTTATTCACTGACCACCTGCAAATGTTGATTGTTGACAAAATACAGAATGTCAGTTTTTTACCACTTACAAAATTTCACCATCTATTGGAGAACATACAAATTGTAAAACTTTTGCCGTATAAAAAATTGTCAATCTTTGACCATATGCAAAATGTTACATTTGAAATGTTGACTAAATATACAAGGTTACTGTTGATTAAGCAAACAAGATTACCGTTGACTAAGTTAACAAGGGAACTGTTGACTAAATATACATGGTAACTGTTGACTAAGTATACAAGGGGACTGTTGACTCAGTATACAAGGGAACTGTTGACGAAGTATACAGGGGAACTGTTGACTAAGTATACAAGGGACTGTTGACTAAGTAAACAAGGGAACTGTTGACTAAGTATACAAGGAACTGTTGACTAAGTAAACAAGGGAACTGTTGACTAAGTATACAAGGAACTGTTGACTAAATATACAATATGACTGTTGACTAAGTAAACAAGGGGACTGTTGACTAAGTATACAAGGGACTGCTGACCAAGTAAACAAGGGAACTGTTGACTAAGTATACAAGGAACTGTTGACTAAATATACAATAGGACTGTTGACTAAGTAAACAAGGGGACTGTTGACTAAGTAAACAAGGGACTGTTGACTAAGTAAACAAGGGAACTGTTGACTAAGTATACAAGGGAACTGTTGACTAAGTACACAAGGGAACTGTTGACTAAGTATACAAGGGACTGTTGACTAAGTAAACAAGGGACTGTTGACTAAGTAAACAAGGGAACTGTTGACTAAGTATACAAGGAACTGTTGACTAAGTAAACAAGGGAACTGTTGACTAAGTATACAAGGAACTGTTGACTAAATATACAATAGGACTGTTGACTAAGTAAACAAGGGGACTGTTGACTAAGTATACAAGGGACTGCTGACCAAGTAAACAAGGGAACTGTTGACTAAGTATACAGGGGAACTGTTGACTTAATATACAAGAGGACTGTTGACTAAGTAAACAAGGGGACTGTTGACTAAGTATACTAGGGAACTGTTGACTAAGTATACAGGGGAACTGTTGACTTAATATACAAGAGGACTGTTGACTAAGTAAACAAGGGAACTGTTGACTAAGTATACAGGGGAACTGTTGACTTAATATACAAGAGGACTGTTGACTAAGTAAACAAGGGAACTGTTGACTAAGTATACAGGGGAACTGTTGACTTAATATACAAGAGGACTGTTGACTAAGTAAACAAGGGAACTGTTGACTTAATATACAAGAGGACTGTTGACTTAATATACAAGAGGACTGTTGACTAAGTAAACAAGGGAACTGTTGACTAAGTAAACAAGGGAACTGTTGACTAAGTAAACAAGGGAACTGTTGACTAAGTAAACAAGGGAACTGTTCACTAAGTATACAAGGGAACTGTTGACGAAGTATACAAGGGAACTGTTGATTAAGTATACAAGGGAACTGTTGACGAAGTATGCAAGAGAACTGTTGACTAAGTAAACAAGGGAACTGTTGACTAAGTAAACAAGGGAACTGTTGACTTAATATACAAGAGGACTGTTGACTAAGTAAACAAGGGAACTGTTGACTAAGTAAACAAGGGAACTGTTGACTTAATATACAAGAGGACTGTTGACTAAGTATACAAGGGAACTGTTGACTAAGTATACAGGGGAACTGTTGACTTAATATACAAGAGGACTGTTGACTAAGTAAACAAGGGGACTGTTGACTAAATATACAAGGGAACTGTTGACGAAGTATACAAGAGACTGCTGACTAAGTAAACAAGGGAACTGTTGACTAAGTATACAAGGGACTGTTGACTAAGTAAACAAGGGGACTGTTGACGAAGTATACAAGGGACTGTTGGCTAAGTAAACAAGAGAACTGTTGACTAAGTATACAAGGAACTGTTGACTAAGTAAACAAGGGAACTGTTGACTAAATATACAAGGGAACTGTTGACTATGTATACAAGGAACTGTTGACTAAATATACAAGAAGACTGTTGACTAAGTAAACAAGGGGACTGTTGACTAAGTATACAAGGGAACTGTTGACTAAATATACAAGGGAGCTGTTGACTAAGTAAACAAGGGAACTGTTGACTAAATATACAAGGGAACTGTTGACTAAGTATACAAGGAACTGTTGGCTAAGTAAACAAGGGAACTGTTGACTAAGTATACAAGGAACTCTTGACTAAGTATACAAGGGAACTGTTGACTAAGTATACAAGGGAACTGTTGACTAAATATACAAGAGGACTGTTGACTAAGTAAACAAGGGGACTGTTGACTAAGTATACAAGGGAACTGTTGACTAAATATACAAGGGAACTGTTGACGAAGTATACAAGGGAACTGTTGACTAAGTAAACAAGGGAACTGTTGACTAAGTATACAAGGGAACTGTTGACTAAGTATACAAGGGAACTGTTGACTAAGTATACAAGGGACTGCTGACTAAGTAAACAAGGGGACTGTTGACTAAGTATACAAGGGAACTGTTGACTAAGTATACAAGGGAACTGTTGACTAAGTATACAAGGAACTGTTGACTAAATATACAAGAGGACTGTTGACTAAGTAAACAAGGGGACTGTTGACTAAGTATACAAGGGAACTGTTGACTCAGTACACAAGGGAAATGTTGACTAAGTATACAAGGGACTGTTGACGAAGTATACAAGGGACTGTTGGCTAAGTAAACAAGGGAACTGTTGACTAAGTATACAAGGAACTGTTGACTAAGTAAACAAGGGAACAAGGGAACTGTTGACTAAGTATACAAGGAACTGTTGACTAAATATACAAGATGACTGTTGACTAAGTATACAAGGGAACTATTGACTAAGTAAATACAAGGGAACTGTTGACTAAGTAAACAAGGGGACTGTTGACGAACTATACAACGAACTGTTGACTAACTATACAAGGGAACTGTTGACGAAGTATACAGGGGAACTGTTGTCTAAGTAAACAAGGGATTGTTGACTAAGTATACAAGGGAACTGTTGACTAAGTAAACAAGGGAACTATTGACTAAGTAAACAAGGGAACTGTTGTCTAAGTATACAAGGGAACTGTTGACTAAGTAAACAAGGGAACTGTTGACTAAATATACAAGGGAACTGTTGACTAAGTATACAAGGAACTGTTGACTAAATATACAAGAGGACTGTTGACTAAGTAAACAAGGGGACTGTTGACTAAGTATACAAGAGAACTGTTGACTAAATATACAAGGGAACTGTTGACTAAGTATACAAAGGAACTTTTGACTAAGTATACAAGGGACTGTTGACGAAGTATACAAGGGAACTGTTGACTACGTAAACAAGGGAATTGTTGACTAAGTATACAAGGGAACTGTTGACGAAGTATACAAGGGAACTGTTGACGAAGTATACAGGGGAACTGTTGTCTAAGTAAACAAGGGATTGTTGACTAAGTATACAAGGGAACTGTTGACTAAGTAAACAAGGGAACTATTGACTAAGTAAACAAGGGAACTGTTGTCTAAGTATACAAGGGAACTGTTGACTAAGTAAACAAGGGAACTGTTGACTAAATATACAAGGGAACTGTTGACTAAGTATACAAAGGAACTTTTGACTAAGTATACAAGGAACTGTTGACTAAATATACAAGAGGACTGTTGACTAAGTAAACAAGGGAACTAAGTATACAAGGGGACTGTTGACTAAGTAAATAAGGGAACTGTTGACTAAGTATACAAGGGACTGTTGACTAAGTATACAAGGGGACTGTTGACTAAGTATACAAGGGAACTGTTGACCAAATATACAAGGGAACTGTTGACAAAGTAAACAAGGGAACTGTTCACTAAGTATACAAGGGAACTGTTGACGAAGTATACAAGGAACTGTTGACTAAGTAAACAAGGGAACTATTGACTAAGTAAACAAGGAACTGTTGACTAAGTAAACAAGGGAACTGTTGATTAAGTATACAAGGGAACTATTGATTAAGTATACAAGGGAACTGTTGACTAAGTAAACAAGGGAACTGTTTACTAAGTATACAAGGGACTGTTGACGAAGTATACAAGAGAACTGTTGACTAAGTATACAAGGGAACTATTGACTAAGTATACAAGGGAACTGTTGACTAAGTATACAAAGGAACTGTTGACTAAGTATACAAGGGAACTGTTGACTAAGTAAACAAGGTTATTGACTAAGTATACTAGGGAACTGTTGACTAAGTAAACAAGGGAACTGTTGACTAAGTATACAAGGGAACTGTTGACTAAGTATACAAGGGGACTGTTGACTAAGTATACTAGTTAATTGTTGACCAAGTTCTTTCACCCGGAACTCGCTGACTAGTCGTGTGTTCTTACACCCGGAACTCACTGAGTAGTCGTGTGTTCTTACACTCGGAACTCACCGACTTGCCGTGCAGTGTTACACCCGGAACTCACTAACTAGTCGTTTGTTGTAACGACTGCAACTCATCGACTCGTCGTACGCTGTAGCACACAGAACTGATCGACAACCGAGTGTTGTAAAAAGCAGAAATATCAGATTAACTTGTCGCCATCGTTGTACTTTTCTGTTCGATCATTTTATTTTGAATCTAATATTATATTCGTTTTGATAAAAAGTCGCCTGATGACAAATGTGCTTTTCTGTGGCATAATGAATCACTGCCTGTCTAGACGTGAAGCAAAACCTCCCAGTGGAGTAGCGGATCAAAGATATCATCACGGTTTAATTAATCACATTTGTTCATTTGATTTTTTTACCCAGCTCCTCATAAAGAACAAAACAGCAAAATTCAAATTTGGTTATCGGTAGATATGTAGGAATGAGTTCCGTTTGGTAATCACGAGCGAGAAAGCAGTGGACGTCTCGCGCAATAGACAGGTTCATTAAACACTGCCGTTGACGATGTATACTTCTTATTTTCACAAGATCAATATTCTAAAACTCGATGCAGTTATCACTGGTCATTTTCAAACGTAATAACCATCATACATGGCATGTATCACAAACAGTCGAACCTAACTACTACAGCGTAACAACGATACAACGCAGTAATGAAATTGTGAAATAGCGACACTGTTAATCCACGTTGTAGTATCGATGCAGTTAGAAGCGACAAGTGCGTACAACTATTTCGGTCCTAACGCCTGACTTGAAATCTCTTCTGTTTTGACCTTTGTGTTGAAGTTGAACGTCCACTCATTGTCTCAAACGTTGAAAGTCACGGAAAGCGTACAAATAAGCAAAATGATAAATTGACATTAAGAAACAATTAGCACAATTATATTTTAGCGTATTATTTTTATCGGGAAAGCACTAATAAGATTATCGCATAAAATTTGTACGTTTAAAGTATGGATTATCTCCCCTGACAAAGGGTACCTGTTGCTCCTGCTTGGAATGCTGTTTTGAAGCGCATTTTCCGTAAACTAATGACCGGCGGTATTTGCTATTACGGTGTCCAGGTTATGACACTTCAGCGAAATGACGCTTTCAAAAAGTGTTATTGAGTAACCCTATCATTTATGGACACCATTTTCCTTTGACCGTAGCTGTTGCGAGGACGTGAATCTAAAGAGAACCTCGCGATGCTCTCTGACAGTAGTTCTGCAATGTTAGTCACTATTAAAAGATCAAAGAAACAAGTACATCGCATTTATCATTGAAAATCCATATTGGGTTACACGCGTAATTTGTTAATGTAATTGACATCGGTTATGCCAATATCTTTAAGAGTTGTCGCGCATGCGCTATATATCATTTGACATCTTGGTCATAGATATTTAGGTCATATTTTAAATGGCAGCGTCCATGGTTGTTGATAAGAAGTATTTTCAGTTCACAAAATTTGAAAATGTGTTAAAGCAACATTTTATCAAATAATGTGTTCCCAGTATGCGTACATTGTCCATCAATCTTGAAATGACGCGAGCTGTTCAAAGAGGTATTATGGCTATGAACTCTTGACGAGATAGCGGGCATTGCATGTTCTTTTATACCCCAGACATTCCCATGACAATAGGTAAGGACAAAATCGGACCGGAATGGCGTGTCACACGTTGCTCAGACAACACACATCTGGGTCACCGGGACAGTCTGCCGTCTTGACATGTTACTTCAGGTCTCCTAGCAGTAATTATGTAGGAATCGAGCCATTAGACAGATAGGTGTTCAAGCAGATGTTTTGCATCATGCAAAATGAGTATTATCCTGCTAGCGAACGGGAAGAGGTGCAAGCTATCACTTCAGATACCAAAGCTGTCTATTTAGGACGGACACTTTCTGTGTAACTTGACTCTAATTATTAGGGTCCCATATTAATCACTGTGTCTGTCCGTTCGTCAACACCAGGTCTGTTAAATCTTAGGTCATAATGCATTTTGTGTTTACATGCAATGCGTTGTGATGTTCAGTTGGGCCTTTTATTGTATAGCCATCATAAGCGTCATTGGGTCAGAGGTCAAGGTTAAATTTTGTGTCTCTTGATGAACATTTTGTAAGTGAGAAGGTATCAAAGATATCAATTTGTTACATGGCACATGGTAGGACGAACAAAGTAGCAAGCTCAATGTGAAGGTAATCAGTGCAAAGGTCAAGGACAATTAATTAAGAGACACTCCATTTTATTCCCCCAAAGGAAGTATTGTAAGAATCTAACTAGAGGTCAGTTGATCACAGGTCTACATCACCAAGTCATACGTGAAGACCATAGTGTTATCACTGAACTAGCAAACAGTTTTAAAGTCATTTTGAAGGAAACCTGGTATGGATTTTTTGAGAATTTGTCTGAACATGGGTCTACCTCAATGACAAATAAAAGATCGCGGAAAAGATCATAGTTAAATCGGTATCAAGTGAATGGGCTACGTTCTAAAATAACTTTTAAATAAAGCTTAATTGAAATGAAAGAAGAGATCGAATGACTGGGTTTCTAGGTCAACACTGACCAATATTAATTTGGTCAAAGTTCAAGGTATTGTGTTACTGGTCAATATTGATGTTGTGATATGTAGAAATTTTTAAATCAAATTACAAGTGGTCAATATATAAGGCCATGACTATAAGATCAAGATCACCGTCGACTGAATTTGTGACTGCTCAATGTCCTTGTTAAGGACAGGAGTAGCATGCCCCGAGAACAGAACAGAACAGAAATAAGATGCTTTGCATTATGGAGGTCTGCTATATGTGCAGGTCTCTATTAAAACTGGAAATCTGCTATATGAACAGTCGTAGAGTAAGACTGGATGTCTGAAATATGCACAGTCGTAGATTGAGGTGTAAATTAACACTGGAGGTCTGCTATATGCGCAGTCGTAGATTAAGACTTCATGTCAGCTATATGTGCAGGTGTAGATTAAGACATGAGGTCTGCTATATGTGCAGGTGAAGATTAAGACTTCAGGTCTGCTGTATGTACAGGCGAGGAGTAAGACTTAAGGTCTGCTATATGTACAGGTGTAAATTAAGACTTAAGGTCTACTATATGTGCAGATGAGGATTAAGACTTCAGGTTTGCTATATGTACAGGTGAGGATTAAGACTTAAGGTCTGCTATATGTACAGGTGAAGATTAAGGCCTAAGGTCTGCTGTATGTACAGGTGTTAATTCATACTTAAGGTCTACTATATGTGCAGGTGTAGATTAAGACATGGGTTCTGCTATATGTACAGGTGGAGATTAAGACCAAAGGTCTGCTATGTGTGCAGGTGTAGATTAAGACATGAGTTCTGCTATATGTGCAGGTGTAGATTAAGACCAAAGGTCTGCTATATGTACAGGTGAAGATTAAGACCAAAGGTCTGCTATGTGTGCAGGTGTAGATTAAGACATGAGTTCTGCTATATGTGCAGGTGTAGATTAAGACACGAGTTCTGCTATATGTGCAGGTGTAGATTAAGACACGAGTTCTGCTATATGTGCAGGTGTAGATTAAGACACGAGTTCTGCTATATGTGCAGGTGTAGATTAAGACATGAGTTCTGCTATAAGTGCAGGTGTAGATGACTACTACTTCTCAATAACAATGATTCTTATATATGCGTTGATGTAAATTGTGATACCATAAAATGTGGATGCATTGCAGTATAACGCAGGATTAGCTAAGTGCATCCATGGTTAATGGCCCAAGCCGTGTGTCTTGATGAATTATAGATAAGATCCCGTCAGATCAGTCGTAGAAAACTACATATTTAGCCATAAGTCAAAGCAGATTATATGATTCAGGTTTAACCAGGAAACCAAGTGCTACTGTAAAGACGTAATACGGATCGTTATGTTTTTGTTGTCTAAATGAGAAGAACCGTTCCATCGTTCAGAACATACATGATAATTATGACGCGCTCATTGGCCTAGATACTCAGCCATAACCACGAGAACCAGAATAAAGCTAATGAAAAAACGATGTGAAATATGCATGCACTTTTGCTATAGTGCACGGATTACGGTAATGTTAACATCAGTTACCGACAGATAAGGTGAATGAATAAAACACTAAGCGATAGTTCTTATCTTTAATTCGCTATGTCATCGTAAAGTGGTCGTTATTGTTGCTGATAAGGTACATGCTGGAGATGAAAGAGACTGAAGGTATAGATTGTGAGGGGCGGGGCCAAAATCTCGTTAACGTATATATTACAAATTAGAATTACTAACATATACATTACGGTACAAAGTAGATATATTGGTAAGTTTCAGTACTATAGCCACCGTTCTTGACCTCTGCATGTCCTTGTGTTTGTTCATGGTGCCTTTCAATGACCCTTCAGTTTTTTCTGGTGAATCTTGATTATCAAAAATTTCAAATATAAAAATTCTGCGCAATGTTATAATGAACTGGCATTTTGAGTTTTCTACATTACATTGCGTTGCATTTTTGATAAATTTACAACCTGCGCGTTGCCGTTCTGTTTGCCAATCCTTTGACGATCCATTCGTCCGACAAAAAAAAAGCAGGAATCGACATTATATTGATAACGCTACGACAGATCCTTCTCTGTCGTGTCTCCTGTTTAAGCCGGAAAGAAACACAGGCGATCGACAACACTTACCCATTTCGTTTTTAATTAAACATGTCTAGCTTCCGTGTAATGTATTTATTAATGCGATATATTTTCATGTTAAACGGAAACAAAAACCCGTTTTTTGTAGATGTCCAATTATGTATTTGAACACGCCATATTTGATAAAAGCCGAAATATGGCTTTATAGTTGTCAGGGAAGATGGCAATGTGGAGTTAACATGCACTTTTGTGAAGAATGCCATTTCTCTGTAGTAATACATAGAAAGTAATATCAAACAGTTTTTCCTATTTTGTTTGAATTACATAGATGTAATATGTACAGTATCAATTTCACTCCAGATTCGTTATCTCGAAAAATATCGGTATCCGCCATACTTGTGTACTTGTGAAATACATTTATTTCAATTATAAGACATCGTGCACGTATTCGTGTAGAACCAACATGCAGAACACATTGATTGTCTATTGCAGATTTACCTGGGACACGCCCATTCAGAAGATCCTGGGAAATGGGTTTCGGTTGATTAACAAACTCCGTTCGGAGAACGTGAATTTGCGAGATCTACTAGCCCACAAGGTGGGTGTTCCGGGTTTCTTCAACGCTTTACTGGTGGGCTTTCCAGAAAATGTCACAAGAGGAGAATTTATCAGGTACATACTACAACTACATAAATAGAAAAAGCAGCTCTACTCTTCACCTGTGGCACAAACATTCATGATATGTAAAATTTAAGTTATTACCAGCGTAACTTGTGTGTTAGAATGAGCAGGGAACATGTTTTTTCTCTCGAAACCAGCAGATACATCGCCGATAAGGAATGGTTCTCATTCTGACCTTCAGGTAGTTTTATACCACTTGGATTATAAATTTTGATAAAGCACGCTCCATCACAGCTTTAGGCTAACTTCAACCAACAGAGATCTGTCTAGGCAAGCCTGTTACTGTCAAATGGAAAATAATGCAGATAAGTTGTTTTTCTTGTCTATTCCACCTAGGACGGTGTCTTCTGAGCTATACCGTATGGGGTTCCCCAATAAAATGTGGTGTTCCATAAAGGATTGCACGCTGGAAACAACTGATATACTATTAATACCGTGCAATTCAACCATTCACCTTTTTGTTATTTTGATCTCTGTATAGCTATGCATGGAGGGCGAGGGTTGTTTTACGAGACGTCGGTCAAACGAATTGACAGCAGTTAAACTCGGTTAACCGTAACTTCGAGAAAGTTTTGAACATTTCTGATATTATAGTTATGTTATATAGCACTGATGCGTATTCCCAAAGGTAGATATACATTTAAAGTAAATTTACACCCATGTCGTCCGAATTTGATGGTTCTTTCGCTTTTAGTTTAGCGATGTACTTCAACAAGGAACGTCATCTAGATATGTTTACTAAGTAAGTCCACAGCCGTCGTATGTTGACGGATATACAAGAACGTTGTCAACTACATACATTTTACACGAAAAACATATGGCCATACAAACCATACATTTTTTGGGTGTATGACTTTTTCTCATTAAAACCATTTCTATTGAGTCAGTTGAGAAATGTCCCTTGTTCCAAAATTCTGCATCCGCTACTGTATTTCACAAATCAACTCTGTCCTCTTGACGCGTATGATACATGGGCATCCTCAGTTGAAATCTATTGTTTCGGCCACTTTGGTGTTCCCCGCTAAAAAGATCTAGGCGACGCGGACTTATTCCACGATAAACGAACGCCCGTACCGGACGTTAGCATAGTATATGTAAAGCTCAAAACGCACAGTTCCGGAATTTTCTGTCAAACATAAAACAAAGAACAAATAACATTTTTGAATTGACTCGTATTGAATATCCGAATATTTCCGGAAAAAATGTGCTTCATCAACCCTGTTTAACGCCGAAATTCTAAAAACTAATGGTATCCAGCCAGTACTTTTCAGGAATATGCAACTGGCCTCCCCAAATTGCACGAATATCTTCAGTTTAAAGCTTTGCCTGGCGTTTCGCGTGCGGGTTCATCCAGTCGAAACATTTCAACCGTTTACGCTTGACATCTTGTCATATATTCCTGTCAAGATTCTGATCACAAGCTGTAAATAACTCACACTCGATTACCTTGTGTTCCAAGACTAGGAAAAACATCAAAATGTTGACCTTCTCTCTGGGCTTGGTTCAGACAAAAACATCGCCACAAATACTGTACATCCCGCATGGAATGAATTTATTTTTAAACTACAGAAAGTCCAACATGCATTGTTTTAGGTTTTTTTTTTAAATTTCTTTTCAAATTTTGCGGAAGTCACCGGGTATGATATTTAGTTCCGTGGGCGATGAACTTTAATCGGAATCCATTCGGGGATTTCTGTCCAACTGTTCTACAAGACTCTTCTCCTACAATTATAATATCGCCGGAAGAACCGTACAGTTATTTCGATAAGAAAAGAATTATCAAATAATTACATAGTCTTTGGTTGTTGGGAACGTCGTCATTAGCTGTGTGTGCTCTCTAGTCTGTCCTTTGATATCAGTTGTACAAAGCACAGATTTTCGTAAAATTTGCATCCAAAGTTCATCATATTTTTGATGGCGGATCCTGCGATATGCATTGCGTCTAAAAATAAACCTTAAGATGTGGTTTGTATAAGAGTACAAGTTATTTTAGTTGCCTTATATCCTTGAACAATGTTATTTGTTTTACTAGGCCTACTACAGCTGATATACATGTGGTGACAGAAATATGTTCGCTCGCAATACGGAGAGGATATTCTTAGTTCAGTCATAAAGAATTCAAGAGTTATGTGATTTTTTTCTTTATGAAACTGGCACGAGCGCAAAAAAAGTAATTGATTTAATCGACAAATTGAACGGTTATTCATAAAAAAAATTGTGGAAAAAATAGCACATGCACTTTACTTCATAAAATAATTATAATTACATTTTTTATTTTTTTTGTCCTGAAATGATTTTAGATTTGTCTACATCAAGAGATCTTTCAAATCCAATTAATGTTGACAGTTAACTTGTATTCCTATCATGTTTTCTGACAGTTATCTGGAGTATCTCCCCGCTTTCCTACCCTTTCGTACAAGGTTTGTCTACAGCAACTTCATGTACACACTGGCTGGACACGTGTCCGAGAAGCTCGGGGGAAGGACCTGGGAAGATCTTGTTCGAGACAACTTGTTTCAGCCTCTTGGTATGGACACTTCCGGTTTTGTGACGGAAGTATCCGATTTCGACAAAAGTTTTGCCTTATCGTACGCCAGTAGGAACCGAAAACCTGTCCGGCTAAACGAAAAACTATTACAGTAAGTGACAGAGTACCAGTCAGATGAGAATTAAGTAAAGGACAATAAGACCATAAGATAATGGAATTTGTTGTAGCAGAAACAGGAAATGACGTATCAACACACATCTGTATCTGCTTGTGTTAATGTAGAAGGAAATTGAGTGATCGTAGCATCAAGTCTCTCCCGTGATGTTTTGTGCCCTAAATATAAAAGTTGTGATACATAGTCACTCGTAGTCATACACACCGACTAGGCTGGCATTGACAACATCAAATCATGTTATCTAGTAAACACGGCGGACACACACGTCTACTGCTAGCCAGGGGCGCTTCCGGCGTTCTAAAGTATGATTGTTTTCGGTATAAACAAATCAATTCTGAAAATTAAGTATATAAAGAACGATTGTCAACCTTGTAAATATTGATAATGTGTCAAGAACAAAAATTAAATAGTGGAAAAAAGATACAAACACGCAAGCAAAAAAGGGGTAATTTTGTTTTCTACGTGAACGAGAATATCCGGTTTCCTGTCCTACATTTAAGGTATTCAGGAAATTTCCGGAATCGGTTCCACCACTTTAATTTATTATCATAAATGAAAGGGTTTTTTTAACTGCCCGCCTGAAATAGGTGTGCTTAGGTTGTGTAAACGTTTAACGTTTACAATTTCCTATCGATTTAATCATTTTGGACACGTTTGAAGTATGACATAAGGTAACAATATAAAACTACCACGATCTGTTGCCTTCTTACAGCCCGCAGTTTCTTTGAAATAAAAAAATATATATGGAAGGTTGCAATGCTAGCTAAACTTTGATACAAGAGTTTGTATCAGCTAGACCTCATTCCAGGTGTGTATCAGGTAGACCTCACTCCAGGTGTGTATCAGGTAGACCTCACTCCAGGTGTGTATCAATTACACCTCACTCCAGAAGCGTATCAGCTAGACCTCACTCCAGGTGCGTATCAGGTAGACCTCACTCCTCTAGACAGGTGTGTATTAGGTAGACCTCACTCCTCCAGACAGGTGTGTATCAGGTAGACCTCACTCCAGGTGTGTATCAATTACACCTCACTCCAGAAGCGTATCAGCTAGACCTCACTCCAGGTGCGTATCAGGTAGACCTCACTCCTCTAGACAGGTGTGTATTAGGTAGACCTCACTCCTCCAGACAGGTGAGTATCAGGTAGACCTCACTCTACCAGGCAGGTGTGTATCAGGTAGACTTCACTCCTCCGGGCAGGTGTGTATCAGGTAGACCTCACACCAGGTGCGTATCAAGTAGACCTCACTCCTCCAGACAGGTGTGTGTCAGCTAGACCTCACTCCTCCAGGCAGGTGTGTATCAGGTAGACCTCACTCTTCCAGGCAGGTGTATATCAGGTAGACCTCACTCTTCCAGGTAGGTGTATATCAGGTGGACCTCACAGGTGTGTATCAGCTAGATCTCACTCCTCCAGACAGGTGTGTATCATGAAGACCTCACTCCTCCAGACAGGCGTGTATCAGGTAGACTTCACTCCTCCGGGCAGGTGTGTATCAGGTAGACTTCACTCCTCCAGGCAGGTGTGTATCAAGTAGACCTCACTCCTCCAGACAGGTGTGTATCAGGTACACCTCACTCTTCCGGGCAGGTGTGTATCAGCTAGACCTCACTTCTCTGGGCAGGTGTGTATCAGGTAGACCTCACTCCAGGTGCGTATCAAGTAGACCTCACTCCTCCAGACAGATGTGTGTCAGCTAGACCTCACTCCATGTGCGTATCAGGTAGACCTCACTCCTCCAGACAAGTGTGTATCAGGTAGACCTCACTCCTCTAGGCAGGTGTGTGTCAGGTGTGTGTCAGGTAGACCTCACTCTTCCTGGCAGGTGTATATCAGATGGACCTCACAGGTGTGTATCAGCGAGATCTCACTCCTCCAGACAGGTGTGTATCATGAAGACCTCACTCCTCCAGACAGACGTGTATCAGGTAGACTTCACTTCTCCGGGCAGGTATGTATCAGGTAGACTTCACTCCTCCAGGCAGGTGTGTATCAGGTAGACCTCACTCCTCCGGGCAGGTGTGTATCAGGTAGACTTCACTCCTCCGGGCAGGTGTGTATCAGGTAGACCTCACTCTTCCGGGCAGGTCTGTATCAGCTAGACCTCACTCCTCCGGGCAGGTGTGTATCAGGTAGACCTCACTCCTCCAGGCAGGTGTGTATTAGGTAGACCTCACTCCTCCAGACAGGTGTGTATCAGGTAGACCTCACTCCTCCAGACAGGTGTGTATCAGGTAGACCTCACTCCTCCAGACAGATGTGTGTCAGCTAGACCTCACTCCTCCAGGCAGGTGTGTGTCAGATGGACCTCACTCCTCCAGACAGGTGTGTATCAGGTAGACTTCACTCCTCCAGGCAGGTGTGTATCAGGTAGACCTCACTCTTCCAGGCAGCTGTGTATCAGGTGGCCCTCACAGGTGTGTATCAGCTAGATCTCACTCCTCCAGACAGGTGTGTATCATGTAGACCTCACTCCTCCAGACAGGCGTGTATCAGGTAGACTTCACTCCTCCAGGCAGGTGTGTATCAGCTAGACCTCACTCCAGGTGTGTATCAGGTAGACCTCACTCCAGGTGTGTATCAGCTAGACCTCACTCTAGGTGCATATCAGGTAGACCTCACTCCAGGTGTGTATCAGGTAGACCTCACTCCTCCAGACAGGTGTGTATCAGGTAGACCTCACTCCTCCAGGCAGGTGTGTATCAGGTAGACCTCACTCCAGGTGTGTATCAGGTAGACCTCACTCCTCCAGACAGGTGTGTATCAGGTAGACCTCACTCCTCCAGACAGATGTGTATCAGGTAGACCTCACTCCTCCAGACAGATGTGTATCAGGTAGACCTCACTCCTCCAGGCAGGTGTGTATCAGGTAGACCTCACTCCTCCAGGCAGGTGTGTATCAGCTAGACCTCACTCCAGGTGTGTATCAGGTAGACCTCACTCCTCCAGGCAGGTGTGTATTAGGTAGACCTCACTCCTCCAGACAGGTGTGTATCAGGTAGACCTCACTCCTCCAGACAGGTGTGTATCAGGTAGACCTCACTCATCCAGACAGATGTGTATCAGGTAGACCTCACTCCTCCAGACAGATGTGTATCAGGTAGACCTCACTCCTCCAGACAGATGTGTATCAGATGGACCTCACTCCTCCAGACAGGTGTGTATCAGGTAGACTTCACTCCTCCAGGCAGGTGTGTATCAGGTAGACCTCACTCTTCCAGGCAGCTGTGTATCAGGTGGCCCTCACAGGTGTGTATCAGCTAGATCTCACTCCTCCAGACAGGTGTGTATCATGTAGACCTCACTCCTCCAGATAGGCGTGTATCAGGTAGACTTCACTCCTCCAGGCAGGTGTGTATCAGCTAGACCTCACTCCAGGTGTGTATCAGCTAGACCTCACTCTAGGTGCATATCAGGTAGACCTCACCCCAGGTGTGTATCAGGTAGACCTCACTCCAGGTGTGTATCAGGTAGACCTCACTCCTCCAGACAGGTGTGTATCAGGTAGACCTCACTCCTCCAGGCAGGTGTGTATCAGGTAGACCTCACTCCTCCAGACAGGTGTGTATCAGGTAGACCTCACTCCTCCAGACAGGTGTGTATCATGTAGACCTCACTCCTCCAGGCAGGTGTGTATCAGGTAGACCTCACTCCTCCAGGCAGGTGTGTATCAGCTAGACCTCACTCCAGGTGTGTATCAGGTAGACCTCACTCCTCCAGGCAGGTGTGTATTAGGTAGACCTCACTCCTCCAGACAGGTGTGTATCAGCTAGACCTCACTCCTCCAGACAGGTGTGTATCAGGTAGACTTCACTCCTCCAGACAGATGTGTATCAGGTAGACCTCACTCCTCCAGACAGATGTGTATCAGGTAGACCTCACTCCTCCAGACAGATGTGTATCAGATAGACCTCACTCCTCCAGGCAGGTGTGTATTAGCTACCCCTTTTTTCACCTACATCTCACTCCATGTGTGTTTCAGCTACACAGACCCATTTCGACTAATTCTTTCCCAAGGTGTGTTTCAGCTACCGAATATTGTTTTAACTAAACCTCTCCAAATGTTTGTATCAGTTACACCTAAGACCGAGTGTGTGATGTTCGCTCACATAAGTATGCTTATCCATTAAGGAAATGTTATTGCTTCTGTCCTTGGTGATTATTTTGATCGAATATATATCGGCTAGTCTTAAAAGTAATAACATCGTTTTGTTTTTTTAAGTTGTGTCGACCCACTTGGTCCTGCCGGATCAATATATTCTACAGCCAACGACATGGGTAAATGGATGTTGTTTCATTTAACCGCTTTCCGGAACACGTCCTTGACCCCGCTAGACATCGACCATGACATTTTAGCGGAGACGTACGCTAGCCAGATGGCCACGCCCTTTCAAGAGAAAAATCTATTCCGCCCCAAGTATCCCATAGATGACGTATCTTTGGCGTACACTCTCGGTTGGGTGACTTCCGTTTACAGAGGTGAGTATTGTTGTGATGACGGTGTTTTGGCTTTGACGTCATCATAATAAGTTGAGGTCAGATAAGTACATCGATGTTCTCATTAATTAGCTTTTCTCGTCTTCTTGAATTATTTTTCGAAACTAAAATGGAGACCTATAATTACGCACAGGCACTCGAGGCCAGGATATTATTTTTTAAACAATGATTTTTGTTTTAGCACTCATGACTGACGTTATTTAAACGAAATATCAGCAGAATTCAAGTTTATGTGCCGGTTGACAAATCCGAGGTCCACGGTCATTAAAAATACACTTTTAATGACCGTGGACCTTTTTTTCGTTTAAATAACGTCAGTTTAAAAAATAATATCAAAAAAGGTGGCTGAAAGTTATTTCGGGTTTTTTTCGCAGCAAAAAAGGCGACAATATAAAACCTCAGTTCTCGTTTTTTCATTTTGTTTTTGCTCCGAAAAGACGAAAAATCATATTTAAAAAGATCAAATAAATTCACGCTATTAAGCAACCTTATTTCTCGTGTTCTCGGATTAAAAAGATCTCGTATTTTCATGTTTTCGCCCCGAATAGACGAAAATTGATGGACACTAACAAGCCTTAATTCACGTGTTTTCGGGGCGAAAACATGAAAAGACGAAATTTTTGAACCCGTAAAGACGGAAATTAAGGTTGTTAGTTTCTTATCGTCTTTTCCAGAACGAGAATTAAAATGGTTAATTTATGCCCCGTGTGATTTGTCTTTTTTTCAGGGCGAAAAGACGAGAATTTAGTCAAAGTGAGGATTTAGTTTTTCAACTTTCGTCTTTGATATAATGAAATTGCACAAAATCAGTCATCGTATATAAAAGAAATAAACGCGTTTAATTTGGTATTTACGAAGTGTAATTTCATTCACATGGTAACGGACTGACAAGTAAGTTTATACCAGTGTGTCCGTCTGTCAACACAATGGAAACGCTTCTCTTCCTAAACTGTTAAGTGAATTTTGACCAAATTTGATCTAGATCATCATAGGTTTGAACAACATATTGTATAAAGGGTTATCTTATGGGAAAAGGGGAACGATTTTCAAATACAATTATACAGGTCTTGTTTCAATTTTTTTCCGGTTTCATAGTTCATTTCACAGACTGGTTTTCTTTCTTAGTTACCAGTCAACACACAAGGAGAGGACAGAAAGGAGATAATCGAGGTTATCTATGTATAACGTCATCAAAATATGTTCTTATGTTTTCAGGTCTGTCACTAAATATGTTGTAGTGACTGTCCAACGGTTGAAATAGTATTGCAAACAAAACAAGTGATAAGTTTGATTTTGAATGTTAGTGGTGTTTTTTCATATATGATTTGATATCTTAATGTCGAAATGATGAGGTGAGTTTTCCAGTATGTTCAGTTGTTTGCTATTTTTATTCCAGGTTACAAGCGTGTTTGGCACTCGGGAGGAATCGTTGGGTTCTCGTCGTTGATGTGGTTATTCCCCCACCAAAACATCGGCATATTTGCCTCGCTGACCGGATCACGAGACAATGACAACCAGCTCCCAATCAGAGTCATCATGAGCCGCGCGGCAGACATGTTGCTTGGGGAAACGCCTTGGCTCGACAGCAGCTCAGCATGCTCATTTCCCGCTCCTTGGAGTGATGTTTCGCCATCTGTTCCAGTAACAGGAATGAGCCAGTTTAGAACGTTTTGGAACAGTAGTCAGCCGATGGAGTTTTACATTGGATCTTACGGTCATCCAGCGTTCGGTAACATATCAGTAACGATTGAGAACCAAACACAGTTAATGCTTTATTACGGTAGATTCGGTCGAATGGTCCTCACTCCCGTCACCGACCTGGCCTTCAAAGGACACTACATAGGACCGCTCTGGTTTGCTACTCAGGCCGACGGACAAGTCAGGCCAGTGAATGTTAACTTTTCATTTCCGGTCTCAGGAGGGATTGCCTCGAATCTATCGTACCCCGTAGACAATGCTTTTGCGATAACATTTCAGAGAGATTTTCGAAAACATGAAAACAACGGTTTGCAAGGTTCACTGCAATTAACGTGCACAACCTCAGGAAATACACGCATTCAATCAACACTGTTGACATTTTGTGTTGTGATTATTATGGTGATGTCCTAATCTTCCTTCGTGATGCTATGAACAGTTTGTGTTATTAGTGGACAACAAAACCAATGCCTTTGGATGTAACCCCAAAACGGCAATTTTTGTTGTTCCCAAAAGTCGAAACAATATTATTGGTTATTCTTGGTTGTTCTCGAAAAATGGGACAGTGTTCTTCGTTGTTCTTCGAAAAATGGAACAATATTTCTTGTTGTTCTCCAAATACGGAACAATATTCTTGGTTGCTAAGGAAACGAAGGTGTTGGTTGTTCTCCGAAAAACAGAAATTAGCAGAATAATACCCTTGTCTAAATGTCTGGAGTGGTTAGACATTAGTGACTTTATGTACATGTATTTAGACAAAAAACCCAAAAAGAACTAACATTTTAGTGTAACGATTACTATTTAGAATAGCAGTCACTATTTTACTCAAAATGTAACATAATTTCATCTTAATTCATCATCTGAAAGAAATGTGAATTGAGTATGTAACATAATCCCTTCCCAATCCAATTTTTTCAGATGCCATGTCTGTTTTCCTATAGTATAAGTGGTAATAAGACGAGACTTTGGAATAATGAGATAAAGTAGAAATTCCTATTGTCTATAGTTCTTTTAATTAAGTCTGCGTTGCACCCCAACATTAAACATAAAATTACATTCTAGTCGCATCCTGTCCTTATGTTATTTCCTAATTTAATAAAGATTTGGCGTTTTGTATATACCTACGCCTTTTTGTTCATATTTTTGCAATGTTTCGCAGAGCTTGGCGGTAAACGGTATCAGACAATGGTGCTTTCAAATACTAATCCGTGTGCTAGACCTGCCGGAGAACGTGCAACCACCTGTACACACTAATTTTTGGAGAGTTAGGGAAATTTATCTCATTGATTCTTTCGCTAATAATCTTATATGTCAATTTGCGTAAAATTAGCAGTATTGGTGTTTTACCACCTTCAAAGCTCACCTGGGTCGAAGACAGCAAGGTTAATTGGATGAAGCCTGACAAAATTTGCGAAAAAAATTACTTTGACCAATGTATAAGGTAAAAGGGTTCAAATTTGTGAAAACAAAATGCCCTGATGATATATAGCTCGAAGTCTTCTAGGATAAAGCCCAACAAGGTTTGTGAGGAGAAATGGCATCGACACATTTAAATATTAGGTCATAGGGTTTACATATGTTATATCATTTCGACATTTTCTTCTCAATAACCAAAAGGCAAAGAATCATATACATGACTTGAAGGTATATTTGATACAGCGCGACATAGTTTGCAAAGAAATGATGCTGACCCATATTCAAGCTCACAGTAGTCAAATTTCATCGTTCAAGAACTTCTCAATAACCTTAAGGCTTAGTCGTGATATTCAGCACGAAGTAGCGAAAAGATATGACTGCCAGACATATTTCAAGGTCACAGGGACAAAGGATATGTTGTACGATAACTGTAAATATGCCCACATCTATAATTTAATCTTCATTGTGTGTTATATGTAGTACCCCAGTAAACTCCTTAGGGTGCATGTTTAAAAAATTCAGGAGTCACCTATGACCTGTTATATGACCTATTTTATGACCCTTGTCATGGGTGTGAGCCAGTGTACACATCTCGTCCCAAAACCTGCTCAGAAACCTATAATAACTCATCACATCGGGTCAAATCATCTTCATTAAAGTCTGCTGCATGCTTTGAACTCAAATATAAAACTAGGTGTTACAAATACAACAAATTGCGGAGGTTTAACTGGGGGCGGGGGAACTCATAATTTCCTACGAAAATTTCAACAAATTAAAGTTTTTGAAAACTGTTTTACACATTTACATTTGCTGTTCACATAAACTATTTACAAATTTTTGGCCAAATATATGTACTTAAAGTACCGAAAATTTTACCGTTAAAATTGATCCAGTGCCAGATTTTAATGTGATGGTAGAATCATGAACATGTTGCAGGTTTTATCAGCATGTTTTTCTTTTCATAATGGAACAGAAACAGTGCATGACTATTACATACGCTGACAAAGTTTTGAAATATACATTTATAATCCAAAATTTCTTAAAACAATTGTTGCCATACTTCAGGCATACAATGATAAATCACAAATATTAAATACCTTTGTCAAATTAGATTTCTAGTATTTAACTTCTGTTTCTTTCATCGAGACATTGGCAGGTTAGTTCGTAGAATAGAATCTCAAGTTATATGTTACTGATGCAATGTGGGCACACATGCCCGAGGTTCTATTACCTAGGACATAAACAATTGTATGCCTTCACAGGATAGTCAGATTCATCCTGGTCAAACTGAATCCAAACATTGTACATCGTTTTACACTCAAACGAGATCACCATTGTGCTGGTAGACCCAAATTTCATAATCACCATTATCTGTCTAATGTTCCACAATGTAAACAGATGACTGTTTGATATGGTAAGTGTCATATGTGACGGTCTCGAGGTATTCTAGATCCTCACGAGGGAATGAGATATCAGATGCTTCAAATTTCTGCCATTCACTTTTAGTTCGGTGTGTCATGTTATGGTCTTCGCCAACTCGCTTTGCCAAACCGTTGTCTTCTTGTAGGAACGAAAGCATTCGCTGAGCCATTTTAGTATCTAGTTCCACTCAAAATGGATCTGAAACATGTATGGGCCCTCTGAAGGCATTCAGACATGCAGTTACAATATAAACTAACTAGCCAATGACCTCAATGAAGTAATTTGATGAAGGTTTATCCTTGTACCCGCTTCTTTAGACGTTCATGGTAGGACTCTAGAACCCATGGCGTTTTGGTGCAACAGCGATCGCTTTTGGCTGTTTGTAAGTCCAGCTGTGATTTTCCAGCCGGTAAAACCGACGACATTCTCGCATCATATCTCGTTTACTTGCTGCCACGATTTCAGGACGTCTAATTTCTCCACGATGAGTTGAGTTATGGATCATTTACACTGCCGTGATAAGGACCAATTGTATCTAAAACATATCCATCAGGCAGCGCAAATGGCCTGGAATCTTCAATAATTGCGTTTTTTCTGCCCTTTGAAACTGGTGATCTTTGCTTTTGTTGAGGTAGGTATAGGTACCATCTAATATAAGAGTGATCTGATTACCATAAAATGCTTAGGGAAATACAGCATTGTGTGTGACAGCTTCTTGGCGTGATATATGGGTTGCATGAGGCAAATTAAAGTGTCAAACATATCAACAATTTTGTGAAAATATCTCGACAGTGTGGCTTTGGAGAGGGTAGTAAACACGATCGTTTGATTCCATGAAAAATCAATTTTACGTTTCTCCCAAAAATATAAAAACAGGTCTATTGCACTTGCAGTGTCACTTGAAGCTGAAACAAGGCCAGATTCACATATGCCATATGTCCTTGAATTGACCCAACGTCAAACCGGTCCAACCATGGCAGTCCAAATCTGATACATTTTCAAATCTTAATTTTGAGGAATTTTGATGTTTGGATACTTAATGTACAATTTCAAGCGAACCATTGATTACAGCTGAGGAAATGAATCCACTCGGTTTACTTTGAGAGGAATATAATTATTAGTACTGATCTTTGTATCAGGATGTAGGATGCTTCCGATGAAATGTTCAGAACATACAAGAGCATCAGGAGGGCACCAGATCGAATATCTATGGATACGAGAGTAACGAACAGATATAGAAATGTTTAAACAATTATTGTTATACTCGAAACATAAAGAACACTTCCGATGGCGAAGAGGTAGATGTGTGAGGTTCGTTTCGTTGTCATTTAGGATTGGCCTCAGTCTCCTCAAATGAACCTCGAGTAACCTTAGACCCATTATTACACTGAGTGTCGTCCTTTGAGTCCACCTCTTTCTTTGGTACCTCATGTAACACTTAACACATAACTTACCTCCACTGTTTCGTCCTGCGAGTCCGTCTATATATGGTACCTCATGTAACACTTAACACACAACTTACCTCCACCGTCAGCAGTTAGCCCGTCTGTATTAATGTTTCAACCAATTATTTCGAGGAGAATCTAGACTTGATTTAAAATTCTTCCTTCGATCTTTATAAATCTTGTTTTGCAATTAGGGATAACACATACATCATCCATTTTTTAGTATATCACAAAATGATATATCCAAAAGACTGAAATACAAATAATGGTATTCTGTGTCTTATGTAGATACATCAAGCTGGAATAGAAACAACAAAGTACCAATAGTAGACCACAAAATAAAACAGATCCCGTTTGCTCCTGTATCGTTCAATGATGAATTGATTCTAGGGATGTGTGTTGCCTTAAAAACAAGCATTCACTAAAAGAAAACAACAGATTAAATACTTTTTTGTTTGGTTTAGTGGCATTGCTGACTAATTTTGCTCATAATAAGCAGGTACACAATTCAATACAATGTGTACCTTGTGGCTAATGGGCAAAGTTCACCAGTTCATCACATGTAGCTGCTTACTTCAATTTCAGATTGAATGTTTTACTCAAGGAGAGATACTACCACCTTATTTATTCATTAAGGATGCACGGAATGCCGCTTAGATATACATTTCATATTTCAAACAAGTGGCCCAATGGGCCTGCAACACTCACCTGGTATGTGTATACCACCAAAATACCATGCCTCTAGGACTTTCGGTTTATGAGAAGAGGTCATTTAAACGTTTTAACAAATCTGATCCTGTGACCTTGAATATATATCAAGGTTATTTCTTTTCGCAAACTGTGTCGGTTTTCAAAATACAACATACCAACCAAAAAGTATGCATCTAAGCCTCTCAGTTTACGAGAAGAATTCATTTAAAGGTTTTAACAAATCTGACCCCTGTGTCCTTGATAATATATATCAAAGTCATTTCTTTTCGATAATTTTGTCGGGCCTCATACTAGGGATATACTACCCAGATATCAAAACATTTGGTCAGTTGGTAGTTGAGAAATTGGCAAAATGTGACAATGTCAGAAATAAGAGTACCGGTAAAATCCTGATTCTGCCAGCACAAGAAAATCTGTCCCTGTCCAAAAACAACAAAGCCTCTTTTTCTGTAACTTTTACAAGCAAATAGGTTTTATAAAATAATGTGTAAATCACAGAACATTATGCGCAAGCATATAAACCGCATTCGCATTATGAATCAGTGTCATCATCATGATCAGGAACAACATAATCCCTCTTGTGGATATCCTTGTGGATAAGACATAATAATCATTCCATTCGTTATGCGTGTATAGAAATTACCTTTGATAACAAACACATTGAATGTTGCGGCACTAACAGGAACACATTATTCATTGTTTGGCTCTGTTGTATCCAATTTTAAGATTTACATGGAATTATGTTGTTCACTTGTGTGTCTTTTGTACAATCTTGGATATCCATTTATTGAATTCATTAGAATAAAAGCGGCTACCATCTTGGAAATGTTATTTCTCTTTAATGTCCATTTTCTCCTCTCCACACTCAACACTAACTAACCCCATCTCTATTCCCATCCACGCATGCTAATCATTATACTTCAGACAACCACTCATTATGTTTTCTATTATAAAACATGAAGCTTGCATTTGAAACTTGCTTATTTTTCAGTGTTATGCTGGGAATTACAGGATGTTCTTGTAATATCTATCCAATCATTATGCTAAAAAAATGTAGTTCTCCTATATGAATTACACTTTACTGTAAAGCACTTTAAGACTTTCAATCCATGATGAGGATTTGATGCTATGCTAATTCAGTACTGAGAAAAGATTTTTGAAATTTCAGTTAATGTGATCCCTTTTGGCTGTGCCAATCAGCCCCTGGAGGTCAGTCAGGATCAATACGGTGCATACCTCAAAACTATAGATAATGCAGTTATCAGAATTCCACAAAAATAGTTTAATTAAAATAAAATAGTTTTCATTTAAATTCATTATGTTTACATAAGTGTATATAATCCAGCTTATATGAAGATTATTTACAAATCTTCCTGATCTTTTTCAAAACATATGTGTATAACATGTTCAAAATGAATGCAAGACTTAGACTCAGACTCGTCAAATATGTCACAAGCACATAATTGCGACATATGTTGAGATTCAGTGTAGCAAACTACTTGTCAGAAATGTATTAGATCAGCGTGCGTTAATAACTAGTAAAAAAAGTGAAATTAACATTGTATTTATTTGTCATTTGTATCTAAAATCAAACATGCCATTCTGATATATCTTTTTAGGGAACCAACATCACAAAATCATGGAACCAACATCACAGAATTATGGAACCAACATCACAGAATCATGGAACCAACATCACAGAATCATGGAACCAACATCACAGAATCATGGAACCAACATCACAGAATCATAGAACCAACATCACAGAATCATGGAACCAACATCACAGAATCATAGAACCAATACCACAGAATCACGGAACAAGTGTCACAGTATCATGGAACTAAAAATCACAGTTTCATGGAACCAACATCACAGAATCATGGAACCAAAATCACAGAATCATGGAACCAACATCACAGAATCATGGAACCAATACCACAGAATCATTCAACCAAAATCACAGAATCATTGAACTAACATCACAGAATCATGGAACAAGTGTCACAGAATCATGGAACCAATATCACAGAATCATGGAACCAACATCACAGAATCATTGAACCAACATCACAGAATCATGGAACAAGTGTCACAGAATCATGGAACCAATATCACAGAATCATGGAACCAACATCACAGAATCATGGAACCAACATCACAGAATCATGGAACAAGTGTCACAGAATCATGGAACCAACATCACAGAATCATGGAACCAACATCACAGAATCATGGAACCAACATCACAGAATCATGGAACCAACATCACAGAATCATGGAACCAACATCACAGAATCATGGAACCAAAATCACAGTTTCATGGAACCAACATCACAGAATCATGGAACCAACATCACAGAATCATGGAACCAACATCACAGAATCATTGAACTAAAAATCACAGAATCACGGAACCAACATCACAGAATCATGCAACCAACATCACAGAATCATGGAACCAACATCACAGAATCATGGAACAAGTGTCACAGAATCATGGAACCAACATCACAGAATCATGGAACCAACATCACAGAATCATGGAACCAACATCACAGAATCATGGAACCAACATCACAGAATCATTGAACCAACATCACAGAATCATGGAACAAGTGTCACAGAATCATGGAACCAACATCACAGAATCATGGAACCAACATCACAGAATCATGGAACCAACATCACAGAATCATGGAACCAACATCACAGACTCATGGAACCAGTGTCAAAGAATCATGAAACCAACATCACAGAATCATGGAACCAATACCACAGAATCATGGAATTAAAAATCACAGTTTCATGGAACCAACATCACAGAATCATGGAACCAACATCACAGAATCATGGAACCAACATCACAGA
The DNA here is from genome assembly GCF_031769215.1 of Ylistrum balloti. Taxonomy (NCBI): domain Eukaryota; kingdom Metazoa; phylum Mollusca; class Bivalvia; order Pectinida; family Pectinidae; genus Ylistrum; species Ylistrum balloti. Next base: position 384,607 of record NW_026782258.1, on the reverse strand, counting down.
ATCATTGAACCAACATCACAGAATCATGGAACCAACATCACAGAATCATGGAACCAACATCACAGAATCATGGAACCAACATCACAGAATCATGGAACCAACATCACAGAATCATGGAACCAACATCACAGAATCATGGAACCAATACCACAGAATCATTCAACCAAAATCACAGAATCATGGAACCAAAATCACAGAATCACGGAACCAATATCACAGAATCATTGAACTAAAAATCACAGTTTCATGGAACCAATATCACAGAATCATGGAACCAATACCACAGAATCATTCAACCAAAATCACAGAATCATGGAACCAAAATCACAGAATCATGGAACCAACATCACAGAATCATTGAACTAACATCACAGAATCATGGAACCAACATCACAGAATCATGGAACCAACATCACAGAATCATGGAACCAACATCACAGAATCATTGAACCAACATCACAGAATCATAGAACCAACATCACAGAATCATGGAACCAACATCACGGAACCAACATCACAGAATCATGGAACCAAAATCACAGAATCATGGAACCAAAATCACAGAATCACGGAACCAATATCACAGAATCATTGAACTTAAAATCACAGTTTCATGGAACCAACATCACAGAATCATGGAACCAACATCACAGAATCATGGAACCAACATCACAGAATCATGGAACCAATACCACAGAATCGCGGAATTAAAAATCACAGTTTCATGGAACCAACATCACAGAATCATGGAACCAATATCACAGAATCATGGAACCAATATCACAGAATCATGGAACCAATATCACAGAATCATGGAACCAAAATCACAGAATCATGGAACCAACATCACAGAATCATGGAACCAACATCACAGAATCATGGAACCAACATCACAGAATCATGGAACAAGTGTCACAGTTTCATGGAACCAATATCACAGAATCATGGAACCAACATCACAGAATCATGGAACCAACATCACAGAATCATGGAACCAACATCACAGAATCATGGAACCAACATCACAGAATCATGGAACCAGTGTCACAGAATCATGGAAACAACATCACAGAATCATGGAACCAACATCACAGAATCATAGAACCAATACCACAGAATCATGGAACCAACATCACAGAATCACGAAACCAAAATCACAGAATCATGGAACCAAAATCACAGTTTCATGGAACCAACATCACAGAATCATGGAACCAGTGTCACAGAATCATGGAACCAACATCACAGAATCATGGAACCAACATCACAGAATCATGGAACCAACATCACAGACTCATGGAACCAGTGTCAAAGAATCATGAAACCAACATCACAGAATCATGGAACCAATATCACAGAATCATGGAACCAACATCACAGAATCATTGAAGCAACATCACAGAATCATGGAACCAACATCACAGAATCATGGAACCAACATCACAGAATCATGGAACCAACATCACAGAATCATGGAACCAACATCACAGAATCATGGAACCAACATCACAGAAACATGGAACAAACATCACAGAAACATGGAACCAACATCACAGAATCATGGAACCAAAATCACAGAATCATGGAACCAACATCACAGAATCATGGAACCAACATCACAGAATCATGGAACCAACATCACAGAATCATGGAACCAACATCACAGAATCATGGAACCAAAATCACAGAATCACGGAACCAAAATCACAGAATCATGGAACCAACATCACAGAATCATGGAACCAACATCACAGAATCATGGAACAAGAACCAACATCACAGAATCAAACAACCAAAATCACAGAATCATGGAACCAACATCACAGAATCATTGAACAAACATCACAGAATCATGGAACAAACATCACAGAATCATGGAACCAACATCACAGAATCATGGAACCAACATCACAGAATCATGGAACCAACATCACAGAATCATGGAATCATGGAACAACATCACAGAATCATCACAGGAACCAACATCACAGAATCATCACAGAATCATGGAACCAATATCACAGAATCATGGAACCAACATCACAGAATCATGGAACCAACATCACAGAATCATAGAACCAATACCACAGAATCATGGAATTAAAAATCACAGTTTCATGGAACCAACATCACAGAATCATGGAACCAACATCACAGACTCATGGAACCAGTGTCACAGAATCATGGAACCAACATCACAGAATCATGGAACCAACATCACAGAATCATGGAACCAACATCACAGAATCACGGAACCAACATCACAGAATCACGGAACCAACATCACAGAATCATGGAACCAACATCACAGAATCATGGAACCAATATCACAGAATCATGGAACCAACATCACAGAATCATCAACAGAATCATGGAACCAACATCACAGAATCATGGAACCAACATCACAGAATCATGGAACCAACATCACAGAATCATGGAACCAACAGAATCATGGAACCAACATCACAGAATCATGGAACCAACATCACAGAATCATGGAACCAACATCACAGAATCATGGAACCAACATCACAGAATCACAACCAACATCAAACCAACATCACAGAATCACAGAATCATGGAACCAACATCACAGAATCATGGAACCAACATCACAGAATCATGGAACCAACATCACAGAATCATGGAACCAAAATCACAGAATCATGGAACACAGAATCATGGAACCAACATCACAGAATCATGGAACCAACATCACAGAATCATGGAACCAACATCACAGAATCATCACCAACATCACAGAATCATGGAACCAACATCACAGAATCATGGAACCAACATCACAGAATCATGGAACCAAAAATCACAGAATTCATGGAACCAACATCACAGAATCATCACAGGGAACCAACATCACAGAATCATGGAACCAAGTCATGGAACACAGAATCATGGAACCAACATCACAGAATCATGGAACCAACATCACAGAATCATGGAACCAACATCACAGAATCATGGAACAAGTGTCACAGAATGATGGAACCAACATCACAGAATCATAGAACCAATACCACAGAATCATGGAATTAAAAATCACAGTTTCATGGAACCAACATCACAGAATCATGGAACCAACATCACAGAATCATGGAACCAACATCACAGAATCACGAAACCAAAATCACAGAATCATGGAACCAACATCACAGAATCATGGAACCAAAATCACAGAATCATGGAACCAACATCACAGAATCACAGAATCATCACAGAATCACAAAAACATCACAGAATCATGGAACCAACATCACAGAATCATGGAACCAACATCACAGAATCATGAATCACAGAATCATAGAACCAACATCACAGAATCATGGAACCAAAATCACAGAATCATGGAACCAACATCACAGAATCATGGAACCAACATCACAGAATCATGGAACCAACAGAATCATGTCACAGAATCATGGAACCAACATCACAGAATCATGGAACCAACACAGAATCATGGAACCAACATCACAGAATCATAGAACCAACATCACAGAATCATGGAACCAACATCACAGAATCATGGAACCAGTGTCACAGAATCATGGAACCAACATCACAGAATCATGGAACCAAAATCACAGAATCATGGAACCAAAATCACAGTTTCATGGAACCAACATCACAGAATCATGGAACCAATATCACAGAATCATGGAACCAATATCACAGAATCATGGAACCAATATCACAGAATCATGGAACCAACATCACAGAATCATAGAACCAACATCACAGAATCATGGAACCAACATCACAGAATCACGGAACCAACATCACAGAATCATGGAACCAACATCACAGAATCATGGAAACAAACTCAAAATTATAAGAATCATTCTTAGACAATTATGTCTAGTAGCTATATTAGTGACAGTATAGATGTTTATACAACCTATATCGGAGTAATCAGAACTGATAAAGTGACTCTGTTAGATTCTGAAAAGACCTGAAATTTTTATCAACTAAAATTTCAGAAAGTCAGTTTTTGGTAATTATAAATGGATTAATGGAATATATGTCACAAATTGTTGGATAATATATGATATTGTTATTACTTTTGCTGATATCTATTACAAATGATTTACCTGTGATGTTACAAAACAATCTTTTATTATTGTTATAAAACAAAAGTTTTGAAAACAGACATGTTGTTGTCTTCTCTAAAACAAGAAAAATTGGATAATCATTACATAACCCTCAAAAACCACTTTTTCTTACAAAACTGATTTTCATTTTTGGTGCTCCAAGGATACCAAACATATGCAATAGTTCTATATAGGTACTAATCCGCCATCTTGGTTTTCAAATCCAAATCATGGAAAAACCTGCTTGTCATTATGAGACTATTTTGCCATAAAATTTCAATATGTAACATGTGGAATTAAAAATGAGTCTTTCCAATTAACAAAACAGTGGAGTATTTCCTGTTCTAACAAAACAGTGGAGTATTTCCTGTTCTAACAAAACAGTGGAGTATTTCCTGTTCTAACAAAACAGTGGAGTATTTCCTGTTCTAACAAAACAGTGGAATGTTTCCTGTTCTAACAAAACAGTGGAGTATTTCCTGTTCTAACAAAACAGTGGAATATTTCCTGTTCTAACAAAACAGTGGTATATTTCCTGTTCTAACAAAACAGTGGTATATTTCCTGTTCTAACAAAACAGTGGTATATTTCCTGTTCTAACAAAACAGTGGTATATTTCCTGTTCTAACAAAACAGTGGAGTATTTCCTGTTCTAACAAAACAGTGGAGTATTTCCTGTTCTAACAAAACAGTGGTATATTTCCTGTTCTAACAAAACAGTGGTATATTTCCTGTTCTAACAAAACAGTGGAGTATTTCCTGTTCTAACAAAACAGTGGAGTATTTCCTGTTCTAACAAAACAGTGGAGTGTTTTCTGTTCTAACAAAACAGTGGAGTGTTTCCTGTTCTAACAAAACAGTGGAGTGTTTCCTGTTCTAACAAAACAGTGGAGTATTTCCTGTTCTAACAAAACAGTGGAGTATTTCCTGTTCTAACAAAACAGTGGAGTATTTCCTGTTCTAACAAAACAGTGGAGTATTTCCTGTTCTAACAAAACAGTGGAGTATTTCCTGTTCTAACAAAACAGTGGAGTATTTCCTGTTCTAACAAAACAGTGGAGTATTTCCTGTTCTAACAAAACAGTGGTATATTTCCTGTTCTAACAAAACAGTGGTATATTTCCTGTTCTAACAAAACAGTGGAGTATTTCCTGTTCTAACAAAACAGTGGAGTATTTCCTGTTCTAACAAAACAGTGGAGTATTTCCTGTTCTAACAAAACAGTGGAGTATTTCCTGTTCTAACAAAACAGTGGAGTATTTCCTGTTCTAACAAAACAGTGGAGTATTTCCTGTTCTAACAAAACAGTGGAGTATTTCCTGTTCTAACAAAACAGTGGAGTATTTCCTGTTCTAACAAAACAGTGGAGTATTTCCTGTTCTAACAAAACAGTGGAGTATTTCCTGTTCTAACAAAACAGTGGAGTATTTCCTGTTCTAACAAAACAGTGGAGTATTTCCTGTTCTAACAAAACAGTGGAGTATTTCCTGTTCTAACAAAACAGTGGAGTATTTCCTGTTCTAACAAAACAGTGGTATATTTCCTGTTCTAACAAAACAGTGGTATATTTCCTGTTCTAACAAAACAGTGGAGTATTTCCTGTTCTAACAAAACAGTGGAGTATTTCCTGTTCTAACAAAACAGTGGAGTATTTCCTGTTCTAACAAAACAGTGGAGTATTTCCTGTTCTAACAAAACAGTGGAGTATTTCCTGTTCTAACAAAACAGTGGAGTATTTCCTGTTCTAACAAAACAGTGGAGTATTTCCTGTTCTAACAAAACAGTGGAGTATTTCCTGTTCTAACAAAACAGTGGAGTATTTCCTGTTCTAACAAAACAGTGGAGTATTTCCTGTTCTAACAAAACAGTGGAGTATTTCCTGTTCTAACAAAACAGTGGAGTATTTCCTGTTCTAACAAAACAGTGGAGTATTTCCTGTTCTAACAAAACAGTGGAGTATTTCCTGTTCTAACAAAACAGTGGAGTATTTCCTGTTCTAACAAAACAGTGGAGTATTTCCTGTTCTAACAAAACAGTGGAGTATTTCCTGTTCTAACAAAACAGTGGAGTATTTCCTGTTCTAACAAAACAGTGGAGTATTTCCTGTTCTAACAAAACAGTGGAGTATTTCCTGTTCTAACAAAACAGTGGAGTGTTTCCTGTTCTAACAAAACAGTGGAGTATTTCCTGTTCTAACAAAACAGTGGAGTATTTCCTGTTCTAACAAAACAGTGGAGTATTTCCTGTTCTAACAAAACAGTGGAGTATTTCCTGTTCTAATTAACAAAACAGTGGTATATTTCCTGTTCCTGTTCTAACAAAACAGTGGAGTATTTCCTGTTCTAACAAAACAGTGGAGTATTTCCTGTTCTAATTAACAAAACAGTGGTATATTTCCTGTTCTAACAAAACAGTGGAGTATTTCCTGTTCTAACAAAACAGTGGAGTATTTCCTGTTCTAACAAAACAGTGGAGTATTTCCTGTTCTAACAAAACAGTGGAGTATTTCCTGTTCTAACAAAACAGTGGAGTATTTCCTGTTCTAACAAAACAGTGGAGTATTTCCTGTTCTAACAAAACAGTGGAGTATTTCCTGTTCTAACAAAACAGTGGAGTATTTCCTGTTCTAACAAAACAGTGGAGTATTTCCTGTTCTAACAAAACAGTGGAGTATTTCCTGTTCTAACAAAACAGTGGAGTATTTCCTGTTCTAACAAAACAGTGGAGTATTTCCTGTTCTAACAAAACAGTGGAGTATTTCCTGTTCTAACAAAACAGTGGTATATTTCCTGTTCTAACAAAACAGTGGAGTATTTCCTGTTCTAACAAAACAGTGGAGTATTTCCTGTTCTAACAAAACAGTGGAGTATTTCCTGTTCTAATTAACAAAACAGTAGAATATTTCCTGTTCTAACAAAACAGTGGAGTATTTCCTGTTCTAACAAAACAGTGGAGTATTTCCTGTTCTAACAAAACAGTGGAGTATTTCCTGTTCTAACAAAACAGTGGAGTATTTCCTGTTCTAACAAAACAGTGGAGTATTTCCTGTTCTAACAAAACAGTGGAGTATTTCCTGTTCTAACAAAACAGTGGAGTATTTCCTGTTCTAACAAAACAGTGGAGTATTTCCTGTTCTAACAAAACAGTGGAGTATTTCCTGTTCTAACAAAAAAGTGGAGTATTTCCTGTTCTAACAAAACAGTGGAGTATTTCCTGTTCTAACAAAACAGTGGATATTTCCTGTTCTAACAAAACAGTGGTATTTCCTGTTCTAACAAAACAGTGGAGTATTTCCTGTTCTAACAAAACAGTGGAGTATTTCCTGTTCTAACAAAACAGTGGAGTATTTCCTGTTCTAACAAAACAGTGGAGTATTTCCTGTTCTAACAAAACAGAGGAATGTTTCCTGTTCTAACAAAACAGTGGAGTATTTCCTGTTCTAACAAAACAGTGGAGTATTTCCTGTTCTAACAAAACAGTGGAGTATTTCCTGTTCTAACAAAACAGTGGAGTATTTCCTGTTCTAACAAAACAGTGGGAGTATTTCCTGTTCTAACAAAACAGTGGAGTATTTCCTGTTCTAACAAAACAGTGGAGTATTTCCTGTTCTAACAAAACAGTGGAGTATTTCCTGTTCTAACAAAACAGTGGAGTATTTCCTGTTCTAACAAAACAGTGGAGTATTTCCTGTTCTAACAAAACAGTGGAGTATTTCCTGTTCTAACAAAACAGTGGAGTATTTCCTGTTCTAACAAAACAGTGGAGTATTTCCTGTTCTAACAAAACAGTGGAGTATTTCCTGTTCTAACAAAACAGTGGAATATTTCCTGTTCTAACAAAACAGTGGAGTATTTCCTGTTCTAACAAAACAGTGGAGTATTTCCTGTTCTAACAAAACAGTGGAGTATTTCCTGTTCTAACAAAACAGTGGAGTATTTCCTGTTCTAACAAAACAGTGGAGTATTTCCTGTTCTAACAAAACAGTGGAGTATTTCCTGTTCTAACAAAACAGTGGAGTATTTCCTGTTCTAACAAAACAGTGGAGTATTTCCTGTTCTAACAAAACAGTGGAGTATTTCCTGTTCTAACAAAACAGTGGAGTATTTCCTGTTCTAACAAAACAGTGGAGTATTTCCTGTTCTAACAAAACAGTGGAGTATTTCCTGTTCTAACAAAATAGTGGAGTATTTCCTGTTCTAACAAAACAGTGGAGTATTTCCTGTTCTAACAAAACAGTGGAGTATTTCCTGCTCTAAGAAAACAGTGGAGTGTTTCCTGTTCTAATTAACAAAACAGTGGAGTATTTCCTGTTCTAACAAAACAGTGGAGTATTTCCTGTTCTAACAAAACAGTGGAGTATTTCCTGTTCTAACAAAACAGTGGAGTATTTCCTGTTCTAACAAAACAGTGGAGTATTTCCTGTTCTAACAAAACAGTGGAGTATTTCCTGTTCTAACAAAACAGTGGAGTATTTCCTGTTCTAACAAAACAGTGGAGTATTTCCTGTTCTAACAAAACAGTGGAGTATTTCCTGTTCTAACAAAACAGTGGAGTATTTCCTGTTCTAACAAAACAGTGGAGTATTTCCTGTTCTAACAAAACAGTGGAGTATTTCCTGTTCTAACAAAACAGTGGAGTATTTCCTGTTCTAACAAAACAGTGGAGTATTTCCTGTTCTAACAAAACAGTGGAGTATTTCCTGTTCTAATTAACAAAACAGTGGAGTATTTCCTGTTCTAACAAAACAGTGGAGTATTTCCTGTTCTAACAAAACAGTGGAGTATTTCCTGTTCTAACAAAACAGTGGAGTATTTCCTGTTCTAACAAAACAGTGGAGTATTTCCTGTTCTAACAAAACAGTGGAGTATTTCCTGTTCTAACAAAACAGTGGAGTATTTCCTGTTCTAATTAACAAAACAGTGGAGTATTTCCTGTTCTAAAACAGTGGAGTATTTCCTGTTCTAACAAAACAGTGGAGTATTTCATGTTCTAAGAAAACAGACGAGTGTTACATGATCTAACAAAACAGTGGAGTATTTCCTGTTCTAACAAAACAGTGGAGTATTTCCTGTTCTAACAAAACAGTGGAGTATTTCCTGTTCTAACAAAACAGTGGAGTATTTCCTGTTCTAACAAAACAGTGGAGTATTTCCTGTTCTAACAAAACAGTGGAGTATTTCCTGTTCTAACAAAACAGTGGAGTATTTCCTGTTCTAACAAAACAGTGGAGTATTTCCTGTTCTAACAAAACAGTGGAGTATTTCCTGTTCTAACAAAACAGTGGAGTATTTCCTGTTCTAACAAAACAGTGGAGTATTTCCTGTTCTAACAAAACAGTGGAGTATTTCCTGTTCTAACAAAACAGTGGAGTATTTCCTGTTCTAACAAAACAGTGGAGTATTTCCTGTTCTAACAAAACAGTGGAGTATTTCCTGTTCTAATTAACAAAACAGTGGAGTATTTCCTGTTCTAACAAAACAGTGGAGTATTTCCTGTTCTAACAAAACAGTGGAGTATTTCCTGTTCTAACAAAACAGTGGAGTATTTCCTGTTCTAACAAAACAGTGGAGTATTTCCTGTTCTAACAAAACAGTGGAGTATTTCCTGTTCTAACAAAACAGTGGAGTATTTCCTGTTCTAACAAAACAGTGGAGTATTTCCTGTTCTAACAAAACAGTGGAGTATTTCCTGTTCTAACAAAACAGTGGAGTATTTCCTGTTCTAACAAAACAGTGGAGTATTTCCTGTTCTAACAAAACAGTGGAATGTTTCCTGTTCTAACAAAACAGTGGAGTATTTCCTGTTCTAACAAAACAGTGGAGTATTTCAAAACAGTGGAGTATTTCCTGTTCTAACAAAACAGTGGAATATTTCCTGTTCTAACAAAACAGTGGAGTATTTCCTGTTCTAACAAAACAGTGGAGTATTTCCTGTTCCTGTTCTAACAAAACAGTAGAGTATTTCCTGTTCTAACAAAACAGTGGAGTATTTCCTGTTCTAACAAAACAGTGGAGTATTTCCTGTTCTAACAAAACAGTGGAGTATTTCCTGTTCTAACAAAACAGTGGAGTATTTCCTGTTCTAACAAAACAGTGGAGTATTTCCTGTTCTAACAAAACAGTGGAGTATTTCCTGTTCTAACAAAACAGTGGAACAAAACAAAACAGTGGAGTATTTCCTGTTCTAACAAAACAGTGGAGTATTTCCTGTTCTAACAAAACAGTGGAGTATTTCCTGTTCTAATTAACAAAACAGTGGAGTATTTCCTGTTCTAACAAAACAGTGGAGTATTTCCTGTTCTAACAAAACAGTGGAGTATTTCCTGTTCTAACAAAACAGTGGAATTTTTCCTGTTCTAACAAAACAGTGGAGTATTTCCTGTTCTAACAAAACAGTGGAGTATTTCCTGTTCTAATTAACAAAACAGTGGAGTATTTCCTGTTCTAACAAAACAGTGGAGTATTTCCTGTTCTAACAAAACAGTGGAGTATTTCCTGTTCTAACAAAACAGTGGAGTATTTCCTGTTCTAACAAAACAGTGGAGTATTTCCTGTTCTAACAAAACAGTGGAGTATTTCCTGTTCTAACAAAACAGTGGAGTATTTCCTGTTCTAACAAAACAGTGGAGTATTTCCTGTTCTAATTAACAAAACAATGGAGTATTTCCTGTTCTAACAAAACAGTGGAGTATTTCCTGTTCTAACAAAACAGTGGAATGTTTCCTGTTCTAACAAAACAGTGGAGTATTTCCTGTTCTAACAAAACAGTGGAGTATTTCCTGTTCTAATTAACAAAACAGTGGAGTATTTCCTGTTCTAACAAAACAGTGGAGTATTTCCTGTTCTAACAAAACAGTGGAGTATTTCCTGTTCTAACAAAACAGTGGAGTATTTCCTGTTCTAACAAAACAGTGGAGTATTTCCTGTTCTAACAAAACAGTGGAGTATTTCCTGTTCTAACAAAACAGTGGAGTATTTCCTGTTCTAACAAAACAGTGGAGTATTTCCTGTTCTAACAAAACAGTGGAGTATTTCCTGTTCTAACAAAACAGTGGAGTATTTCCTGTTCTAACAAAACAGTGGAGTATTTCCTGTTCTAACAAAACAGTGGAGTATTTCCTGTTCTAACAAAACAGTGGAGTATTTCCTGTTCTAACAAAACAGTGGAGTATTTCCTGTTCTAACAAAACAGTGGAGTATTTCCTGTTCTAACAAAACAGTGGAGTATTTCCTGTTCTAACAAAACAGTGGAGTATTTCCTGTTCTAACAAAACAGTGGAGTATATCCTGTTCTAACAAAACAGTGGAGTGTTTTCTGTTCTAACAAAACAGTGGAGTGTTTCCTGTTCTAACAAAAAAACAGTGGAGTATTTCCTGTTCTAACAAAACAGTGGAGTATTTCCTGTTCTAACAAAACAGTGGAGTATTTCCTGTTCTAACAAAACAGTGGAGTATTTCCTGTTCTAATTAACAAAACAGTGGAGTATTTCCTGTTCTAACAAAACAGTGGAGTATTTCCTGTTCCTGTTCTAACAAAACAGTGGAGTATTTCCTGTTCTAACAAAACAGTGGAGTATTTCCTGTTCTAACAAAACAGTGGAGTATTTCCTGTTCTAACAAAACAGTGGAGTATTTCCTGTTCTAACAAAACAGTGGAGTATTTCCTGTTCTAACAAAACAGTGGAGTATTTCCTGTTCTAACAACACAGTGGAGTATTTCCTGTTCTAACAAAACAGTGGAGTATTTCCTGTTCTAACAAAACAGTGGAGTATTTCCTGTTCTAACAAAACAGTGGAGTATTTCCTGTTCTAACAAAACAGTGGAGTATTTCCTGTTCTAACAAAACAGTGGAGTATATCCTGTTCTAACAAAACAGTGGAGTGTTTTCTGTGCTAACAAAACAGTGGAGTGTTTCCTGTTCTAACAAAACAGTGGAGTGTTTCCTGTTCTAACAAAACAGTGGAGTGTTTCCTGTTCTAACAAAACAGTGGAGTATTTCCTGTTCTAACAAAACAGTGGAGTATTTCCTGTTCTAACAAAACAGTGGAGTATTTCCTGTTCTAACAAAACAGTGGAGTATTTCCTGTTCTAACAAAACAGTGGAGTATTTCCTGTTCTAACAAAACAGTGGAGTATTTCCTGTTCTAACAAAACAGTGGAGTATTTCCTGTTCTAACAAAACAGTGGAGTATTTCCTGTTCTAACAAAACAGTGGAATATTTCCTGTTCCTGTTCTAACAAAGCAGTAGAATAATTCCTGTTCTAATTAACAAAACAGTGGAGTATTTCCTGTTCTAACAAAACAGTGGAGTATTTCCTGTTCTAACAAAACAGTGGAGTATTTCCTGTTCTAACAAAACAGTGGAGTATTTCCTGTTCTAACAAAACAGTGGAGTATTTCCTGTTCTAACAAAACAGTGGAGTATTTCCTGTTCTAACAAAACAGTGGAGTATTTCCTGTTCTAACAAAACAGTGGAGTATTTCCTGTTCTAACAAAACAGTGGAGTATTTCCTGTTCTAACAAAACAGTGGAGTATTTCCTGTTCTAATTAACAAAACAGTGGTATATTTCCTGTTCTAACAAAACAGTGGAGTATTTCCTGTTCTAACAAAACAGTGGAGTATTTCCTGTTCTAACAAAACAGTGGAGTATTTCCTGTTCTAACAAAACAGTGGAGTATTTCCTGTTCTAACAAAACAGTGGAGTATTTCCTGTTCTAACAAAACAGTGGAGTATTTCCTGTTCTAATTAACAAAACAGTGGAGTATTTCCTGTTCTAACAAAACAGTGGAGTATTTCCTGTTCTAACAAAAGAGTGGAGTATTTCCTGTTCTAACAAAACAGTGGAGTATTTCCTGTTCTAACAAAACAGTGGAGTATTTCCTGTTCTAACAAAACAGTGGAGTATTTCCTGTTCTAACAAAACAGTGGAGTATTTCCTGTTCTAACAAAACAGTGGAGTATTTCCTGTTCTAACAAAACAGTGGAGTATTTCCTGTTCTAACAAAACAGTGGTATATTTCCTGTTCTAACAAAACCGTGGAGTATTTCCTGTTCTAACAAAACAGTGGAATATTTTCTGTTCTAACAAAACAGTGGAGTATTTCCTGTTCTAACAAAACAGTGGAGTATTTCCTGTTCTAACAAAACAGTGGAGTATTTCCTGTTCTAACAAAACAGTGGAGTATTTCCTGTTCTAACAAAACAGTGGAGTATTTCCTGTTCTAACAAAACAGTGGAGTATTTCCTGTTCTAACAAAACAGTGGAGTATTTCCTGTTCTAACAAAACAGTGGAGTATTTCCTGTTCTAACAAAACAGTGGAGTATTTCCTGTTCTAACAAAACAGTGGAGTATTTCCTGTTCTAACAAAACAGTGGAGTATTTCCTGTTCTAACAAAACAGTGGAGTATTTCCTGTTCTAACAAAACAGTGGAGTATTTCCTGTTCTAACAAAACAGTGGAGTATTTCCTGTTCTAACAAAACAGTGGAGTATTTCCTGTTCTAAATAACAAAACAGTGGAGTATTTCCTGTTCTAACAAAACAGTGGAGTATTTCCTGTTCTAACAAAACAGTGGAGTATTTCCTGTTCTAACAAAACAGTGGAGTATTTCCTGTTCTAACAAAAAACAGTGGAGTATTTCCTGTTCTAACAAAACAGTGGAGTATTTCCTGTTCTAACAAAACAGTGGAGTATTTCCTGTTCTAATTAACAAAACAGTGGAGTATTTCCTGTTCTAACAAAACAGTGGAGTATTTCCTGTTCTAACAAAACAGTGGAGTATTTCCTGTTCTAATTAACAAAACAGTGGAGTATTTCCTGTTCTAACAAAACAGTGGAGTATTTCCTGTTCTAATTAACAAAACAGTGGTATATTTCCTGTTCTAATTAACAAAACAGTGGTATATTTCCTGTTCTAACAAAACAGTGGAGTATTTCCTGTTCTAATTAACAAAACTTTTTTTTTTTTTGCCAATGGCAACAATTAAGTTTTAAATTAAAATAAAAAAAACAACCACTGGTTATCTCTCATAAGCCTTTGAGCAACTGGGGCCTGATGAATGAATTGAGTAAAATTATTTTTGTCGTGAAAAAGTCTCTGGCCCCACGACAGAAAGCTTATCATAAGTTCAGTATAAAAAATTTTGTAGCCCTGGATGTTTTGCTAGTGGATTTTTGCTATTCTAAATCAATTAATTTTAATTTCTCTCGTTCTACATGAATTTAATATTCAGATGAGTGTTGGAATCCTGTAGCTTCTATACCAACTTTGACATGTTGAATTGAGTCAATGCAAAGGTTGATTTTCAAGCTCTGGATGTGCTTCAATACTCGATATATCCTCTTTCATACAAATTGTGAAATTCAATTGTAACCAAACCAAAACAGTCGCTTTGGTAATGGATTGCTGGTGAACAAAGTCAATTCCAAATATTTTCTTAAGAAGAACATCATATTAACAATCATATGTATAGAACATTAATGTTAAAGGAGCACAGCCAAATGCTGGGAGGTAACCCTGCAAGTTGTTCATTCTGATTTACTTATTAATTTTTTTTCACGCATTTGACCTCTGTGACCTTGAATAGACGTCAAGGTCATTTTCATTTTCAAACTCTGTTGTTCCCATCCTTGAGGAGTTCCAGTCTAATATCATTAACCGAGACTTTTCCGTTAATTAGAAGATGTTGTTTAAAAAAATCTGACAGATGATGCATGTCACACCACAGCATAAGCTCACATAGCACAATGAATTCCCAGTCGAAGTTTCCCGGTATACTCCAATAAGGCTGGTTTGTAATGTTACAAATGTGAGCTACCCAGGCTGAGGAGATCCCTGCCGTTTTTTCAGAATAGTAGGCCATATCCCAGAAATGTAAAGGCCATCATTATATTAAACTTATAAGCCTTTTACTTATTAAATATTTCATAGCAAATTCATAGTAAAGTAGATAATTTTAAACTCTCATTTTCAAGATGACCCTCTGTCAGCCACCTAGCTTTGGCAAAGTGCCATTTCGTTTGGAAAAATAACTGAAGACCATTCAGATCATTCATATGCAATTTGAGAAAGATCTCATCAACAATTTTTGATAAATAACCCACAAAAGCATTTAATTCTCAAATTCATGATAGCCATAACCTGTCAGTCATTTTGGTTTTCAGATCAGTTCCAAAATCCAAAAAACATAACTAAGGAACATGGAGATCCTCCATGACAATTAAAGAACGATCACTTCATTGCTTTTTTAAGAAATGGTGTGTAACTTTAACCGTATAAGGACATACAGTATGATTTCTGGAACAACAGCCCAATGATGATTCCAATAGCCCGTCATCCATTTATAGTCAAGGATAAATAGTGCCTTTGCCTGAAAATGCTGCAAGCCAAGTTCACTGTTCAGGATAAGTTGTGTTTTAAGGAAAAGCTGACAGACGCCCCTTTCCTCTGTTCCACCCCACACCTCTACATCTACCTGTTCCCCAAAACCCACAACCCACACCCGTAAACCCACAGTATAATCAAGCCCATGTATTTTGTCAAGACTTATTAACAAAACATGAACTCACCCAGGCCTGTAGGACCTTTCATAAGTTGTGTCCCACATCCACAGCGACACAGACCCTTTGAATCTCAGCGGTCCAAATAGGTGAGCATTGACGACCTTCATAACATCAGACTTGGAACATGTTCAAGACTGTTCTGATGGACATTAATATCTTGGATGGAACAAGAAAAAAATCAATCTATTCCTTTTCTTCCAATTTATTTTGAATTTTATACATGTTACTTGGCGAAATCAATTTAATTCTATTTATAAAGGATACAGAACTTGTACACCACGAAAGAACACAAAATACTCTAAACATAATTAGCTTCAGCACAACATGATTTTGCCACATTATCAGAAGTTGGCATATTAGTTCAATGATGAATTCGCACATCACTTATAACTGCTCTGTAAAATTATATCTAAGTGGTTGCATCAATACTACTTTTCGTTTAAAAAGACAATTTCTCTCACGATCGGGATAAATTTTCCTTACAAAATCATCTCAAGTTTGTCAAATGTTTGCGCACGCCTGTTATTTTAGGTATACACCATACGAAGGGACAGAACTCTTACAATGGCTTTAGGTCTCAAAAGGTTTTAAAGCCAAGTCCATTCAACATCAGCCGAGTGCTTCCATCAACAAACTAATGTTGTAAGTGACATAATGACATGTTTACTGTGTTAAAAATCTCTAAACATTTTCAACCTCCGCCTTATTTGCAGAAAACAGAGAAGATTCTAGGGAAGAATTGGTAGACGTAAAAGTATAACTAGTCATGCAAGAACGATAACTCCAGTTACCTTGTTTTACAGTTCCCCGGGTCGCTCTGAGGGAAAATTTGCTCTCCGTTGTTTGTAAAATGAAAAAGAACAATACATATGATTTAAACATATAAGTTCTCTCTTCCTTCGATCTTCACTGCTTACAAACGATTGTGCGACAAACAAAACAAAAAACACAAACAAACAAAACAAAAAACACAAACAAACAAACAAACAAAAAACACAAACAAAGTTAAAAGATCAAAATGAATCCAGTAAGTTAAGAACTGGATAAAAGACTTCATTAAGTGACGATAATGGAAAACCTGGTTTAAGATATCACTGACAGAGTTTCAGTAGGCTATTCGGAATCTTTTCAATGTATATTACATCAACTTTAAACGAAGAGAATGGTCCGCAATAATATAAGAAATTTTGCCCGAATATACACTGATACCCCAATGTGTGTCTGGCAATTACACCAACACTTCTCTGTGTGTCCGGTAATGACACCAACACCTCTGTGTGTGTCCGGCAATGACACCAACACTTCTGTGTGTGTCCGGTAATGACACCAATACCTCTGTGTGTGTCCGGTAATGACACCAATACCTCTGTGTGTGTCCGGTAATGACACCAACACCTCTGTGTGTGTCCGGCAATGACACCAACATCTCTGTGTGTGTCCGGTAATGACACCAATACTTCTGTGTGTGTCCGGAAATGACACCAATACCTCTCTGTGTGTCCGGTAATGACACCAATACTTCTGTGTGTGTTCGTCAATGACACCAATAACACTGTGTGTGTCCGATAATGACACCAACACCTCTGTGTGTGTACGTTAACGACACCAACACCTCTGTGTGTGTCCGGCAATGACACCAACATCTCTGTGTGTGTCCGGCAATGACACCAACATCTCTGTGTGTGTCCGGTAATGACACCAATACTGCTGTGTGTGTCCGGTAATGACACCAATACCTCTGTGTGTGTCCGGTAATGACACCAACACCTCTGTGTGTGTCCGGCAATGACACCAACACCTTTGTGTGTGTACGTTAACGACACCAACACCTTTGTGTGTGTACGTTAACGACACCAACGCCTCTGTGTGTGTCCGGTAATGTCACCAACACCTCCGTGTGTGTCCGGCAATGACACCAACACCTCTGTGTGTGTCCGGCAATGACACCAACACCTCTGTGTGTGTCCGGCAATGACACCAACATCTCTGTGTGTGTCCGTCAATGACACCAATAACACTGTGTGTGTCCGATAATGACACCAACACCTTTGTGTGTGTACGTTAACGACACCAACACCTTTGTGTGTGTACGTTAACGACACCAACGCCTCTGTGTGTGTCCGGCAATGACACCAACACCTCTGTGTGTGTCCGGCAATGACACCAACATCTCTGTGTGTGTCCGTCAATGACACCAATAACACTGTGTGTGTCCGATAATGACACCAACACCTCTGTGTGTGTACGTTAACGACACCAACACCTCTGTGTGTGTACGTTAACGACACCAACGCCTCTGTGTGTGTCCGGCAATGACACCAACATCTCTGTGTGTGTCCGGTAATGACACCAATACTGCTGTGTGTGTCCGGTAATGACACCAATACCTCTCTGTGTGTCCGGTAATGACACCAACACCTCTGTGTGTGTCCGGCAATGACACCAACACCTCTGTGTGTGTCCGATAATGACACCAACACCTATGTGTGTGTCCGGTAATGTCACCAACACCTCCGTGTGTGTCCGGCAATGACACCAACACCTCTGTGTGTGTCCGGCAATGACACCAACACCTCTGTGTGTGTCCGGCAATGACACCAACATCTCTGTGTGTGTCCGTCAATGACACCAATAACACTGTGTGTGTCCGATAATGACACCAACACCTTTGTGTGTGTACGTTAACGACACCAACACCTTTGTGTGTGTACGTTAACGACACCAACGCCTCTGTGTGTGTCCGGCAATGACACCAACACCTCTGTGTGTGTCCGGCAATGACACCAACATCTCTGTGTGTGTCCGTCAATGACACCAATAACACTGTGTGTGTCCGATAATGACACCAACACCTCTGTGTGTGTACGTTAACGACACCAACACCTCTGTGTGTGTACGTTAACGACACCAACGCCTCTGTGTGTGTCCGGTAATGACACCAATATCTCTGTGTGTGTCCTGTAATGACACCAATAACACTGTGTGTATCTGATATTGACAACAATAACACTGTGTGTGTTCGATAACGACACTGATAACCAGTGCGTGTTCGACAATGACTAATATCCGAACAAGACACACGCTTATTGACACCGATACTCCCGTGTATATCCAAAAATGGCACAATTCAGTGTGTGCGAGTCAATGACACCGATATTCTCATGTGTGTCCGAAAATGACACTTACACTTCTTAACAATGACAATGAGAATAATAACCTTTTGTGTCCAAACCTTACACCAATGTTCTTGTATATGTCAGCCATTGGCTTCAATATTCCTGTGTATCCCAATACCATTACGAGTGTCATTGACACCAATACTCAAGATATCCGCCATTGACACCTGCTGTGTGTGTCTGTCATTGACACCAATACTCAAGCTGTCCGTCATTGACACCTGCTGTGTGTGTGTCTTTGACACCAATACTCAAGCTGTCCACCATTGACACCTCCTGTGTGTGTCTGTCATTGACACCTCCTGTGTGTGTCTGTCATTGACACCTGTTGTGTGTGTGTGATCGACACTAATACTCAAGATGTCCGTCATTGACATCTGTTGTGTGTGTGTGTGTGATTGACATCAATATTCAAGTTGTCCGTCATTGACACCTGTTGTGTGTGTCTGTCATTGACACCAATATTCAAGGTGTCCGTCATTGACACCTGCTGTGTGTGTCATTGACACCAATACTCAAGCTGGCCGTTATTGATACCTGCTGTGTGAGTGTCATTGACACCAATATTCAAGAGTGTCCGTCATTGACACCTGTTGTGTGTGTCTGTCACTGACACCAATACTCAAGATGTCCATCATTGACACCTGTTGTGTGTGTCTGTCATTGACACCAATACTCAAGATGTCCGTCATTGACATCTGTTGTGTGTGTGTGTCATTGACATCAATACTCAAGATGTCCGTCATTGACACCTGTTGTGTGTGTCTGTCATTGACATCAATACTCAAGATGTCCGTCATTGACACCTGTTGTGTGTGTGTGTGATCGACACTAATGCTCAAGATGTCCGTCATTGACACCTGTTGTGTGTGTGTCATTGACACCAATACTCAAGATGTCCGTCATTGACACCTGTTGTGTGTGTGTGTGATTGACATCAATATTCAAGTTGTCCGTCATTGACACCTGCTGTGTGTCTGTCATTGACACCAATACTCAAGATGTCCGTCATTGACACCTGTTGTGTGTGTCTGTCATTGACATCAATATTCAAGTTGTCCGTCATTAACACCTGCTGTGTGTCTGTCATTGACACCAATACTCAAGATGTCCGTCATTGACACCTGTTGTGTGTGTCTGTCATTGACATCAATACTCAAGATGTCCGTCATTGACACCTGTTGTGTGTGTCTGTCATTGACATCAATACTCCTGTGTAGTCCCGATGACAATGGTACTCTTATGTGTGTCCAACAATGACACCAACATTCGTCTGTGTGTCGGACAATTTCACCAATATTCTTGTGTATTTCCAACAATAACATCATTTACTGTAATGCTAGGTATGTGTCCGTCACCAAAACTCCCCCAACCCTTAACTCCCGTTGATGAAATTAATAATATGGTTTTTTTCACTTTCATCAACACCTAGTTTATCAGCAAAGACATTAAAATACTGTCATGTGGATAGCGACAAATTCACTACAATTTGTATTTATGTGAAAAAATATTGAAGTTTATTTACGAAGTATACATTTACAGATATGTTATCACAAAGTTAACAGAACGAACATTTTTCATTCAACAACATAAGACAGCAATAGTTACAAAAAAGGATTATGAGTCAATAGTGTTTCAAAGTGCACAAAACTACCCTTGAATCGATTTCAGAAATGAATAGTTAGTGGGACACTCCTTAAAGAATGTTATAATACTATTTATTCCAGGAGAACAACACATGCTTTCTGTTACATTTTAATTGCCGTTGGAAATCTTCGTCTCCATGGCATTACGCGAGAAGGACAGTGCCTCGTCTCTGATTGGCTGTCGAGCATCTACACAGCATGAATAAAGAAGCTCCCCGTACACACATTCTGTTATTAAGAATGGATGTGTAAAAATAGAACGGAAAAAATATCTCCTGAGGTATTTCAACCTTCCATTGTTTAGAAATCTTAATTAAAATTACAAATGTGTGAGTTTACATGTAGAAAAATTGAATTTAACTTTAAATATTCTATAGAGAATCCCAGGTTTAAAAGGTTGTGGAATGAAGAAAAAATAAATCTCCAACTGATGCTCCAAATATTGCTGCTGATGAGATAGCTATAGTGTGTTTCAATATTGTACAGGGCGAAGTCTACACGGCACCGTCTACCAAGCAGAAGGTGGAAAGGTCTCGATTAATTAGAAAACAGATCGCGTCAAAATCACAGGAAAATATGAGTGTGTGGCGCTATCTATTAGACAGATCAATGGGTAACATCAGTAAACTGTAGTAGTTATACACACACACACACACACATTATATAATGATAGTCAAACTAGATGCGGCAGCCTATTCGGAGCGTGCAGAGTGATGCAGACATGTTCAGTTTGAATAAAGGATAATTTTAATAGCGGGGATGGAACAGGTTCCCCGGAGCCCCGCCGCGTATACGTAACAGACCACGGACATGGAATCAACTGTGTGAAGTTCTGCACGCTTACGTCACTAACAGGGGGTCAAAGAGATCATCTGCACCAGATCTACCGGAAGTGCGGCGAGAACTCTGTCTCTAGCACAGGTTGTGATAAATCGTTATATTTCTTTTTTTGTGTACATTCCTTTTGATATGTGTGAAAACACGTGACCTCTTGACATACCTTCAGCGTATTATATGCACATTTAAACTTTATATTCCCATGTTGTCAACGAAAGCAAAACTTTTTTCGTGTTTAAAGCAACAGACAAAACGTTTGTTAATAGTCGTGGCAGATGATATGGCTATTACTTTGACTTCTAGACTTAGCGCAGAATACTAGACAACGACACTACCCGTTAATATTAATGAAACATTCACCAGCTGTAAGCCAAGTGGTCACTCCATGATGCTCAACTTCTGTACATGTGTGCAGACACTCGACTACATTACGCAACACTTCTTCCATCGCGGGTTTCGAACGCAGCTCTCTTGAGTTCTAAACTTGCATCCACGGCATCCGTGCTCCCCCTTGTTGTGATAGTGATGTCACCTCAGGACCACACCCTGTCCCAAAACAATCTGCTGTCCTAGGGTACCATATAGGATACTTCCCAAACGCTGCTACTAAATGTAATGGTACGCCAATCAGTCACCCGTTTAACAATTTCGATACATGGACGAAAGCACTCAACCGCATAGTATCGCTGATGAACTAGCCAGCTAAGCTGCCTGTATACGTACTAGACTTCTAAAGAGGCGATGCTAATCCAAAGGATGTTGGCATGGATTCACAATCCACTGTTCATATGCATTATAGTGACTATATATACACATTGTGGACCGTGGGTTGAGAATTCTTACATAGTTTGCTAAACTACATATGACGTCAAAACCTTGACTAAGAACTTAACGGAAGCCTATATTGTTTGAACAGAGCATTAACACTAGGCTATTATTGGACTAAAATGTGCCAATATCAGACTAATCGACCAACATGTTAAAGTCTGTGAGCCACGCTCGCCATCTTCAAATATAGTCGTACTGTATACGCTCCGATACCTTCGACAGACCTCGCGAGATACGACGTGTGACTAGTACCAGATACTGTAAATACATAACTTTACAACAAAATTTCCCGCCAGAATACGAAATATGATACATAGTCCGAATGATTGCGATTATCTCTCCGCGGTCGATAGTCAGAATTCCACATAAAAGAAAAAAAAAACTCCAATTCTAGCGATCCCGGCAAGGGTCGGCATTCAGGAAATGTTTTATATAGTTTACAACAACGCGATAGCTATTAATCAATATCAATGGAAAGATGAAATGTTTTTCTACTAACTAATATGTGTCAAAACAGATAAATGTTGTAAGCCATGTACTTCCACTGTACTTCCGCTAATTTTTTCCAACATCTTTACATTTCGGCATATTTATATTGACCACCAATACGCGGAATCTCTCTAGAGTTTTCGCTGTAAATCTAACAAAAAGTAAACTCTCGAGAGATAGGCGACAATGGTAGAATTCTACCACATGGTTTTCAGATTTCGCCTAATGGCGGTCATCTTTACACTGTAGTCATGTAAATGGAGACATATGAACTGTGCTCCGAGCCTTAGTTATCGCACAGCAGGTTTGCTTTTTCGAATTCGTTTTGAAAAGTGTCATCAACTGGTGTTTCAATAGATGTGCAGTGATAGATATTAGCTTACATATCAAAATTTAAATTATAATTCGATAAAGCAGAAGACGCTTACTCTCCCATAACACCTGGTCTTATTACCCGTGTACTTGTCTCCGCGTAAACCTTTCTTTTGTTCATGCTGGTATTTTTTTTGATGCTTTCTATATGTTTTCCAATTAAATAAAGAATATTATCACAATATAGAGAACTAACATCAACGGCTTTTGGAAGCAAATACCAGTGAAAACCTCGCTATAGATTTTCTCAGTGTTCATATGTTTACAACTGCGCTTGTTTCCGTCAACGAAAAGAGAAATACATCAAATATTATGTTATTATTTCTTGTAGGAAAATGAGTGGAGGTATACACGTAAGCGTAGCCAGTCCTTTAGATTTTAATACTTTGCTACGTTAAGAGCAGTTTTTTTCTGTCTTCAATGTCCCATCTTTAGATGGCAACAAAACAGAAATAGGCTGTGAGCGCACCGCCCTGACCTGGACGTGCGAATGTCGTTTTCGTTCAAATACTTCTGCAATACTTCGTATGTAAATGAGAAGCAAAGGCATGACTATTCTATATTTGGTATTTGATATTTATAAATGAAAGATTCTGCATGAAAGCTCAGAAAGAGTACCCCATGCATGGGATGATCCCGTGGTCCTTTTAAAACTTCTTTAGAACGTTGTTCAGCAGGGGCGCGGCAACATTTCTTATTACACCGTGGACCATAGTCTACCATACGTGTTTGATGCTATAGAAATACTTCTTACTTCTTGTGTGTGTGTGTGTGTGTGTGTGGTGTCTGAGAGAGAGAGAGAGAGAGAGAGAGAGAGAGAGGATGGGGCTGGGAGAGAGAGAGAGAGAGAGAGAGAGAGAGAGAGAGAGAGAGAGAGAGAGAGAGAGAGAGAGAGAGAGAGTGAGAGGGGGTTGTTGTTACAGAATTATTACGGTACCAAAAAAACTTGTTTGTATAAAACGTGCACCTGTCAATTTTGTACTGAATGAAATAAACGAGGACGAACTTTTCGGAAGAACTGTCCCTTTAAATCACACAGATGTATAAGTATGTGTGATATACAACAATGTAATAACAGACTGTAGCTAATCTAGCACACACAGGTGAGCGAAACCGTACAACACGCGTACTCGACTGGGAAAGTTATCAGATACAGACTATAATTTTGTGCTGAAATGGGAGAACGGGGTTACAGAATCTCAAAATGGCGGAGGGTTTTACCGAAGTTTATCAAGGTGAGAAAAAGTTTGAAACGGAGAATTATAATGAAATCAGCTTTGATTGCAACCTATTTAAGAGAGCTGTATGATCGTGTTACATATATGTGACATGAGGCGAGTCCTTCGTTCCCCGCGGAACACTTTTATAAGTGTTGTGGTGTTCGTCTGTCAAAATTTCTTGATCGGGTCAGGAACCGAGTTTGCGTTGGGAAAGGTAAACAGTAGTGTGTTGGAGGGTCAGAAGAGTGACGTTGGATGTTAGTGTCGGGCTGGATATGACCAGGATTGAATACTAAACAACTGGTAAAAACTTAATATACTTGTATCATCATTTATGTTAATGAGGTAGGGAACTTTCCAAACTTTCAGGAACGAAGGAATCGATGTATATTGGGATTCTCGTGAGGGGAGGGATGGGGTTTCTACTAAGGTGATGTAGGAGGTTGGTGTGTTTAGGGGGGGGTGGGTGGGGGGGGGTGTTATTATTATTATAGATATTATTATGGCTTGAATTATATACAGAAGGCAGAGACTATCGATGCTAATCAGTTTTAATAATTGATAATTTATTTCAGAAATTATATTTTATATTGAACTTTTTTTCTCTGTATTGAATTTGAGAATTTTTGAATGAAGACATCTATTCAGTTTACATGTAGCTAGTATACCAAAACTTCCTGTTAGACTGAAAAAAACTGAAGTATGCAGATAGCCAAGCAATTAGATATAGGCCCCATAACAAAATTAATACATTAATTTGAATACAAAATGTTCATTTGTAGTTTTAATTGGAATTACTCTTACATATTACTCTTATATATGGTGGTGTAATATATTTGGTGACCAGACAGCATCATCCAGTGAACCAGGTCTGGTCCATGGTATTTCTTCTTACTGGAGATATTTTTGGCCGAATGTCTACTGTTTTGGTTAATCGTGGATTCATTTATCTTTCCTCCATGTAAATACATGTATATACTAAAATATTGCATTAGTCATGAATAGAGACGATTATAAATACACGGCTCTATCATGAAGTCAGACAGTCGGGTTATATTCAGTTTATCACATGCTTATCAAAATTAGCAATAAAACAGACTCATTACATTAAATATACTTACTTTTCCATTGAATGATTTTTTTCCTCAATTAGTGATGTTTGTACAGAATGCTAGTTATGAAGGATTAGAAGATTTACTATTATGTAAAGACTATGTAGGTTGCAGTCAAGGTCAGACTTCACATGGCCCGAAATAAGTTTGTTTTGGTTGGTTTCTGCAGGATCTTGGTGAGAAGTTTCACATGTGATCACCAGTATATGTGATGGAATGCATGTATGAGCCAGAATATCTTCATGAATTTTTTTGTATTTTTAAAAGATAACGATTTTTGTTTATAGACATATTGTGATACAGTGGTATGAGATTAATTACTCTATTCATTTAATAAGAAATTTATTTGTATCCAAAAATTCTATTCATCTCTGGAATTGTTTTCTATTATCGTTTTGCTATTTTGTTTAACAAAACATTCTATGAACTAAGACACATACATAGAATTGCAAATCATGTTCTCGCACAGAAAGGCTCTCGTTCTTTGAAAAGTTTTTCTCACCCTAGATATGTACTGGAGTCCTAAGAAAGCACACACATATATGTTTATTCGTTAACCTAGCAAACACACCATTCATTATTCTAGAGTACAAACATTTTATTGACACCGACACGTACAAAGATATAATATTACAACATGGATTCACACTGCAAAGTTTCTTACTCTCTCCTGCATAACATAATTTTTTGCATAATTTCGTATTTTTTTATATGTCATTTTTAAAAAATAAATCACATAGTGAATCAACAAACTAAATAAATATAGAGGCTTGCAAAGAAAATGGCAGAAGGGAGATCATAATTTATGCGATAGTTTGCTCTTTGGAGTGCATTGGACTGGTAAACAACCTTGTTTCTCTTGCATTCATTTACTCGCACACACACAAAACAGAACAAGTGAAGACGACAATAAACATTTGAGGTTAAAAAAGCCTTTGTGAAATTAACACTTTAAATGTGATTGCTAGAAAAGCAGCTCCATTGTTGTATGGATATTAGCTCAACTGGGTTATTAAAGATTCAAGTTATTTGAGAAGGATGTGTAAAACATATACCATAATATTTTGTCGTATCAAATGTGTACTGATCCTATTGATTTTTATTCCAAGCGGTTAAATCTATGAACAACAAAAGAGTCAACCATTAACTGTACAGGTGTGTAAAACTCGTTATGGGTAGGGGGACAGACACCTGTGTTATTGACTCTGATACACTTGGGATATACGCCTCTACAAAACTGTCTTCACAAAAATATTTACTTATCATGAATAACAATGCTGTGATAAAAGTAGTCGAGGACTGTGGAATGTTCCCTGTTAACACTACTTGTATATTAACTGATATTATAACGTACTCCATAACCTCCTGTGATAAAATCAGCTCGGTCGTAGGCTTAATGTACTTTTTATAAACATTAGTTTACTGGGGACTTTTGTTTTCTTCAGTACTGTAGTCAAAACTGACCACAGTGTGGAATTGTTTTGTATCTGTGTACAAAGGAATCTTGTTAAAGGTTTTGGGTACAGTATCATTTCAACAAAGTTTTCAATGACCCGATTGATCTTAAACCTGGGGCCACAGTCTATTCGCACAATACACAGGATAAACAACATTGTATGCCTCAATTGGTTTGGGATTATTCTTTTCTATCTTTATTGGATCATAATTAAATTCACCAGTTTTATTGGTATTGAAAAAAACACACCTTTCTTACCTTCCAGTCAATTGACTGTGTTACCATTTCAAGGTATTAAGTGTAATTATACCAATACTTCTAATACTGGTTAAAACTACTGTTAGTTTCAATTGGAGTTATTGTGATAACGGAGGAGTTATTTCCCTTTTCTGAATCCCCTGTAGCTAAGTAAAAAGATTTAAGTTTTTTCAATATACCGCAAATTTGTCAATAGACCGCAGGATTTCGGGGAGCAGATGACTTTAGTGTAACAGTGGAAAAGGTGTCTTAAATAGGAAAACTTTAATCTTAAATCTCTTCTCAACTTTAACAGATAATTCTCATAATGGAAAAGAAAGGCAATAGAGTCAAATGTTAAAAGTTAATGACACGTAAAAACTGTACTTTAATTAACTCTCAATCAAATTTTAGTCACTTTGTAATGTTTTCAATTCACCAAAGATGAATGGTCATCAGTTGACATCTTCCAATGACAGGTGCTTTTGCTGTTAAAGTCAGATACATTGGAAGAACATATGATAGTGGTGAGATAACTGAACTGCACAAACCAGTAAATTAATATTTGCCACCATACTTGATTGTTTACATAGTTGCCCCAATGACATGTGTAAAATTGCCTTCATTTCAAAGGAATTCATGATCATGATTACTACCCCCATATTGTATAAATTTATAGTTCAGGCATTTAATACTGGTATACACTGAAATGATTGTTGAACTTTCCCAGTGTATTCTTGTAGTCCCCGCCCCCCCCCCCCCCCCCCCCCCCCCCCCCCAAAAAAAAAAAAAAAATGAAACATTAACAATCATGCCCTTTTTGTCCAAATTTGCATTTTACTCACGAAAATTTGCTCTCCAATTTGTTACTTTTTATTCTAAAACCTCTCCAATTTGTTACTTTTCATTCTAAAATGAAGCAAAAAGACTGACCCAAATTGACCAAATCATAATGACCCATTTAAATGCACTGTTAGTGCGACTGTCTCTAGTCTTTCGTGAAATGGTGGATGATTGTATAGATCAAATTATTGTACTTAACTAAGTTTAGGTCCCATTTAGCAAATTGCTGCTTGGACAGCTCATTGCAGGAACACAAGACAAGTACATCAACTTACGTGTTTATATGAGGTTTGTGAATAAAACAGAGTTTCAATGCAATACACCAGTCCCTTCACAATGTAATTATTTCAAAATACATATATGTATTTGTCGTGTTTTACATTCTGTATTTTGAATACATGTTTTTTATTCTGTACATCTATTCCTTCAGGCTTGTCATATTAGCGGTAGTGTTGATTAGTCACCCTACTTCTATGACTATTTAGTCATGGTTTTATTATCATTGATCATAGTTTGTATAGTTCGAAATATTATGAAAAAGATTTGGAGATTAACAGCGGACTTAAATAGTGATTAAATGCAAAATGATTCAAATACATTATTTCTATGAAAATATGTCAGGTTATTGAAAAAAAACTACCAAAACCTCATATTAAAACCTCCAGTTAAGTATGAATTTTTAAGCTGGTCATTTCAAAAATTGTGATGACCATGCTTTCATAGATTTAAATTGATGTCTGGACACAAATACAGTGTATGTAAACTAATTGTGATGTTACCAGATAAATTCTGAAGCTGTTAATATATCAGATTAAAAGCAAAAGAGTGCAACACCATCATGCCTGCATTTTGATTATAAACCCTCTCATGTCTGTTCCTGTTCACTAGCTTTACCAACAAATGCTTTTTCATTGTCCTGCAGCAAATTCTTAACCATACATATACTTGAGTCAAACGTAATGCATTGTCCCCTTGGGCTTATAAGGAGATTTATCAATATGATACTTGAAAAAATCAAGAACTGGAGAGGTACGGGCAAAACTAACATGCAATACATTCTAGGCATACTGTACTTAAAATTCATAATATCTTTTTAAATAGAATTATCATTTTATATAATTATGTCCCTGAAAAGTTATTATCACACTGTTACAATTGATCTTTGTAATTGGCCTCTGTACATATTTGGTGTTTGAAATATATTACATTGGTGGAAATGAACAGATATTGTCCCTTTAAAATGCTATGTGTTGGTGTTTAGTTGCATAAGTTGTGTCCATTATCAACATGAAATAATAATGTGTAGTAAGATAAATTTTACAGGTAAATAGAGATATTGTTGATGGGTGAGATGGTTGTAAGATGATAATGTTTGACACTATAGAGTTAAGAATTCATGTATTTTATATACAACATATGTATCAAGGTTCATTGTGTATGACCGTGTAAGGGGATCAGCCCATCTCGGGTGATACCATTACACCAAAAAAGTCCCTTGACCTCTGCACTCGTACCTTTGGGAAAGCAATTCAATGGTGTTTTATGACAAGAAGACAAATCTTTAGGATATGAGACTAACTTGAATTGGGTCTACTTTCAAAAAATCCTGGATGTCTCATTTGTTATGTTGCAGATTTTATGTTGATAGTTGTCGAGTTAGGGAAAGATGAATGATTATTTTGAAACCTAGGTCTAGTTCTCCTGTTGTTGGTGTTAGAGTTTCCTATCCATGGATATATTATCATTGTGTAGTTCTAATGTTGCATTTACATTATGAACCAGACACAAAAGGTCAAAGTCACACTGAAGGGTCAGTAAAAATAAAAATTCACATTGAAGGGTCAGTACAGAATCAAGTTCAGATTCCTTCAGAAAGGGAATGACAAGTAGAGTAGTTTTGTAGGTTTTTTTCACGCCAATCCAGAATACTGTTTAAAATATTTTGATGAGTTCCATTACCAAGAGTATACCTGGTAGTAGAGGCCTTTGAAATTTGATTGAATCCCGCAGGAGTCTAGATGAGTTCAGGAGACTGGATGAGTTCAGGACACAAGTATCTGAGACCCCAAGAATCACTGAACAAGTGAAAATATCCATATGTATTATTACAAATCAGATTCTGTTGTGTATGTAAGTTTGTATACTACTAATGGGTAGACTACCCCAAGGTCACGTCGACAAGGTCAGTGTCAAGTAAGTTTATACTGATAAGGAAAATCACTTCAAAACAACATTGTCAAGTCTGCAGCAATACGATTTTGATCGAAACATCACAGACTTTTGCATATATTTATAGATCGTGCATTATGTATGTAATATTTACTTATTAGATTCATTCTTTGAAAGACAATGGAGGAGGGTGAAGAGGGGTGGACAGGTGGGGCCAAACTTTGTTAAGAGCTGAGATATGTGGTTCTACACTCCCTACCTGATCCTCGATACTTCAGGGGTTATGATCATTTTCACTCTCTGCACCCTTGCAACATGTCATGGCAAAATCAAAGGCACAAATGAAATAATTTTATTGGTTCCAGGACCAAAAAAATGACCAATCACAGGTAGATACGCTCCTTTTGAAGATTACAGAGGAGCAACACCCAACGTCAAAGCTATTACAATATACCACTATGCAACACGAGATTTGTTTGATGTACATCAAAGGATCAAACTAGTTTTTTTGTCTTGTCCACAAGGTATCGCACATAGAATCTTCCCTTTCGCCAAGTCATGTTCAAGGGGTGCAGAGAGCGAAAGTGATCGTGTAACTCCTAGAGTATTGAGGATGTCCCTACCTTTTGCAGTTTGTATCTGTTAGGAAGAAGAGAAATGGCCTGATTTGTGTTGTCATGTCTTTAGACAAGGTTCTTACCCTAATTGCTCTGGATGACATGCAACATGTTTCCCATATGTTCTTCATTGAGGTTATGGGACGTTGATGAGACACAAACAATTATCTTATTGTTTAACCGCCTCAGATGCATTGATCAGTTGGAATTTTTCACAATCGATCATTCATGTTATGCTTAATAAAGATGCCAATTGCTGAAAAAAAATCATTCCTATGTAATTGAAAATATTAGGAAAGTAAACACACAGTTGATTATGAAATCAATTAACAACATGGAAAAGCCTATCCAATTTCAAATGATATTTGATAATGGATTTTAACCCATTTCCCATCACTGATGTATATATAGCTATAGTCATTAATTTCACAAGGTTATCACCTTCTCTGTCCTGATATTGTTATCACAGAAAAATTACATAATGACTTACGATAATTTCCTGTGATGATGCTAATCCGAAAGGTTGTATTGCTTAAGTTCAAAGCAATGAAATTTAAAGGTCAAGTCATTCTTAAGTCTAAACAAGGAAAATTGAAATTAAAATGACTGAATATTTTACAAATCTTAAATGATATATACATTAAGGGATGAGAGATGAAACACTCTAATGATAAATTGGGCTGTTTTGTTTAAAGTTCCTGAAAAGTGTATGTTCTAATGATATACCTATCCATAATTACAAAATAAATCCCATACATAAAGGTATTAATTAAAGATCTAAGCTTGCTTTCCCATTCCATATGTAAAACAAGCATTTTATTGAACATTGAATAAAAATATTCCTTGCAAGATAATCCTTCATCATTATATATCATTACACTTATACCTAGAGGATAATTAAATAATTCAAATCCTCGTTAATATGGAAAATGATAAAAAGTGCTTTAGTTCCACTTACTCTCGATACACCTTGCTAGAATGCATTTTATGTCAAAATTTCATGTTACATTGAAGATATAGTACTGATTCATTAAAATCAATTGTTTTGAGATATAATTGATGATTAGGTTATTACAGATGTATACTTTATACAAGAACTGTTAACAGGGGGTTTACTTTGTCAGTCAATCAGACTGAAGTCTTTCTTTTTATTTTGATATGAAAATATGCTTGGTGGGAGATCAACTTGTAGTGGATTTAATTACTGATAGAGTACAAGTATTCACGAAGGATTTCTATCCCAGAGGTGTATTTCTATGAGAAATAGAACTTACGGTTGTGTATCTTCACTAATTGTCTGCCTCGGAGCTGTATTCCATGTTCTGTAGACTTTAGCTTGTATGTGCAGCATTCTCCACACCTTATTTTTTCATCACCTTGTGGTACTCTCTGTTCCCGAGTAGATTGATGGCAAAAACACATGGAGAGATGATGCTTAAGGCATTATTTCACTGTAGAACCTCGGAATTTGTGATGAGGAAATAATATATATACCATTTATTCTAACTTTCTGATATACCATGGTTAGTTCATTGTAATAATCTTTGAAAATAGAGATTTAAATGCAGGATTTCAGATGTAAGTATGGTATGACCTTTTTATCATCAGCATCAATCGCAGAGATCTAGAACCAAGTTGTCTGATCGGATTAACGTGTTATATATAATTGTATATATATTATAATAGGCTTTCAAGTCACAAATTTGAAAAAAATGCACAAGCAAGATATAGATGCTTCTTACATTAATTGTGCAAGACTGAAGTGGGAAGTAAATGGAGACAAGCTATTAAATAAGGTCAAAATTTCAACTTAACCAGTTTGTGTAAGAACAATTCAATGAGGCCAAATAGCTAGTTAACTTTACTAGTTTTGTGTAAGAACTATTAAATTAGGCCAAATCACAACTGAACCAGTTTGTGTAAGAACAATTGAATTACGCCAAATCACAACTGAACCAGTTTATGTAAGAACAATTGAATTACGCCAAATCACAACTTAATAAGACTAAATCAAATTCAATGTCAATTAAACCTTACTTATTAGTGTAATAATGATAAGATAGGTTTATTCCACTTTTGACCAGTTAGTGTAAATGTGTATTAGGTATATTATTTGTATTACACCACATGTCTTTGGGTGGTGGTTATCCTCTTGTCTGTGGTCAGTGTATGGTTATGGAAGGTAAACATGATAGAGGTCATTCTAGTTATACTATATCAGGGAAGCAGATCAAAGGATACGTGATCTGGGCATTCATTACAGTTTCTGTAATTGTTAGAATTCTCTTCGTATTATACTCCTGATATTTGGATTTTGAAATATTAATGGTCTTACTGGTATCTGTTAGAAATAAACAATAAGATTGCACAAAGTACATTTTGATCAGGAGAAGGTTGACAAAATTCTTTAAAGCTTTTAATGGGAAGCTGTGGCTATTGAAATTCAAGATGAAAATGATATTAATGCATCGTTGAGCATGAAGTTACTCACATTGACACTGAATTATCCAACAGATGAACTATACCTAGGTGAGTAGGGCTGGTTCTGAGGTGAGATACAGGATTCTGTCAGAGAACACTACCCAAATAAGTGTGTCCATCAGGGATATGGTAACATGCTGTGAGTGTTGTATTCATTTAACGTCTTCACCAACAAACAAGGTCAATTCTGCATGATTAATCAAGGAATCTAAATACCAGCTCTTGCAAATGAATATGTGCAAAAAGAGGACAATAAAAATTCTTAGTGGAATGTATCAGATGTATATCATGTGTTGAAGTGTCTTGTCAGGTATACTGGATTGTGTCAGCTTCAATATAGACCTTATATACATGTTTATTTTACAACACACGCACAAAAAATATCACTGTCAAGTAAAGAGTTTATTTTACAACACATGCTATAAAATATTTCTGTGGAGTATGGAGTTTATCATATAACACATGGTGTAAGTGATGCATTTTTTCTTGTTATAGCTATTGGAAATGGTAAAGTATAGGTAAGACTATTGTGATAGGCTTAGGATGATAATTTGTCTTAAAAACCCAGAGTTCAGTCATATGGTGTTTTTGCTTTCTTAATATATCTAACTTTGTAACTCAAGTTTTCACTGTCTAACATGATGGGATTCTGCCAATTATAGACAAGTTAATGAGACAAAGTTTCTATAAATAAGATATGTTTTTGCATGTAGAACTATTTTTTCTAAACCTTTTCAGAAAAAATAAAGTTTGTTTTATACTCTAAATGTATTTCATATGTGTAAGTATTTACTTTGGCAGTCAGTTTTTCTAAGTGATTATAGAAGACTTTTCAATTTAAATTCAGGGATATACTGTATCATTGCAAATATATGAGTGGTTGTTGGAGGATCTTTAAATATACTTGTAAGTGATCAGTTTAGTTTGAAAAGCATTAGTGTAAGGCTGGTATAAGCAATATGTAACAAATTGAATTTTGACCTCTGATCGTGAGCCTCTTCAGAGGTCACGGTCAAGTGTACATGTGCTATATACCCATGAAGATACAAAGGCTGGAAATGTTGTGAAAGTGTTTAACGCTCCCTAGTATAAACCAGACCCCCTAGTATCTACAGCAAGCCAAATCAAATTACTGTGTTGTAGGTACTATGTATATATTGTTAGAGTAGTATATAGCTTACATAAGTTTATGTGTAGATCCAGTTAAACATATCTAGAACACCTACACTATGCATGTGTATTTTTGTGAAGATATTAAAATTGACATCATAATAGTAATTAGAAATTATTTACAATGCCATATATACGTAATATATGGACTTCTGTGTTTTACTTTGCATTTCAATGAAAATGTTCAGCAAGATCTGCTTTAGATTTGATCAAATATTTTGTTTTGCTGTGAAAGGTAAAATGATTTGGGTGTTACATCAGTGACCATGGACCATAAGAAATCATGTTCAGCACTGTTTCTCTAGTAACTCTGTGTACTGTGGCAACCATATTAGTTGTTTTAGAACATTGAGTAAGACTGGTAGTTAGGTGATGTAGTTGTAACATACAGGTTCAATTGCTTGATCAGACAATAAAAAGTATGGGATTACCCATGTGACAATTGGATCACCCATGTAACAATGGGATCACCCATGTAACAATGGGATCGTACAATGGGACCACCCATGTGACAATGGGATTACCCATGTAACAATGGGATCATACAATGGGATAACCCATGTAATAATTGGATCACCCATGTGACAATGGGATCACCCATGTGACAATGGGATCATACAATGGGATCACCCATGTAATAATTGGTCACTCATGTGACAATGGGATCACCCATGTCGTCAACAAATATTGTCTGGAGAACTCCCCCTGAACTGTGACTGAACTGTGTACTTTTTATATCCAAACACTTAAATAATATAACATGCTGTCTGCTTCCTTGTTATCAATTACACTGCATTGCATTTTTTCCTTCAGATGAGGTGATATAATGACAGGAGCATGGTGGAGGCTAGTGAAGAGCCGAACTGTGGTCACTGTACCAGGAGACCGATGACCACTGCTTGACTGAGGGGTTCTCTGGACCTGACAGACCATGTAGTGGGATTTACTTGTTGATAAGATATTTCATGGTGAATTTCATTATTATATTTTTGGAAGCGATTGGAAGCTATGTTTTGTTTGTGAAACTGTGAATCTTTCCTTTTTGTACATAGTGTGTATAATTTTTCTGTGGTATTTATCATTGTTGTGTACAGTGCAGGAGATGCTGATTTTTGAAATTCAAGGAATGTTACCAGTACAGTGTTAAAAATATCCTTATATGTTGTAAATAAAGATGGAAGATCCAACTATGAATGAACAGAACGAGGCAAACATTGATCTGGAAACAGAACAAAATGACGCCACTACAAATCCAGATTTAGATCCAGAATCTGACCAGGAACAAGAGCTGAAAGATACAGAAAATAAATTCAGTTCGCAGGACCAGCAGGATTCATTAGAAGAAAAACCAAGATGTTCTGTCTCACCAAAGGTAGCCAGGCCTAAACTTCCAGAATTTACAGGTAATGGACGAATTTCTAGTCATGCTCGTTCAAAAACTGATCCAGGACGGGGAGGAGAAATCAAAGCAATCATTGATAAAACTATGGAAGACATTAAAGAATTAAACAAAGTGGACTTCACCATCTATAACCGTCCAAAAGTCTTCCCTAAACCTTTACATCAAAGATCTCAGTCCACTCATGCTTCCCCTCGTGCTTCCCCTACCCCAAGTTCTCCTTCTGTGGAGGAAAAAGTCTCCGCCCTCAACAGGAACCGTAGTCGTAGTCTTAAAGTGCTCACAGATATGTTAAAAAGTGGACGAGGGGGTAATGATTTCAGATCGGGCAACATTCCAGATGTGGGAAATGAAGTCAAATCCAACAGTGACAGTCAGTTGCTTCCTCGTCGTCAGGGTAAGGAATCAAGTGTTGAACGTCGGTCAAGCTCGGATGGGCAGCTGCAGGCTAATCGTCAGGATTCTTCAGGGGATGTAACTGAAGAGTCTGGAGTTCATGATGCTTGTACACCAGACATTTATTCCCATCACAGGGAACATGGACAGTCAGATAGACACTATAGTGATCGCAGTGAACACAAACATAAAGGAAGCACAATTCCTCGTTACAGGCAAGAGTCAGGTAAATTCAGGCGTGCTAAAAGTGAAGTGCGTAAAGCTGCACCCATATCTGATGATGAAGGACTGGATGTAACATCAGATCATGAATCTGGAGGTCACGGTTTAGTGAAACCTTTTCATTCAATTGACACGAACTCAAAGTTTTTCACATTATATAAGACAAATCCTTCCACGAGAAGACCTCATTTTAGTGGTTTTGGAAAGCCTCGCTATAAATCAAATTCTCAGGGCGAAGAGCAGGCAACTAGGTCAGATGATCAGATTGGTTCAGCCAATAGGAGATTCACTCGCCTTGAACTTACACCCCTCTCCAGCAAGAACACTAAAAGTCGAATTTCAACCCTCAGACATGTAACTCATCCTCCGCAGTCACAGACAACATTCCGAGAGGGCGGAACAATGGACTCAAATGGGTTTGGCACGCTTCTGAAGTCTCCAAGCACAGAGAGTCCTCCACCTTTCCCTGGAGAGGTGGAAAAAACAAGTGACCTGTCATTGACTGACAGTCAAACAGGCCAGAGTGACAGCATGGACGAAGCATCCTATGGTGAGCAGGATGAGCAGAGCGAGACTCGGACAGAATCCTGTGATAATGCCAGTGACGTTGACACAATCAAACCAACAGAGAAAAAAGGGAATGGAAAATCGTTAAAACAGAAATCCAAAAGTGATCCAAGTTCTGATAAAAGTCAGTCTGTTGATCAGTCAGAACTGCCTCAATTGATTTCTGTGTCTCAGAGTACTCCTCATTTGTCAACCGATGGTAGCCAGGAAACAGAGGAGGAGGTAACTCCAGAGGCAACCCTGGACACAGACAGTCAGGAGGAAGACAAACGCCAGCGGACCCTGAGTTCTCACGAATCCTTTGATGATGGAATGCCGCTACAGTTTGATACCACATGTAGTACAGGAGGAAGTGGCAGTCCCATGTCTTATTCTATAGAGGAGGAGGGATTGCTGTCCCCAGATAGTGATGGCCCTCCCCCTAGTTTTGTCTCAGTAATGTATGGGGTGACTTCTGCCCCGTCCACACCTGTGAATCAGTCCCCAACAAACACGTTGGAGCGTACAAACTATCTCAACGTTCCTACTAATGTCACAGTCACCAGCACAGCAAACAATAAGAAGTCTATTGGGCGAAGTGCAAGTTCTGCCAGTGTAATGAATAGAGAACGCAAGTTCTCCGGAGGTAGCAAAGACAAAGACAGTATACGCAAACACAGTGTCACCATAGGTGATGATGCAGCAGCCACGTCTAAACCAGAGTTGTTCCCCTTGGGGGACAGTAGTGGCATGCAGGCACTAAGCATGCCCAGTATGACAACGACATGGAAGAAGGAACGAGGACCCTCTATGTCTCCAGAAAGGGACCAGTCTCTAGTCAAGGTAAGCCAAACCTGTCATGTGATCACACCTCTGATCCAATATTATAACGACTATATGCTTCTTAATGTTTTTGTTATGATGATTATTTTGGAGATATCAAAAATATGCAATGTGTAAAAACTTCCAATGTTTTCATGGCAGAAATAATTACCATAATTTTAGTATGCAAGTACAGCACCTGCAACCATCTTTGTAGCCCAAAAACAAAAGATTAAAAAGTCTTGCCCTCCCTACAGTCCCATGAGCCAAAATAACAGAGACATATAGGGAGATCTTCTTCTTTCTCTTCTGGCACTCCCTGATGAGTTATGTTTTACAGGTGAGTTCTGTGCTTTTTTTGTTTTTCAGTCACTCCGAGTTGGTGTTGTAGGAAGGGTATCAGAGTTGGTGTTGTAGGAAGGGTATCAGAGTTGGTGTTGTAGGAAGGGTATCAGAGTTGGTGTTGTAGGAAGGGTATCAGAGTTGGTGTTGTAGGAAGGGTATCAGAGTTGGTGTTGTAGGAAGGGTATCAGAGTTGGTGTTGTAGGAAGGGTATCAGAGTTGGTGTTGTAGGAAGGGTATCAGAGTTGATGTTGTAGGAAGGGTATCAGAGTTGGTGTTGTAGGAAGGGTATCAGAGTTGGTGTTTTATGAAGGGTATCTGAGTTGGTGTTGTAGGAAGGGAACCAGAGTTGGTGTTGTAGGAAGGGAACCAGAGTTGATGTTGTAGGAAGGGTATCAGAGTTGGTGTTGTAGGAAGGGAACCAGAGTTGGTGTTGTAGGAAGGGAACCAGAGTTGGTGTTGTAGGAAGGGTATCAGAGTTGGTGTTGTAGGAAGGGTATCAGAGTTGGTGTTGTAGGAAGGGAATCAGAGTTGGTGTTGTAGGAAGGGAACCAGAGTTGGTGTTGTAGGAAGGGAACCAGAGTTGGTGTTGTAGGAAGGGTATCAGAGTTGGTGTTGTAGGAAGGGAACCAGAGTTGGTGTTGTAGGAAGGGTATCAGAGTTGATTCTGTAGGAAGGGAACCAGAGTTGGTGTTGTAGGAAGGGAACCAGAGTTGGTGTTGTAGGAAGGGTATCAGAGTTGGTGTTGTAGGAAGGGAACCAGAGTTGGTGTTGTAGGAAGGGAATCAGAGTTGGTGTTGTGGGAAGGGTATCAGAGTTGGTGTTGTAGGAAGGGAACCAGAGTTGGTGTTGTAGGAAGGGAACCAGAGTTGGTGTTGTAGGAAGGGTATCAGAGTTGGTGTTTTATGAAGGGTATCTGAGTTGGTGTTGTAGGAAGGGAATCAGAGTTGGTGTTGTAGGAAGAGTATCAGAGTTGGTGTTGTAGGAAGGGAACCAGAGTTGGTGTTGTAGGAAGTGAATCAGAGTTGGTGTTGTAGGAAGGGAATCAGAGTTGGTGTTGTAGGAAGGGAACCAGAGTTGGCGTTGTAGGAAGGGAACCAGAGTTGGTGTTGTAGGAAGGGAACCAGAGTTGGTGTTGTAGGAAAGTTGGTGTTGTAGGAAGGGAATCAGAGTTGGTGTTGTAGGAAGGGTATCAGAGTTGGTGTTGTAGGAAGGGTATCAGAGTTGGTGTTTTATGAAGGGTATCAGAGTTGATTCTGTAGGAAGGGAACCAGAGTTGGTGTTGCTGGAAGGGAACCAGAGTTGGTGTTGTAGGAAGGGTATCAGAGTTGGTGTTTTATGAAGGGTATCTGAGTTGGTGTTTTATGAAGGGTATCAGAGTTGATTCTGTAGGAAGGGAACCAGAGTTGGTGTTGCTGGAAGGGAACCAGAGTTGGTGTTGTAGGAAGGGTATCTGAGTTGGTGTGTAGAAAGAGTACCAGATTTAAGTAAACGATGGTATTCTTAGGTTGGTTTATATTAGTACTGTACTGAAGTACTGCAGTACCACCTCAGTTTGGTAATGATGAAATCAAGGTATACATTGTATGTACCACAGTTTGGTATATTTTGGTATAATTGTAGTACCAAATTGATATAGATTAAAGTGATTTAGTAAAGATATCTCAGATTGTTTTTGGTGTTGAATTTGGTAAAGATACCATTGTAAATACGGACATACAAATGTACAAGGGCACCAGATGTGTTTATCAGTGCTAGGCCTTTACCTCTGACCCTGTGATGTACTCGACACATTGATCCAAATTGGCGGGTTTATCTGAGATGTTTACTAAACAAACAAGGTTGGGATAGACTGTTTCTGGGTTATAGTGCTGTGTCCAGGTATAGCACCCCATACTCTAGGGAGAACACATGTAACCAACTGTATTGGTCAAACCACTGTAATGTAGCTTGCTCCTTATCTCTCGCCATTGTCCAAGTTCAAGCAAAGTCAGAATTGATCAGGGGAATTTAATACTCTTTATATTGAACTATATAGAGTTAGGAGAAATATAGATTGAATTATCCCTGTCAATCATTGAAAACCAGATTTTCAATTTTAACTGTACTAGCAGATATCAGTAAATTCCTGATTTAACTAACCTTGAATAAAACCCACATTAATTTACTCTTATTCAAGGTTAAGAAATTTAAAGTTAAGCAAAATCAATGGTTAAATATATTTGTATTGAGTTAGCTTACAATATATAGGTCAAATTCTGATCCAACATGCAATGATATGTTTGCAGACGTGTAGTGTCTAGTAATCTTCCTTTAAATGGCTGTTTTAAATAGCCATGGTCATGTTCAAGTACATTAACAGCCTAACAAGGCTGTTAAGATGCATCAATTGAATGACCTTGACCCATTTAAAGATCTCGGGTCAAATGGACTGGATTATTTCAATGGTCTACAATTTAGAGCTGAAAGATGGTCTTATAATGTTATTATATTTATAAAAGGGGACATTGCAGGGTCAAATTTGGACCATAGCTGGGCACTGTAACACAGCTTAGGCATATTATAGTTAAGGTATAAAGGTGATGTGACTTTAAGTGGATTCCACTGTACTGTGAAGTAAAAGTACTGAACACACCAGTAGCGGCAACAGCTATATCTACAAGTTGTTGAGGTTTCTTGTCCCAATATTTACTGTCTAGTTTGTTTATAATTCACCCATCTTGTCCCATTGATCCTGTTGCATTTTAGTACTATTTGCTTTTGACATGGGGACAACTTTTGCAAAGGAGAGTCACTGCCAGTTATCAAATACAACGACATTTAATGATTAGGTAGACTAAGTTGTTAGGTTTAATTAAGATGACCCTGGGTTCAAATCCTGTTCTTTACCACATTTTTTTTACATAATAATAAAATTATTAACTGTAAACCAATATAAAATGTTAACTGTGTTCTGTACAGCCAAGATATATGACATTGGTTTTTCAGTAATTACAAATGTATGTGTGAAAAAATGTGGAATACATATTTTTAATGAGGGAGAATTTGAAAGTAGATTTTTTATAATGTACTTTAGGGAATATATATAGAACTTTAACTTAAGTCTGAAGAGCTTAGATTATTGAAACTATTATTATCAAGTGCAGAATTATGCCTGTGTACAGGAACCTGTTCATATCCTTATGGAATATATGCTTTTTAAGCTTAATGATATGTTTTACATTAATACTACACACATATGGTAATATTCCAAAGTGTCCTTCGTTTTGAATTCAAAGCATCATTTTCCATTGAGGATTAGGAATCGTAAAATATACATGAGGAAATGGTAGTGGGGTTAGCAATAATGGAACAAAACCATATTTGGATATCAAAATCAATAAATGTAAAAATTTAACAAAGAATAATTTACTTGGCAACAGTGGAGGAGGAGATCATATTTGAAGGTACAGTGTATTAGGTTGTGGGAGGATGAGACCAGACAGGATTAAGTATAAATTGGGACATTATACCCTTGTGCTATCTTAAATCTATTGCTACCCATGTTTTAAGGACAGCTGAATGTCGTATAATGAGTTTTGTATATTGTTGACCATTTCAGCAGTAAGCTTTATCCTCCATGTAAGGATTTCTCCACATAGCCAAGGTGTTTATACATGTTTGTCAGAAAGGATTATATCTGTTGGGCCTATATAGAGGTCATTGTGTATGGACACAGAAATACATTTTTTAGCTCATTACATGGTTATGAGCTCTATTTCTTCTGGTTGGTCCTTTGTCCCTTACCTGTCCTGTAAGCTGGCTTACTTTGTAGAATATGTAGTTGTTAGTGTACTATGTCGAACTATGTACCCACAAGAGGTGTGTCATGGGACGACACCCAGTATGTGATGGTGATAGATCAAGAAGATGTAAATGCAGTTAACTTCTGCTACAAGTCACTCATGGTAAGATGGTAACAACCTACATATCCTGTACTTCTGTTTGTCGAAATAATTTCCTCAACATGGATTGATATTTTGGTCGAGTGGTGACACTATAGTTCACTATGTTTGTAATTATGTTCTGGTATAAGAAAAATAGGTTACTTCTTTCAAGCAAAAAATGGTTAGTTCTGAGCCAAAAAATGGTTACTACTTTTGAGGGAAAAAATGGTTAGTTCTGAGCCAAAAAAATGAGGAAAAATGATTAGTTCTGAGGAAAAAATTGTTAGTTCTGAGAAAAATGAGGTTGTATCTGAGGGGAAAAGTGGTTACTTCTGAGGAAAAAATGGTTACTTCTGAGGAAAAAAATGGTTGCTTCTAAGGAAAAAGGCAGTTACTTCTGAAAAAGATCCAACTAGACAGCATTTATCTACAAATGTGATCATGTATATAGCAGGATATACATGTAATTAGTTTGAATCATCGAGATGATCTCAGCTGTGATTTTGATAGTAGAATCCAGTCAAACAAGTTAGAGATCACTGTTGGGGTGGCCAAAGTTTGTGTGGAAGTTTACTGTAAGCATACGTTGAAGTACACTTTCACTTCTTGGTGTGTAATTATGAGATCAGTATGTTATTATTTGTCTATTTTTCTTTCTAAGTAGACATTCATTTGAAACTGATGCTTGTATTTGTACACATGGAATATGGTTCCTTGTATAATTGATTGCTATGCTTTCATGGGCAGGCCTGTTTTAAATATTAGCCACCATATGTGTTGGAGATAATTGCATGGTAGGAAACATGCTATATATATGGTAATGTATGTAAATGACATATAAACAGGTAGTAAGTAGATACTTGTTTATCAATCCAGTACTCTGAATTAACTTGAGACAACAATGGGAAACACCTGTAACAACTGATACAGATAAGTGCTTCCCCTACCCCGTCTGGTCCTGTACCCACATAGACTACAGGTCTGAATTCCATCTATGCCTTACCTTGTCCAGAGCATGTATCTCTCGTATATCTGTACAACTAGCAGATTTTGTAGGTACCAATTGCAGTGAAATGGTGAACTGTTACTCTCGTATTTCAAATTCAGCAATACATTCATTTGTGAACTATCATCTACAAATCCGACCTCCAATTGAGCAACTTTCAGGATGATTGAAAGTGATTGTTTTATTCGAATTTCTAACATTCTGATATTAGTACAAATGCCTCACTACAGAGTTACAGCCCTTTGTTAATTTATCAGGCAATTCATTAGTTTTTTGCAATAAGCTTATGAGTTAATCTGTTGATTAAATTAGCAAGATTGGCTGATAGAATAATAGGTAATTTTACTGTCACTAGAATTGAAAATATTTCAAAGTTTACCACCATCTTTGAAGATGACATAGTTGACCTAGTTCCGATGGACATATTATCTTTAAAGCTACCATTTATAGATCAGCAGTAAGCCCTGGGTACCAACACCTAACTTTGAATTGAATTTTTGTCGTAAAGTTGGTGAGGGGCTCATTGCAGGTTAACAAAATAGCATTGGTTCGTAATTTCATTGAACAGACTCATTATCCAGGTTAAGTTTATTGCCAGATAGATACGGAATTTAGGGTTATGTAAATCGTTGGTGAATTTTATTTTTTGAGTTTTTATATTTCATTTTCAAATCAAAGCATAAAGTTTATGCTAGAAATTGTAGATATATGTTTGAAAAGTACAAACAATTTGGAACCACAGCTGATCGGGCGATGGGTGCAATTATTTCACAAGGACTTTGTACTTCGGTTTGGTATGGAATTGAAAAAGAATCTGGGGAACCTAAGATGGATATGGAGTTCAGATATTAGGATGGCTGACCACACCAAAACCTAGGAGTCTTCGCTTCATTACCGCTCAAGTCACTAAGGTCCGTCACAGGGCTAACAGCAAGCGGATCATATTCAAAGAGATAAACAATAGTAATGAATCAGAGGTATTTGTTCACCTGCCAAGCAGATATAATAGAGAATGGGAAATTACAATCATTGACTTCTGTTACTGTGTTTGACAGGTGTAGGAGATGAACTGATATGAAGGCCAATTTCAATACTATTCTTGTAGCATGAACTTGTAAGTGTTGCTCCATTATTTT
Organism: Ylistrum balloti; assembly: GCF_031769215.1. Taxonomy (NCBI): domain Eukaryota; kingdom Metazoa; phylum Mollusca; class Bivalvia; order Pectinida; family Pectinidae; genus Ylistrum; species Ylistrum balloti. The sequence goes on along the minus strand of NW_026782258.1, from coordinate 340,478 downwards.
GTACTGTCAATTTTAACGAAAGATAAAGCTGACTATAGTGTTACCTTTTGTCACTGAAATGACAGATTTGCAAGCTGAAGACATTTCTGGTAGCCTGGGAAAGCATTCGAGGATGGATGTCTCAAAAAACAAACAATAAGAAATAAAAATCACAACTTTTTACCAGTGGAGGCAAATAGATTTTCTTTGCATCTTCCAGGATAACTTCAAATAGATCTGTTGTTAAGGAAAGAGAATTTTCTTAAACATATTAAAATATTTACACTTACACAGTACTTTTTAAATAAGTACATTGACATGTAAAGTGGATGAAAATTTAACATTTCTAATGGAGGGTGTTTTGTCTAATTTTTACATTCAAATAAGATACACAGATTTTAACTGTTTAATGGATATGAATATACCTATATTCACAGGAGATTTCCCATTGTTGGGAAAGTACTATAATTTATGTAAGTGATAGAGATTTCATATTGCTAATGGAGTATAATATTTAGATAGCGTTCACAGGAGATTTCATATCAGTGGGGGAGATTTCACATTTCTGGTAGGGAAGCTAATATTAACAGGAGATTTCACATCAGTGGAGGAGTTTTCACATTTCTAGTAGTGAAGCTAATATTTACAGGAGATTTTACATCAGTGAAGGAGTTTTCACATTTCTGGTAGGGAAGCTAATATTAACAGGAGATTTCACATCAGTGGAGGAGTTTTCACATTTCTAGTAGTGAAGCTAATATTTACAGGAGATTTTACATCAGTGAAGGAGTTTTCACATTTCTGGTAGGGAAGCTAATATTTACAGGAGATTTTACGTCAGTGGAGGAGTTTTCACATTTCTAGTACAGTAGCTAATATTTACTGGAGATTTCACATCAGTGGGGGAGATTTCACATTTCTAGTAGAGTAGCTAATATTTATAGGAGATTTCACATCAGTGAGGGAGATTTCACATTTCTAGTAGAGTAGCTAATATTTATACATCAGTGAGATTTCACATTTCTAGTAGAGTAGGAGATTTCACATTTTTCACATTTCTAGTAGAGTAGCTAATATTTATAGGAGATTTCACATCAGTGAGGGAGATTTCACATTTCTAGTAGAGTAGCTAATATTTACTGGAGATTTCACGGATCTTTTGATGGAATACTTAACAATATTTATATTAGCAGTGTAGAAAGAAGTAATACACCTAAACAGGTGAAAATTTCACAGGATTGAATTCCTATATAGATCTACAAGGAGGTGCATTTGCTTCCTACAGAAGATCATTGTGACCTCTTGCAGAAACAGAACTCCTGACCAGCTTTGTAAAATTTCACAGTCAGTGGGATAAAATTAAAAGGATGAGAGACTCAAAACTCAAAGGTCACCCAACTTTTGGTAGTTTTGGCAAGGCTGAGTTATCAACCCCAACCTCTATATATATATATATATATATATATATATATTTTGTTATGAAAGTTCCATAGCTGTCTCCCTTACAGTAATAATATATTTTTTATAAAGTAATATTTAAAAGTTACATAAATGTATATGAAGTTCATATTTCTTAGATTAAATAAATATAGCTTCAAATACATAAGTATTTTCTTACACATAAGATATACATTGTTTTTGTACAATGAGTTGTCTGCTGATACAGTTTGTAAGTTGAGATTTATGAAGGTTAAAAATGCCAGTCAGTGTATGTACCATGGATACCCTATAAGAATTGATATAAGCTTGATGATATAAGACATGTGAGAATCAGTCTACTGTTATTTAAACCTAGACATGTATTTCATACAATTTTATACATTTCCTGCTGTAACAAAAGAGTTATTGAAGCTGTTTGAATAAGGACACATGGACCATTTAATTAAGGAGATTTGGGATGGAATTTATACATACACAGGGTGAGGTAATAGCACCGCTCTCCCAACACCTTCAGTTTAGAAATTATTGGTTGAAGAATGTTAGAAATTCAGAAAATGTCAATCACTACAGACATGCATACACAGTCCATTGCTGGCTCGAGGTGCTACCTGCTGTGGATATGGACTGAGGGTATGTACCTTACTGAACTCACTTTAATGTTCTTTTATCCACTTTGGTACAGCTGTTTTGGTGATATCATATTAAGTCTTCAGAGAGTATCAACCAAGTGGTTTACTACCCAGCCGGTGTGGTGGGACAACATGGAATCAAGATGGATAACATCTCTAAATCCATCCATTTCTCTCTGTTCTTTTCTGTTTCTTTTATATCGCCCCCGTATATATAGATAGTGTAGAAACTTGTTTGTTTCTATCTTCAACTCTTGGTATATACTCAGTGGCTGTCTTTCTCTCAGAATGTCTTGAGATTGTTTCTATCTTTAAATCCTCTTTTCTGTATCATACAAACCATATAAAATGTATAGCACAGAGCGGAGTGTGTTTATAAAGATGTTAGTCCTCCGTCTTTCTGTCTTGGAATGTAAAAAATTAAAGATATCTCACAAATTATGAATTATTTGTACTACTTTTTTATAGTTTTATTTCTTCCTCATAGTATTTATCTTAGATTAAGTAAAGATAATTCTCCTAATTGCATATGCTTGTGGATCTGTATATTCATTTACAGTGGTTAGGTAGTCCTTGATTTGTAAATTCTGCTTGTCATATTGAGACTTTCAAATTTAAAACGTAAGAGTTTAATCAATGTGAATAGTGTTTCATGTTTTATAACAGTGTGTCATAAATCTGTGGAAAAACAGGTTGATAAATCACTTTTTGAAAGCAGGTTTCAGATAGATTTACTCAGGATCTCTATGCTTAAGGTCACAATGTCAGGGTCACAAACAGGTTTACAGATATGATATATTGACCAGTATTCTTAAGGTCAGGGTCACAATAATGTCAGGGTCACAAACATGTTTACAGATATGATATATTGACCAGTATTCTTAAGGTCAGGGTCACAATAATGTCAGGGTCACAAACATGTTTACAGATATGTTAATTCAAGAATCTGTAATCTAAAGGTCAGGGTCACAATAATGTCAAGGTCACAATAATGTCAAGGTCACAAACAAGTTTACAGATATGTCAACTAGAGGATAAGTATCCTAAAGGTGAAGGTCACAATAATGTCAGGGTCACAAACAGGTTTACAGATATGATATATTGATCAGTATTTTTTAAGTCAAGGTCACAATAATGTGGGGGACACAAACAGGTTTACACAAACGGAAGTATCTGTATCCTCTAATTCAGAGGCATCCTAAAGTTTACAGTTACATGTGTACAGATATTTAATCTGTTTTGTCTGCATTCTCAAGGTCAGGGTCACATTAAGGTGAAGACCACAGACAGGTATACAGACATGTAAACTGTGGGTCTGTTTCCTCAAGGTCAGGGTCAATGCATCATAGTTTCTAAAAATTCTGTAATTACAACCCAATGAATACGATTGCTAGATGGTCATTTTTCTGCCTTAAACGTACAACGTGCCATATCAGCTCAAGGAATAAAAGTCTAAATTTCTTCAAGTTGAATCATGAATTAGTCATGTAAAATTCATGTACAAGGTCAAAAACGTAATGATTGACAGTTTGTTAACATGATTGCACAATATGTGTCTTGTGAATTGATTGTGAGATGTTATGTCACTGATCATTGTATCATGTGACTAGACATACTCAGTAACATGTGACTAGACATACTCAGTATCATGTGACTAGACATACTCAGTATCATGTGACTAGACATACACAGTATCATGTGACTAACACAGTATTATGTGACTAGACATACTCCGTATCATGTGACTAGACATACACAGTATCATGTGACTAGACATACACAGTATCATGTGACTAGACATACACAGTATTATGTGACTAGACATACACAGTATCATGTGACTAGACATACACAGTATCATGTTACTAGACATACTCCGTATCATGTGACTAGACATACACAGTATCATATGACTACTCTCTGTATCATATAACAGGACAAGATACATTGAATTATTCCTAAATCTGGGTACCCCCAAGCTCTTTAGTGGTTATTAGGTAGTGCTACATGTTGTGGAAGTTATTAATCAAGGTCAAAGGTTACATGCTTTATTTGATGAGGTATCTGTGGTATTTTAAGAAAGCAGATGAGGCCCACCCTTTTTTTATTACATGGAAAATGCATCTTTGCCTGCATGTTTACTGAGCATAACTTGACTACATGGTGAACATCGCACACAAGGTAGTGAAGAATAAGTTTACTTTTGGTACTGATGAGAAACAAATGCCGTTAAATGGCGAGGCAGTGTTGATAATTAGAGGTTGAGAAAATGCTGTTTGTGAGGCAAGTAGATCTTGTGTGTTGTGCTCTGTCTCTGCTCCAGATATATATATATATATCAGCTGATAGGGGCCATCTCAAAACTTAAACCTCTGTATATCTTGGCTGCATTAAATGCACTACAGCCAGTCTGTGAGATATTGTGGAGTTCCAAAAATTTGCTGCTTTTAGCATATTGATAATGATGATAGATTTGATATTATCAAATTTTGGTACAGTAGATACCATATAATTTATCCAATTAATTAAGCAATTAAGATGAAACCTGGTAATATTTTGCAGTTTCAGTATGGAAAGCAAGCAAATACAACATTAGCATTGTCCTGTACTAAGCCCCCCTCCTCCCTCCATCTTCTTTGAGTCAGAGGCAATGTTTGCCCCCTGGTCTTAAGCCTGATAAATACACTACTGCTATCTCTACCTTGACCTTGACCTTGGCTCTTTGGTTTAATTACTTTACTTACATGTAATTAGAGGGATTATACACCTATAGGAATATAAAAACCAGTATAGCCATTCATTTATAAATCGCTAGAGAAACTTTGATTTGTTTCAAGTAGTTAATTATATATCCCCCCCCCTCTTAAATGTTGATAATTATCAAATTAATATTTGTCATACTGAACATTAATATATGTCAATGTGTACTGATTTTTCTGTTACAGGACAAGCGATATCATATTGTTGAAGAATTTTACCACAATGAAAAAGAATATGTAGAGGCTTTACAGAAACTCAAAGATGTAAGTATTGTATTACGTATTTTGTATTGTAGCGTTATCTAATGCTTCATGTGAAAATCCTTTGGTGTCAATAAATAAAATTCTTCTTTCCAAAGTCCAGAATTTAAAGCTCTTTCTAACTACTGCTGAGAAACAGACCAGTTTGTGTTGAAGTGGTTGTGTCAAAGGACAAAACACATGACCCTAATTGTTCTGGTGGCATGTAATGGCCTTTCCGTTCAGTAAAGTAGCCACCGCCTAACACAAGGAGACCTCTGTTCAAAATGACCCTGGCTCAAAATGACCCCAGCTGTTCAATAAACTTAGCATATTGATGTGAAATCTGCTACATCACCAATTAGAAAGGTGTCGTCAAGTTCTAATTTTGGTTATATAAAACAGGTGACTAGTGCTGTTATTGATCAGCATGGAGGTGAAGGTTAAAACACACTTAGTCTCCTTACAGTGATAGCAAGGATTAATGGGGTGATAAGGCTGTGTTGTATGTTGCCACTCTATTCTATGGAACTTTTAAAGACATTTAACAATTATTAATTCAAGTCTTCGTTGGGTTTTTATAACAATGATTTTCCTCTGGTGTCAGTAGATACAAACATTCTGAGAAATGAAAAAAATATCCATACTCACAGTCCCCATTAACTGCTCTCTAATCAAGCTCTTTGTAAGGTAGCATTAGAAAGTATAATTCACTTAACAGATGAAAACTTCATTGCTACCAAAATGGAAAATGAATTTAGATTTAAAAATTTTTGTACAAGAAACAAGTCAGGCACATCAAAAATAAATAAATATCACATTCCTGTTAATATCTATGTCTTCTTCTGAGATATGGGACATAATATTCTGCAGATTTCATGTAAGCTAAAGGCACCTGTACATGTTATGTTAGTAGTTATGAATACAAAAAATGGATTAATATAACTGGGACTGAGTCAAGTTGGTATTGCTTTAGGATTGATTTGTGGTACATGGAAAAAATTAGAGGATCTTGCAAGAATTTCCATTAAAGTGAGTTAAAATGAAATTACATATGGAAACAAATGTAAGATTCTGTTTTTCACAGATAACACACATAATCTCTTCCAGCATTTGTGAAAAATTATTTAATTTATATTTAACCGATACAAAATCTGAAGTAGCTTTACTTTGACTTTGCCCCCTCTCTCTTAGATAAACGTCAAAATACATATGGCGCCATGAAGTTATGATCGCAATGAAAACAACAGTAACCCAAAGTCAGTCACACCTTCACAGGTCCTATATATATATATATTACATATGTGGTATATAAAGTCTATAAAGTATTATTACATTAATGATAGCGTAGTCATGTGATAAATACAGATATGTGTGATTGATTCTGTGTACTTGACACTGCTTCTAACTTGCCCGTATTGTACATCTGAAGTACAACATTTATTTAACAACAATAGGGATGTTATTTTGGATATACAAAAATGGCTTATCAGGTTAACTTTGAAGCTGACATGAATTGCCATATCATATTGAATTTATTATCTACTTGTTCCAGAACATGATATCACAGAAGAATGTCATCAATATATTGTTTAATCTAATATAACTCACAGCTCAGTATTGAAGGAAAGGTCAACCAGGATGGGTCGTTTTTCAAAATTGTGTCATGTCATTAAATGTGTTTTACATTTGACACAGGAGCATCACATTGGAAAAGATGCTAGTTATATAACATAGGTATATTTATGTCGTCGGACAGATCAGGGCGTATTTACTGCTATTATAGGTCATGCTTGCTGTACTAGGTAGATAGATCTGTAAAGCTGGTTGATGTTGATATTCTCCTTGACTGTTTAATAAGGATATAAATCTGACTTCAAGGGGGTACCGTTCAACTGTCCACTCACTAGCACTTAGACAGCTTACAAGTTTTCACCCAGCAGTTCCACAATATCTCTTTAAGTACATTACCAGTGGTGCAGACAGGGTACTTGTCACTGGATGGGCCTGTCTGAGTGACCTTCAGTTGACATAAGGATTATATATACACTGTTCAAATGTTAGCTGTCATGTCTAGAAAATTTTCATCATTTCAAATTATTAATCAGGCTTGAAATCAATGATGACATGTTTAATTAAATGCGCTAGGTTTTTAAGGCTTCACACATATAAAGAATTAAGAGTATATTTTAGACTTTCAAAGTATTTATGTAAAATGATATAGCAAAAAAATAGAAAAAAAGACCAGCATATGTACTTGTATAAAGAAACCCAAGGTGGATGAGAGAAGCAAGAAAACATGTTCATGTATTCAACAAATTTGACACATTTACCTCCTAAGAGTGTGAAGATCACTCTGTCATTTCTTGAGAAAAAAAAGACAAGCAAAAAATAGATTAGGTGAGAAAAGCAAGAGTAAGGGTATATGTATAGATAAATTTGACATTTCTACCTCTGAAGAAGACGAAGAAAAAATCAGTTCTCTGTACATTTATTCAGATTTCAGATTTTACTTCGTCATCAATAAAAATTGAAAAAAAAAGTAAAAAATGTGTTCAGAAATATGTTGACATTACAATAACAAACTTTTAAAGATATTCAGTTCAAAACAATTTCAAGAAGTTTTTCTCCAATGAAAATTGCATTAGTTGTTTTTTGTACTTCATTTTCATTTTAAAGTAGACTTGTCAGAAAGCTGTTTATGATCCAGGTACAGTATTGGTTTGAAAACCTGAGTCATTCTTCACGTCAAAGTGATGTGTCCATGAAACTAGCTGTGACTTCCTATTTCAAAAACAGTCAATGATTGGTAAATGTACATATATAGGCATATCAATGTTTTTGTGATTATATAGGGTTACACATACATTGCCACTGAGTTAGCTGATAGATTTGACTATCGTTTATTTATATATATATATCACTAGGTTTTCTGGTTTGAATTTTTGCAATTTTTGTGGTCTAAGTCGTTGTTATTGTGTAATGCAATATCTATCAGCTACTGTTAGAGGTGCGTCACCCAGACAACAAAGCAAACAATTATGAAGTCATACACAAGAGAATAGGGACAGACAGCTACCGACTGATCTTACTTTGAAAATGTTCACAGTTTATTTGATTAAAGAAGATAAAAAAAGGCAGAGCATCAAATGGTGAATACAGAAAACAGATAAAAAAGACGGTTAAATGTAGTAAACAGAGAAAACACAGTCTAAAATATTCTGTTCAAGTATAAAAAGTGTTGTATTTTGATCTGACTGGTTTGAACAACATAGGTCCAACTGGAGCTAATGAATGTAAAAATAATTTGTTTTATGGCAAATCTCTGTGCAGTTTGTCGACATAAATATTTTGTCTGTTGTTTTTTGCTTGACTGTATCCATGTCTTGAGCTAGGTGCTGTGAGATACCGACAGAGATACACAATCCGTATGGAAGTGCTTATATCTAGCCCCGTCTGATGTGCACCGCCCTTCGGTACCTACACTCGACCATGAACTAGTTAAATTGCTTACTTAACATTGAGTTTATGTCTTTATTTTTTTCCCTTATATACAAAGTTGATTTCATCATCTTTTTTGTCTAATTAATGATAATATACAGCAATATCATAATGGCTATATCTGGTAAGAATTCAACTTGGCGGGTAGGTTTACATTCATGTATATAATAATTGGAAGAAATGAGACCCCAACTTATCAAATGAATGTGATTACCACCACTGTATACACGTAATGATGGAATTTCCTTTTTTATACAGAATATATATATATACACCAAACTGAGGTTGTTGCGTGCACTCAATGCACACTCTGTGTTAAAAGATTCTTCATACAGGTCCTGTAGACCTGTTAATTAAAGGTTAGATAATTTGATCCTTCCCAGGTGTGTCTGATGATGTCATTGTGCCCTAATATAGCACCTTGGGTTTACATATTTCTGTATACATAGAATGTACTTTTACACAGCAATCATTCACTCACTTTACAATTCTTATCAAGTCAGTCTTATCTCATTATATAAACAGTAAAAGATGCTGACTCTGTGTTTTCTTTCTTCATGTTAGAATTGTTAAGTAGCTTAATGACTCTTGAAACATTTGAAATGGTATGTTACAGCAAAAACTGATTTTTGTGTGTAAGAAACACAAAGTTACATGTAGATATAATAACACAGTATTTGAAGTTAAGGGATTCATAAAAGTTTCACATAAAATGTACTTGAGAAAGGTCAGAGGTTGTCTGAAGACTTGATCAATGTACTTGAGAAAGGTCAGAGGTTGTCTGAAGACTTGATCAATGTACTTGAGAAGGGTCAGAGGTTGTCTGAAGACTTGATCAATGTACTTGAGAAGGGTCAGAGGTTGTCTTAAGACTTGATCAATGTACTTGAGAAAGGTCAGAGGTTGTCTGAAGACTTGATCAATGTACTTGAGGAAGGTCAGAGGTTGTCTTAAGACTTGATCAATGTACTTGAGAAAGGTCAGAGGTTGTTTGAAGACTTTATCAATGTACTTGAGGAAGGTCAGAGGTTGTCTGAAGACTTGATCAATGTACTTGAGAAAGGTCAGAGGATGTCTGAAGACTTGATCAATGTACTTGAGAAAGGTCAGAGGTCGTCTGAAAACTTGATCATGACTATTCAACCAGTCCAACAAAATGGGAAGTTTCTCAAACTACTGTCAACTAGAGATGAATCTTCAACTTGTAAAATTTTGCCCGTGAAATTGATATTTATAAAGTGACAGTTACCTCTATTCAACTTCACTGAGGTTTGATTAAGAAATGATTATTCAAATTGTTTTGAATCGTTGAGGTGACTGTTTAAAAGTGTTAAGCTTGTCTAAGTTGACCTTGAATACAGTAGTCAAGTTCTATTCATTTCTGAAAGCAGGGTTCTAGAAGACTGCACCATTTTGAAATTTTTTAATGGATATGAATGGAGGGTTTAATACACTTTTACATTCATGTTTTGAGAAAAGAAAGCAAAATTTACTGATATTGACCAGGATAGTCCGATACCTATGTATATGTATTGAAAATTGATAATTTTCGAAAATAACTTATCAACATCAGTGTTTTCCCAGCCATTTTGGGAAATTGCCATCTTGCAGAAATTTCGAATTTTTTTTTTGTGATTTTGTGAAAATTGGAGAGAAAATGGAAAATATAGACTTCTTGACTTTGTTTCTTGACATAGAAATACCAAATTTAAAGATTTTAGGAATTTTGGTAACTTTTTCTTGTTGGGGGTGGGGGGTGGGGGGGTTGCAGCAATAAACAGCAACACAATTTGGAAAAGATTCTAAATTTGGGCCCTGAACATGAATTTTACCCATATTTTATTACCGCTACATGTAATATTGTTCTTCTCCCTCTTCCGCTTTCCATGATAAATGTTTCTGACACTTTTCCCCAAAACTGTAAGCTATCACCAAACTTGGAGGGATTAATAAGGATGGTATTAAGATATACAAAAAAGTTTTTCCTGAGTTGGCAAGATGGCCACCGTTTTCTTGATCTTAGTATAGAGCATTGAGATGAGAATTGGCAGAAATATCAACTGTAAGACACTTTCAAAGATTTAAAGACGACATTGGAACCAAAATGGTTGCTAATTGGAGGCTGCTGATTGGTTAAAATTTAAATACATTCTGATTTCAGTGAAATTAAGTCTGTAAGTGTAGTATAACATCTGAGACATGATAGTGATGTCTTTCTTCTGATCAGACAAAATTACCATAAAAGTGTTCATAGAGGTTCCCTGTTAGTGTCAAGTTTATTGTTTAAATTTTTTAAAGGTGCCAGCCTATTCCTTTCTTTCCTATGTTGAATTATTTTTTTCAATTTCAGTTCAAAGTCTTCTTAAGGATTCTGTGAACAATGCATCATGATATAAATAAACTCAATTAGGTTAATATGAAATGTGAACTTTATGATTTCCTTTCTTCACAGAAATACATGACCCCACTGAAAGTGTCGAGTAATATAGATGAGGCAGTAGTGGACAACATATTCTACATGATCCCAGAGATACTCACACATCACACCATATACCTGGACTTCCTGGAGAACGTGTGGGCAAAGTGGGACACTAAAACCAGCACCATTGGAAACATTATCATTGGCATCGTAAGTAACCTCTAATGTCATCCTCATATCCTCTAACGTCATCGTCATATCCTCACCATCATATCCTCAAATGTCATTGTCATATTATCTAACGTCATCGTCATATCCTCACCATCATATCCTCTAATGTCATCCTCATATCCTCTAACGTCATCGTCATATCCTCACCATCATATCCTCAAATGTCATTGTCATATTATCTAACGTCATCGTCATATCCTCACCATCATATCCTCTAATGTCATCATCATATCCTCTAACGTCATCGTCATATCCTCTAATGTCATCGTCATATCCTCTAACGTCATCGTCATATCATCTAAGGTCATCGTCATATCCTCTAACATCACCATCATATCCTCAAACATCTTCATTGGCTTTGTAATTACATGTATCATGTGACATGATGTCATCGTTGGTTACCTGTAAATATCACCCCTATTACCATTGGTATTATATAATCATTTCTGTCTTCATAGGTACACCTGTAAAATTGTTGTCTTCAGTAAAAATCAAGTCAGTATTACAGTATTACAGCAGGAAAGATTGTACCTTGGTTGATTTCTCTAAATGGTCACTTTGATGAGAGTAAGAAATAGAGATGTTATTGAAATGTCATAATGACATTTGTATACAGGTAGATTTAAGGTGTAATGTGGTCGTTACGGAGATATTAGATAAGAAATGAGAGAATTATAATTTGAAGACTATGTAGTCCTAATATAGAAATTTAGACTTAAATTTCGTGGTCTTGTAATAAGCCCTCCCCCTGACATTTTAGTCGGAATTTAATGCTGGTCCCCAGGGCTATCATATGATATATAAGATACTTTAAACAGTTTGGTTGTGTACTCAGAAATGAAACAGAGGAGACATTTTTTACATTGAAATAATTTTTGTATCTGATTACTTGACCAAGAATCGAAGGTCTACAGTGTTAGGATTCAAGAGACTTGTTGTAGCCGCACTGATGTTACATTATGTACTCATTAGCTATAAGTATAATTGTTACAAGTGTTTTGTCTCTGATAGTTGTACATATAAGATAAGAAAACAAACTTGAACAAACATTAGATAGATGTGTTTATATATTGTGATACCGGAATCGGCTATAGAACACAAAGACCCGACTGGTTTTGATGTACTTGTGTAGTAAAAAGGTTACAATAAACATCATGTAGATATTCACTCTGATTAGAAGAACTATTTTTGTGGCATATTCTTTTTGCAGTTTTCGAAGCAGACGGTGGTTGATAGCTATCTGTCGTTTGTGGAGAACTACAGAACGTCAGGAAAGGTCATTGAGAATGCCCTACAGACAAAATCTTCTGTACAAAAGTTTATAGAGGTAAGAAAACTAACTAGACTTCCTGTTGCCCACATCCTTTATACTTGTTTGTCAGGATACGTATCTGTTTTGCTTACTGACTGCTATTAATGTTTGTCATTTGGTTTGGAACCAAACATAATTTCTGACTTTAAGCTTAATTTTAATTTAAAGAAATTTATAAAAAGTTAAAAAAAAAAGGGGGGGGGGGGGTGGGTTTATGTCCTGTACCACTGCTCATTAGACTTTCTAACCAACTAAATTTCTTTGATTCTGAAAGTCCCTGTCATCCATATTTTTTCTATGTGCATTAGGAGTTCTAAAGCCTCACTTAGAAATTAGGTCACAGCATTTTTTTCATTGACATGAGAAATTTGTTAAGTCTCTTGGTAGTGTTCATCTCTGTATTTGTATATAATTAGATTACCATGGAACACAGGCAATTTACAACAGTTGTCAAAGTTCTTATATGTATACATCTTTAGAAATTACTTAGATTATAACCGATATTTTCTGCTTCACATCTATTTCCATTGTGGTGGAAGCAGGGACATATATTCAGTGTACGTCTTAATACTTAAAAATACCACACAGTCACAAATTGATTACTGCCCAATAGTGATAGCTTTACCATTTAACAGAAAAATAAATTTTCTTTCAACATTTTCTGTGTACTTGTTGTACATGCATAGATGTGAAGGACTTTAATCAGTATATGGCAACAAACTTTGAAAGAAAATCAATTAAAAGGGAGACAGTATTGTATATCTTCAGGCTAAATTTGCACATTCACAGCTGCATTTTTTTTCTGCAGGTATGTTTAATGGTAAGGGACTACATATGTGTAGTGGTAAGTCACTGTAGGTATGTGTAGTGGTAAGGGACTACATATGTGAAGTAAGTCACTGTACGTATGTGTAGTGGTAAGGGACTGTAGGTATGTGTAGTGGTAAGGGACCGTAGGTATGTTTTGTTGTAAGGCATTGTAAGTATGTGTAGTGGTAAGGGACTGTAAGTGTGTGTAGTGGTAACGGATTGTAGGTATGTTTAGTGGTAAGGGACTGTAGGTATGTGTAGTGGTAAGTGACTGAAGCTATGTTTAGTGGTAAGGGACTGTAGGTATGTGTAGTGGTAAGTGACTAGCTATGTTTAGTGGTAAGGGACTGTAGGTATGTGTAGTGGTAAGGGTATGTAGGTATGTTTAGTGGTAAGGGTCTGTGGGTATGTGTAGTGGTAAGGGACTGTAAGTGTGTGTAGTGGTAAGGGACTGTAAGTGTGTAGTGGTAAGGGACTGTAGGTATGTGAAGTGGTAAGGGACTAGGTATGTGAAGTGGTAAGGGACTGTAGGTATGTTTAGTGGTAAGGGACTGTAGGTATGTATAGTGGTATGGGACTGTAGGTATGTGTAATGGTGAGTGACTGTAGGTATGTGTAGTGGTAAGGGTCTGTAGGTATGTGTAGTGGTAAGGGACTGTAGGTATGTGTAGTGGTAAGGGACTGTAGGTATGTTTTGTTGTAAGGCATTGTAAGTATGTGTAGTGGTAAGGGACTGTAAGTGTGTGTAGTGGTAAGGGACTGTAGGTATGTGAAGTGGTAAGGGACTGTAGGTATGTATAGTGGTAAGGGACTGTAGGTATGTGTAGGTATGTTTAGTGGTAAGGGACTGTAGGTATGTGTAGTGGTAAGGGACTGTAGGTATTTGTAGGTATGTTTAGTGGTAAGGGACTGTAGGTATGTGTAGGTGTGTTTTGTGGTAAGGGACTGTAAGTATGTTTAGTGGTAAGGGACTGTAGGTATGTGTAGGTATGTTTTGTGGTAAGGGACTGTAGGTATTTGTAGGTATGTATAGTGGTAAGGGACTGTAGGTATGTGTAGGTATGTTTTGTGGTAAGGGACTGTAGGTATTTGTAGGTATGTATAGTGGTAAGGGACTGTAGGTATGTGTAGGTATGTTTAGTGGTAAGGGACTGTAGGTATGTGTAGTGGTAAGGGACTGTAGGTATTTGTAGGTATGTTTAGTGGTAAGGGACTGTAGGTATGTGTAGGTATGTTTAGTGGTAAGGGACTGTAAGTATGTTTAGTGGTAAGGGACTGTAGGTATGTGTAGGTATGTTTTGTGGTAAGGGACTGTAGGTATTTGTAGGTATGTATAGTGGTAAGGGACTGTAGGTATATGAAATAGTGAACTATTAAGAAATATTAAGCAGACTGTTTGAATGGTCAGTCTGTGTATAATCAATGCAATGAACTGAAAAGAGTTTTCTTTAAGTTATTAGATGACAGAACAAAACTTAAGAGTAAACAGTGTTTAAAGTGATGAGATGCACTGTTAATCTTTACATTATGATATATTGAAGTTGTCAGATATTGGTAGGATATAAACTTGTCTTATCCAGATAAAAAAATAATTGGAAGGATATTAGAATCTAAACATCAATCTCATTTCTGAGATTTAGCCCATGAAACCCATTCATGGTTTTCCCACTATGGGTTGTCTTATTACACTACAGCTACTTCTGTTAATGTCTAGAATCCCTCCATGTGATGACCTGTAAATACAGGCCTACATGACCTTTTCCTTTTGCTGACACCTCTGAGTATACAGCTGTATTCCTGCTCTGTCTCTAGAATAAGACATACTTTTTAACAGTGTGATGATGTCATCATCTCTCAGCTCATTAAGAGGGATTTATTGATTTATCAGGTTACAAGCTGAGAAAATTGGGCTGTTGAAAGTTGTTTCTTTATGCATATAGTGTAAGAACCAGCAGTAAGCTGACCTCCATGTGTAGTTTGGGATGATGTAATCATTTTCTTTTACATTGTAATTGAAGCCAGGAAAGTTCCTTATTCCAGTTTAGTTTTGTGTGTGATCCATGTCTTATCTTGATCAATGTTACAGAAAATGGTCATAACTATAATTTAGCAGGACTTCAAGATCCTTACAGACCTCTCCTTTACTTTGAACACCTGTAATTAAATGTGGAATGATCCATAACACAGCCTAAGTTTTGAAAGCTACACAATGCTGTTTGTTACTTAGCATTAATGATAAAGATTTGTCTGAGAATGTTTTGGCATGTGTATAAGGGTGGGATTAACTTCAGTGTAGTCCATCCTCTACTTAACACAGTGGGCATAAAAGTCCATGTGACCATTATGGTGTAATCATTATATCATGGGACAAAAACACCATAAAATCCCATCACTATACTCTATAGCAAGGTATTTTCCTGGTTGAGGATTCTTGGTTTTTTTTTCTTTAAACGAGGAAATTACATTTTTAATTCTCACATAAAACATTTTTTTCTTTTCCATTGACATGTTTATGACTATCATCTTTTCTTGTTAACTATATACAGACAAATATTGTTATCTCGAACCTGTTTAACTTGAAGACCTTATTTAATTTGAAGCATTGATAACTGAGGCTAACTTTACACAAAACATTTAAACTCACTAAAGCAAACACTCAGTTATCTGAAAGTTTTCCCATAGTCTCGTTGACTTCGCGATAATGAGGTTCGACTGTATTGTCAAACACTTTTACGAGGCTGCATGTCAAATGATGCTATTTTAACAAATTTTCATATACCACTTTTTTTATCCATTGGGAAGTCTTAAGGTGCTGAATATACCTTTCCATCGGCACCAACATTAATACAAAAGAAGCTTACTCTTCCAGAACACCTGGTCTTGTTGTTGATCTTAATATTTTCTTTGAACTTTTACTGAGTCTTCTCTCTTAGTCATTTTTTCAGATTTTGATATTTCGTTGATTGTGGGTTTCAGATCTTGTTAACCTGTTGGTAGTCATTGTGGGTTTCAGATCTTGTTAACCTGTTGGTAGTCATTGAGGGTTTCAGATCTTGTTAACCTGTTGGTAGTTATTGTGAGTTTCAGATCTTGTTAACCTGTTGGTAGTTATTGTGAGTTTCAGATCTTGTTAACCTGTTGGTAGTCATTGAGGGTTTCAGATCTTGTTAACCTGTTGGTAGTCATTGAGGGTTTCAGATCTTGTTAACCTGTTGGTAGTCATTGAGGGTTTCAGATCCTGTTAACCTGTTGGTAGTCATTGAGGGTTTCA
The DNA here is from genome assembly GCF_031769215.1 of Ylistrum balloti. NCBI lineage: Eukaryota > Metazoa > Mollusca > Bivalvia > Pectinida > Pectinidae > Ylistrum > Ylistrum balloti. The sequence goes on along the minus strand of NW_026782258.1, from coordinate 323,887 downwards.
GATCTTGTTAACCTGTTGGTAGTCATTGAGGGTTTCAGATCTTGTTAACCTGTTGGTAGTTATTGTGAGTTTCAGATCTTGTTAACCTGTTGGTAGTTATTGTGAGTTTCAGATCTTGTTAACCTGTTGGTAGTTATTGTGAGTTTCAGATCTTGTTAACCTGTTGGTAGTCATTGTGAGTTTCAGATCTTGTTGACCTGTTGGTTGTCTCCTTTTATTTTCACATTAGTTAATCAGAAGGTTTAAGTACTTGAAGCAAATTGGTATAGGTTTGTAGCAGCTTAATAATAATACAATAAATAGATTGGGATTACTTTGGTCTATGTAGTATGAAAAACAATGAAATTTTATTGGATTTTAAGAATAATGATACATCTCCATCACTTATTCTCCGATTGATTTGAACACTTCCAATAGACATTTGTATTTGATATATAAAACAGGGTCATTATTTTGTGCTTAAGTTGAATATGTTGCGAGATTTAATCTTATTCAGTGTTGAGACATTGAGACTTAAAATTCTGCAAAATTCTTGTTAATTCTAAATTAATGGTATGATTATGTTATGTATTTCATTTTTCTGGCAATAAAACTGCAGTTGTAGCCTTTGAGAACAGTTGAATGTAGAAGATGGTACAATGTTTTGGTAGAGATCATCTCGATGTTTTCTGCTGTGGATTATAAATCTCACAACTTCATCCTCTCCAGTAGTTCTACATCATTTTAATGTCTCTTTTATTTCTTTTCATGTAATGATAAATATTCAAGTCTAATTTGTGTAAAATTATGGTATGAGAAAAGCAGAATCACAAATAAAAACAAATTCTGAGCTTATTGAAGACATAAAATTCTAAACTTTTGGATCAGAAGAGTGAGTTGGTTTAAAGAAATACACATTCTACAGGTATCATGTGACTTTCGTATTACACATGTGTATGTGGGTGTGAAACAGAGAGGCTGATCTGTCCAGAATTAAGTTTTATGCTACTCCTTGGTGATGGAAGTGGAGATATTTCCTTGTTATGTTCTACGGTATCAGGGGAAGATAGGCTAGATATAAGGCTTTTGTATCTATTAACCAATAAATTCATTATATTGCTGTCCATAGGCTCTATAACAAAAGTTATTGGCTGAGGTCTCATTAACTTTGTGCTGTACTGTGTATTACCGTAGTATTTTCAGGCCAAGTTTTGTTAATTATGTGTTGTGTGTATCACTTAAAAGGTGCTTTGTGGCCAAGCCTTGTTAAATTTGTGTTGTTTGTATTATTATTGTGCTATATATATATCATTAGTTAAGCCAAGCCATACTAATTTTGTGTTGTGTGTATTTTTCAAAGGTGTTAAAGGGCTAAGCCTTGTAAATTTTGCATTATTTATCATTTACAAAGGTGTTGTAAAACCAAGCCTAATTGATTTTGTGCTGTGTATTTTTCAAAGGTGTTAAAGGGCCAAGCCTTGTAAATTTTGTGTTATTTATCATTTACAAAGACCAAGCCTAATTGATTTTGTGCTGTGTGTATTTTTCCAAGGTGTTATAGGGCTAAGCCTTGTAAATTTTGTGTTATTTATCATTTACAAAGGTGTTGTAAGACCAAGTCTCTTTGATTTTGTGCTGTGTGTATCAGTTTCTTGTAAGGCTGAATCTTTCACGTGTATTTATACGAGACCTGTTCGACTTGGGCTGAAGAAGTTCTGTGAAGGTGTATTACACTGTCATAAGACTGAAAGGTTTTTATTAACTTACTGTTCAAGCTTAGTACTGAATACTTCATTCTTTCTTCCTTGTTTCAGCAATGCCAAAGAGACAGTGGGAGCAAATTGTCCATGAAGGACCTGATTGTCCGTCCAATCCAGCGAATACCACGCTATGAACTTCTCATACAAGTAAGGAAAGCAGTTGCATTTAATCAGATAGAATATTTGTCACATTTTGGGGTGTATTTGCATTTCGTTATTGTTATGAAATTAAGGTTAAATATATACAGTGAAATCATAGGTGCATTACAGTCTTAGATAATTATCTGAGCTTTACTAAAACTAGTCTCTAATGTCCATCAGTAATTGCTTTTGTTAAAACTGTTTGTATATTTCTGTGCTAGCAAGTATGTAACATACCATAATAAACTAGCATTAACCCATGCCTGGTAATAAGCCCACCCATGCTTATTAATGTTCAGTTAAGATTTTAACATAAAATCATGCTATTGTTCCTCAGTATGCCCTACCCCTACTTTGAGTGTACGAGTATGTCTTGGCCCTGAGGTGTATAGAATACACAACGTAATTTTGCTGTAGATTTGATTTTTTGAATAACTAACTCTTTTAACTCCATCCTATGATTACTTTTCCACATTTTCCATTTCCTCTTTCAGCGTCTGATAGAGAACACGCCACCTGATCACCCAGATTTTCCACTATTGAAGGAGGCAGAGCGAGTGATGCACAATTTTGCCATCAAACTGGGAACAGTAAATGAAAGCCAGCATGAGGAGGACCAACAGAGCACACTCAAGAAGCTTGAACTGCTTGTTCCAGATATGTCTCCAGTAAGTCTCTTACATATTTACAGTTAGTGCTTCTAGTGAATCATGTATATATGATGTTAGGCATAATACTCTTCATGGCAATATCAATAATAATAACTCTGGGAATTTTATTTTCTCTGAGATAGGAATTTTCTGAAAATAATAAATATTGTATTATACAAATTTCACAGCTTTCAGTTGGAAACTAGATGTTATGCATCCATTTTTGTTATTGTAATTCAATTAGACAATGAATGTTATTAGTTTTATCATGTTTAAGACAGCACTCCCTAGCCCATGGTGTGTAAAGTTGGCATGTATTATTACAAGCGTACCATCTGTCATATTTACAAGTAAGCCATTTACAATCTTCACTTATAATGCAAACATTGTTATTTCTTTGTTACAGTTGGTGGCCCCTGACAGACAGTACCTCAAACATGACATGGTTCAGATCCTGGTAAGTGCCTTTTATTGCCCTGTATGGGAGATGTTTAAAGGGCAGATAACTCCTTTACTTTTTTGACAAATGAAATAAAAAATCAAATATTTCTACATTGTGAAATTTAGTGAAAATCTGATTCATTAAGAGAGAGAAGTACAATTTTACTATGTTGACAATCTGTATTTTATTCTATCAGATGCATTGCACTGTAGAATGTCAAGACTCTTCAAAAGGTGTTTTGTTAGGAAATAGTTTGGATATGTTATTTAACGCTGGTTTAGGTGTTTGTGTTTTGCAGTTTACAAAGTAATGTATGAATGCAAAGTGATATGAAAAATCTGTTATTTCAAGAATGTACAGGTTTCCCAATCATTGGTTGTTATGTACTTTAAAATATTTGTTTTTCATTACGGTTATTTATGTTGGTTATCTCTGTGTCCTTAATCATTGAATTCATAGGTCCGTGAACTGTTAAAATTAGTGTTAGTAGATATATAGAGCAATATCTTTCCATGAAATCAAGTTTCCTGGAAAAACTTTTGGTTTTTTTAAATCCACGAAAATTAAACTCCAGGGAAATGTATCATTTTACAGTAAGATCTTGTTATTCATTATAATTTGTTTCGGATGGAAAGCCAGATATTTTTTATCATGCTGTTTAAATAGAATTTTTTAGTGTAAACTTCCAAGAAATTGCTAATTGGTTTGGAACTTGAAATGTACTGCTAGAAACATTCAGAATCCGTGTTGCTCTATTTAACAGACTAAAAAGGACCAATGTTGTATATGGATATTTTCCGACCTGGTCATATTTAGCAGTATTAAGCGGCGCGGTGGACCAGTGACACGCAAAGTCTCAGTTATTCTGTAAGTATGATGCACAGTTTCTGTTTTGTTTAAAATACTACACTTGAAATATCTGTTGTGATAAATATTAGAAATAAACTCCATGTCCTGCTATTAAGAATTTCATTAATATCTCTGTTGTGTAAATAATTTGCACTTACTTGGATTTCCAGGAAATCTCCAACCGGAAATGAATATGCAGAGAACATTAAACACAAGGTTTGGCTGCGGGTTGGACTTGATAACATAGAGATAGTAAAAAGTAAGTAATCTGCTGGTTTCTCAAGTCAGCTCATAACATGAAACTGATGTCAGGGATGTCAGGAAATTTGCCCTGTATTAAACTAGTTTCAAAAAAGTTTTTTTATACTATGTTTTTTACATGGAAATATTTTTTTTAATAAATTGTCAAGAAAAACAAAGGATATTTTAAAAAAAATGTAGAAGTAGGACAGTCATAAATCAAATCCAATTTCATATGAGGAATACGAGGAATACATACTGAGGAATACGATACCATAATACTATATTTCCACCTGCCACTTTTTGTCAGGCTTAGTGTACAACTGTTTTTCCATTAAATCGGAAATGGTGTAATATACATAAGTTAATGCATGTCCAACATAAACTTTCTTGTTAAAAAGATATTTTACTGACTATTTCTATCTGTTTCCAGGTCAAATTCCTCCCAGTAAAAAGAGTTCACTTGACCCAGATCAACTGGAGGAAGACATCAACATTCTGACAGAGATCACTGACATGACCAATAAACTCAATTATCCACATTCTGTATGTACACATGTAACAACTAAATTGTAGCATGCTAATTAAAGAAGAACAGTTTAGGTTATTAGGTAATACATAGAGTTGGTCTCCCTGAAACAACCAGTTTCAACATTTCTGATATCAGGGCAAAAAACTCAAATCGACTTTGAGACTGCAGCATTTGCTTGGTTGTACATTCTGGATTAGCGTCTATTAATTGTGATTGAACAGTTTGTTAAAAACTGAAGTAGGTTATTCAGCAGTGTTTTATGTCCATCATGTGTTCAGAAAACTTTACCATATTTATTACACACTACACAGATATTATCAGTTCCTGGTGCCCCTGCATCTTTATGGCGACAGCTACATGTGCTGTAATCCTGTATTGGGTTTTGTGAGATAGGCAAATTTGATCCAAGGGAGATAATCCTTACAATTTATATTTTGTTGTTGCCATTACATGTCTGTTAAAAATCATTTTACTTTAAATACATGGGGATTTTCTTGTAGCCCCTTCAACTATTTTTCTGCCTGAATATTGTTATTTTGTTACATCATGTTAAAGTCTTCAAAGACTTCAGCTGTTAACCCTGACTCTGTAAATTGGCTATCTTGTGCAACTAATATTTTCATATGGAGTTTTGACTTTTTTGCTTTCAGCACATTTTAAAAATTATTCTTTCATAATGTTTTGTCAAGGCTGTCATAATAAATCAAATATTTCAAGTTGTTTTACTCATGCTTTGGGTGATTATGTTTCAGAGTCTTGATGATGTCGTAAAGGAGATGCTGGCATCTTTAAATAAACAATTTTCTGAAGTTTGCATACGAAGTCCAACCTTAGAGTCAAACAAAATGGAAATTCTAGTCACAACACAGTAAGTATTTGGACCCATTTATATATTGTCTACTTATTGAACCATAGATAGCAGATGTTGATGTTCAGTTCATTCACCTTTCTGGTGATCCATTTTTAACCATGCTGTTAAGACATAAAATTATTTTCCATTTGAAATGTCAAGATATTTTCACAAAAATAAGAATTGGTTGATTTAGTCATTTCATCGTTGAAGGCCATTGGAAATATCTTAATTACTACTCATTGATAAAGAATGATAGGTCTTTGTTGGAATCAGAGAACTGAAGCATCCGTTCCATTTTTCCAGAAAATTTTCCTTAATTTTGTCAAGAAATTCAATATTTTGATATTTACATAGAAAAATTAAACAAATTTCATGTTTTTTAATGTGTTAAATAGTCTTGTCTCTCAATGCATTTTCTCTGTTCTTAGGGAAGGGGTGTATCCCTTGGAGATCTGCTTTAGTTCTGCTGAGAAGCGAGCCATCTGGGAATCAACATTGCTGGATGCTAAACAGAAATTATGTATGTTCACCTGTAATTTTATCACCTATGTAACATAGCTACACCTTACTATCTGTAACTTTATCTGTTATCACTGTCTGACAAGTTTCTCAGGTGTTCTGACTGGTACTTTTTACCTCTATGCTTACTTACCTGTAGTATTTATACCTGTATGTGTACCTGTAGTATTTGTACCTGTATGTTTACCTGTAGTATTTATACCTGTATGTTTACCTGTAGTATTTAAACCTGTATGTTTACCTGTAGTATTTATACCTGTATGTTTACCTGTAGTATTTGTACCTGTATGTTTACCTGTAGTATTTATATCTGTATGTTTACCCCTGTATGTTTACCTGTAGTATTTATACCTGTATGTTTACCTGTAGTATTTGTACCTGTATGTTTACCTGTAGTATTTATACCTGTATGTTTACCTGTAGTATTTGTACCTGTATGTTTACCTGTAGTATTTATATCTGTATGTTTACCCCTGTATGTTTACCTGTAGTATTTGTACCTGTATGTTTACCTGTAGTATTTATACCTGTATGTTTACCTGTATGTTTACCTGAAGTATTTATACCTGTATGTTTACCTGTAGTATTTGTACCTGTATGTTTACCTGTAGTATTTATACCTATATGTTTACCTATATTGTAGCATTACTGTCTGACAAAAGAGCACCAGAGTTCCAACAACCTTTACAGATTACAAAGACAAGAGCAGGAATGCAGGTAATTTTATTGTATACAGTGTAATTACAGTTAGTTAAACGATGATAATTGTCCTTATTGTGAAGAAGACAGATCTTCAATGGGAAACCTGATCACTTCTATTCCATATAAAAATACAAATATAAATAAAGGTATTGTTTATTGTTTCAACTCGGTTGGAAAGAGTTTTGCAAATTTTGGGTCTATATTGCCGGAGTAAAAAATTTGAAAGATCTTGGAGTAATTAAAAGATTTTTTTCTTTTAGATACAATGTTTAAAGAATTTAGTATGGGTATATGTAGCATACTCCATGCTGGAAACATTTGTATGCACTGACACAGACATTGACAAGTGTTATATGCATTAGTATCTTATGCGAAATTTAATGCAGGTGTCTGTTAGGGACAGTTTTTCTGTGCCTAAGTATATCATAGGAGATATGATATGGTTCTGTTTTGTTGACAGTTTTCTTGTGCGGCCCCCATTGATGGCTTGAACAATAGCGGTTACCGTGACGTGTGGGTGTGTAATAGTGATGGATATGTGGGTCACATGTGCCTGCTGAGCCTTCAACCTGAGCCAATCGTTACCTTAAACACACCTGTACCTGGCTGTAATGCCCGTATACTGTGTATATGTGCCGTTCCAGCCTTCAGTGGTCCATTTAGGAGGTTTGTCTTTCAAGAATATAAATTTGTGTTTACATGTGGGCTGTCAAGAAAGATGTTATAATATTCTCTTATATGGGACTGTTGTGGCTGAATGATATAGGTGTCTGACCAGCAATTCAAAAAATAAATGAATAAGTGAATAAAGAAATAGTAACTCTCATATAATGATTTCTACTTGGCATCTATTCTTCATAGCGTTATATCACATTTAAACTCCATTTAGGTGAAGTTTCTAAATAGATTTATTTTCACTATAAAGATTTTGGTTCCTAAACATGTCCTACTCAACAGAATATTGAACTTATATCAGAATACAACGATTGTAAAACATACATTGATGTTGAGATTGCCCCAGACTTGAAGTCTTTCCTTGCATTACAGAAAGAGCAGTTCTAAGAAAAACCTCCACAAACACTCAGTTCCACCAGTGGCAGAAGATGGTCCCCAGATCAACATAGAAGAGGTGGATGATGTGTCAGAGCCTGAGGAGGATGCAGCATCTGGATATCAAACAGATTCAGAGTCTAGCGATGAAGATGAAGAAGAGGAATTAGAGGAAGAAGGGGAAGGAGAGAAAGAGTTAGAAGGGGAGGAAGAGGCACCACAGGAGAAGGAGGAAGGCGAGACTGTGTTTGATAACAAACCTAAGGATCTGTACTTAGGAGGTTAGAACCTTATAAAGACAACATTTTAAACATTATATAAGCTGTATCGTGGTCAGTGTCTATGTTATGTAATACTTCAGGAAATGAGATTGGAACTTTAATTTTAGATTTGAAACTTGGATATGTAGGTAGGTGGTATGGACCATATATAGAAGACACTTAATACAATATATAAGCTTATCATGGATATGGTCTCTGATACATAATACCAAAAGAGATTTGGACCTTCAGTTTTATTTTTGAAACTTTCTGTTTTGAAAGTTTTGTCATAACATTTTCTAAAAGTTGAAATACTTTAAAGAAGTATGATAGAATTTCTTTTATAACATTTGAAAACACAAGTAGTACTGTTTGAAAGCTCATTGCTCTAATCATAAACTTAAGTAAAAAGTCAAGATTGCCAAAACATTCCAGCAATATTGTGATGAAGTATTTCTGAGAGTATAATCACTACTAACCTAATGATCTATCACAGAGTCAGAGGGTAAAGCAAGTCCAGTGTCACAGCTTATCAACCTGGACCCCTTCACCATGACTGGAAACTGGCTTCAGGATGCTCACAAGAGTACCATGTGGTTGGGCACGGAGGATGGCTGGTAGGTTTATCACTGAATCAGCAGGAAGTGTCATTGTTCTTTAAGATGTTGTTTTATTGTTAGAAGATGTGTGAACAAGGAATTTGTATTACCTATCTGTTGTGTGTAGGGTACTGTGAGTCACTGTAATTAGTGTGTTCCCATCGATACTTTAGATATATATAGTTAATGCATAGCTACTGTGTGTTACCATAACTACTGTGTGTTACCATAGCTACTGTGTGCTGCCATATCTACATGATTTGTGGTTTGCTATATATGCTGCGGCAGTTTGTTAACTACTGTGTGATACTTTTAAGTACAATCAGGGGTCCGGAAAAGCACTTGTCTGGTCGTCGTGGACGAGTGAAAATTGTCTCGGACAACCAGATTTATCTTTGTTTGTTGTCCGTCGGACAAGTACTTTTTTCCAATGATATTAATGTTACAACTTCAATTTCAATAAAAATGTAAAGAAAATTTAAAACAAAGAAACGTGTTTACAGTACTTCGGAAACAAAATATTCCAGTCTGCACTGTAACTTTTGATTACACTGGAACTCCCATGATGTCAAATATAGCATTCGGAATACCTTAGTCTTTTTCCTGCGAATGATGTCAGGAGCTCTCGGGCAGTACAAACATGTACCGGTCTGTCTTTAGCAGCACCTAGTTAGTCGGATGTAAACAAACACTACAGCTAGGCATAAGTCGTGCACAATGTCTGACACAAATCAGCCATCACTGCATAGTTTTTTCACTAAAATTTAAAATAAAAATAGGAAAAATGTCGCATGCCACATCCTTGCTGATTAAGTCACCATTTCATAGATGAATTTGGACGAGTAAATTTCCAATCCGGACGATCAGCCCACTAGTCCTGTGCCTAATGGTTTAAAATATTTTTCCAGACCCTTGTCAATATTTAATGGACTTGTTCACCAATATGATCAGGGTATAATTCTCTCAACTGGATGTGGAAAGGTATGGAGTAACATACCTAACCATGTTGACTGTTTCCTTGGTAACCATGTTTCTTCCCACTTTGGCACCTTATAGTCTGCAATCTTAGCTAACAAGAGTGATTTATATAAGTTGAAATAACCTTTTTCCCAATTGTTGGAAATCAAATAAAGATTATGAATGCTTTATAGGTATAGTAATTGTCGGTTACCATAACTAACTTGTTACCATTATTATCATGTATGTGTGTTACCATGACTTAATTGTGTACATGTTTCCATAGTTTCAGTTTATATGTAATTTCACCATTTTATCTTTTCAGTATTCACATATTCCAATGCACAGACAATATCAAAACCACAAAAAATAAACTCAAGATTCACCATGGATCCCCAGTGTATTGTATAGTGTAAGTACAAGTTTCATTTTGAATGCCCAAGTCTAAGAGTAGGCCTACTTGTTGATCAAAGTAATTACATTATCTTCAATTACGGTTGAAATGGTGTGGATTTTTAGTGATTGGTTTGTGTTATTCATGCTTAGTTGATATCAGTTTTGATTTGTGTTTCAGATATTTAGACAACAAGGTGTTTGTTTCCTTAGCCAATGGGGACTTAATAGTGTACAAGAGAGACTCAGGTTTGAAACGTCATTACTTTAGATGTCTTTTCTTATTTGTAGAAGAATGCGATGTAAGGAATGTTAATTTAAAACTCTTCTAATTTGAAATAAACAAAATTTCAAATACTTCATATCATAAACCTATGCTCCATGATAATCTTACAAAATAAAGTTTAATGAACTGTATTTAGATAACAGTATTACCTTCTTGCTTTATATCGGAATGAGAACATGCTACTAAGAGAACTCTCAGTCATTTTGTATGGTTTGAAAAAACATACAGGGAAAAAAATGATGTGCAAGGAAAAAAGTTTATTTACACAAAGTCAACTTCATGAAGTGGAATCCATTGTTGTGAAAACACTGATATTAATTCTTTCATTGCTGCTGATTGTAAATTCTAGTCTAAGATGTTTTCCCGCATTAGATTCTGACCGTGTCATATGTTTGTTTTAGATGGTATCTGGGACACCGAGAACCCATATACACGTACTGTTGGTAGTGTCATCTCTCCTATCAGTCGCATGTTAGCAGTGGCGGGCAAGCTCTGGTGTGGCTGTCAGAATATCATGAATGTCATTAACCCTCTCACATTGCGAATAGAGGTAAGTAACGACACTCACCACATAAGAAATTAAAATTGTTTTGTTCCTGTGTGACAGCTTAGATAGCATATACCCTTAAGTCAGGTTTGCTCTATATGTTTTATTGTATGGGAGACTGTTATGTCTTGCTGGTTTTTTGGTGGATGTGGTTCCCATTTTTTGGGATAGACGTGTTTCCCATTTTTTTGGGTTGACAAGCTTCTCTTTTTCTTGGGTTGACAAGCTTCTCTTTTTTCGGACGGACATTTGACATGCTTCCCATTTTTTGGGATAGACATGCTTCCCCATTTTCAGATGGACATGCTTCCCATTTTTTGAGTTGACATGCTTCCCATTTTTTGGGTTGACAAGCTTCTCTTTTTTCGGATGGACATGCTTCCCATTTTTTGGGATAGATATGCTTCCCCTTTTTCGGATGGACATGCTTCCCATTTTTTGGGATAGACATGCTTCCTTTTTTCGGATGGACATGCTTCCCATTTTTTGGGATAGACGTGTTTCCCATTTTTTTGGGTTGACAAGCTTCTCTTTTTCTTGGGTTGACAAGCTTCTCTTTTTTCTGATGGACATTTGACATGCTTCCCATTTTTTGGGATAGACATGCTTCCCCATTTTCAGATGGACATGCTTCCCAATTTTTGAGTTGACATGCTTCCCATTTTTTGGGTTGACAAGCTTCTCTTTTTTCGGATGGACATGCTTCCCATTTTTTGGGATAGATATGCTTCCCCATTTTCGGATGGACATGCTTCCCATTTTTTGGGATAGACATGCTTCCTTTTTTCGGATGGACATGCTTCCCATTTTTTGGGATAGACATGCTTCCCATGGCAACCTTTCAACAGAGTCGGTTCATATTTACCCAATAGTATCACAACATTGAGTTTTACACTAGATTGGCTTCTTATTTTTGTATAGGAGCAGAAATCTTGTGTAAACACATGTAATCAACTGAGAGAGAAAAATCTGTTTGTGTTACAGACAACGTTCCAGGTGACGTCCGACTCAAGTCGCTGTATCCAGTGCCTGGTGTGTGCAGGGCAGGGTGTGTGGCTTGCCTCACAGCATAGCTCAAAGATCTCGCTTTATCATGCCACATCCTTTGAGCCACTGCTGGAGGTCAACATTGCTCACTCTGTAGCCCAGAAACTTCAATGTAAGTATCAGCCAGCTTCTACTCGAATTCTTTCTTCTCCACTCGTGCTTTCTACCCAATCTGATCTCTAACTATTTTCAACATTACTTCTCCTATTTTGATCCCTCTAGACAGAAACTTATCTCAGACAAAACCCTACAAGTCTCTCTGTTTGCTTACACTACAAACATTAACTCTGGTCAGCCGGGTACTCCATCTTGTCCCTATAAACTATATGATCACAAGTTGCTAGTTGTGTGACATACTATAGAATCATAAGGAGGTAGCTATATGTATGCATTTCATTTTCATTTCAATGATTAGTCACTTTTGTGATTTTCTTACTTTTGTCTGATAGAATCACATTTCTTGAAAAAAATCATATGCATAATACCGAAGGCCGTTGTGACATTGTATTTGTTTATTTATAAGAACTCCTTTAGTGTTAGTGAGTGGTACAAATAATCATGGTCACACTTTTGTTGAGACTTGGTTTGAGCAATAGCCATGACATTTATAGATTTGTTTTTGTTTTTTGTTTTCTGCAATTTAAGTACCTGGTGTTTCCAGGAATAGTGTGTCAATTTTAGTACTAAAATAAATAGATCAAAATACATGGTGATATCTTACATGATAGAATATAAAGGGATTTCAAAGTTGTCTGGAAGCCAGTATTAACTCTGATTTGCTTATGGTGATTTTGGAGAAATTAAAAGTTGTTATGGCTATGATATTTGTAGCGGCTGACGACATCATTCGACAGCACAAGGCGGCTTGCCTGCGGATCACAGCTCTACTGGTGTGTAAGGACTTGTTATGGGTGGGCACCAGTGCAGGCGTCATACTCACTATACCGATGCCCCGCATCACGTCCACCTCCACAAGGGGCTCCATATCCACCCCTTCAGTTACTGGTAAGTTGTTTATCCCCCCCATATAGAGCTTCATATTCGCCCACATAAAGGAAAGTAGATATCAGATTAATAAATTCTCTCACCTTTATGAAAGGTAGATAACAACATCTTAAACATGTGTATGGTTTACAAGATTAAGCACCAGACTATAATGATAGAAAATATCTTGATATGTCTTTCTGCTTCACACAAAACTAATTGATTATTTTCCTACCACACCTTATTTGTTGTTTTAAGGAATTAAATCAATCATGCCATCTTAAATGCCCATGAAATGTTTTATGAATTGATGACTTTATCCAAGTTTGACTTGTGCTGTATTTAATGAAAATATGACTTTTTAGAGTCGACATCTATTGAGAATGTTATCTTTTCCAAGAAGATAATGACAGATTTGTATTTCCCCGATGAATTTGTGAATGAATAGAATGTTTCAGAGAGAATTGTCCTGTACTTGTGTAGAATTTCCTGTCCTTGTGTTAATCAGGATAGTTGACAGGTAGATAGGACAACACAGAAGTTTTAAGAAAAACACTGCTATAAACATCCTTCTATTCTCAAGGTCTGGTGTTTGGCCACACGGGACATGTAAGATTCCTGACCTGTGTAGAACTAACAGCTCCATCATCCCCAACAACACCTAAACCCCGAGCTGAGGATGAAGAGACTGACAATAAACCAGACAATCTGGCAATTCACGACATTCATCGACGATCCTCAATGGCGGCAACAACAGCTACTATGGCAACAAGGATGCTGGTCATAAGTGGAGGAGACGGATATGAAGACTTCCGCAATAACTCAACCAATGAAGTCGCAGGACGGGATGATAGTACCAACCATTTATTACTTTGGCAGGTGTGATAATGGAGAGAAATGTTGGGTAGAATGTCATATTGCCATTTAGCAAATACCAATTATTTAGTTTCTTGTGTTAAACATGAGAAACTATTGTCAAGTGTTATTTAATTCTGGAGCGAGTATGTAGACTGACAAAACATGGAGGTCATTAGTGTGAATGAAAGAGATGACGGAGCAATTTTAATTTTCTTACATTCTATCTTTCCTCGTTACAATCCTACAGTAGACAAGAGGATCAGTATTTGTGATATTTAAGTACTCAACAATCTACCTTGTAAGGTTTATTGTTGTAAAGCTGTGACTTTTCTTGAGATGTCTCGTGAACTCTACAGTCAATGTTTATCTTCCAGTAGAGAGGGCTGTGAAATACAAAAGTGTTTTAGTACAGGAGTGTAGTGGAGGGTGTTGATTAAAACCCTGCTCACAAACAATACTCTCAAAACAGTTTCAGCTGTTGTGATGGATGTTTGCTTTACTGTGTAATGGTGTTGTAAATTGAAGCAACATTTTGTCAAGCTGTAAGCTACATTTGACGCTTCACAGCCACATGGTAGTAACTTGTGAAAAAGAGGTGCCTATTCAGGGGTGAATTTAGCTGAATTTTAATTGGTGCTATTGACAAAAAAAATAATGTTTGCATTTAGTAAAATATTACTGGAATTAGATATGGTTGTTTGTTTGTAATGCAATTTGGCAGAAAGTCATGCAATTGAAAAAAGGTGCTAGAATTTAAAACTATGCATTTTATATCAGTAGAGACCCACCCATACATTTTAAATATTTTAGTTACAACTTTTTTCTTACAGTTGACAGTAAATTCATTTTGTTGCTCTATACAGATTGAACATTGATGCATTTTAAAAACTTTATACAAGAAAAACTCTTCTCTTGTAGACTTGACCTGTTTCAAATTTTTTTCTCCAAAAAACTCCAAGTTAAAACTTTGGTGTAAATAGTAAATATCTGTAATAGGATGCAGAGTTTGGTTCCTCAACATTAAAACATTGATTCAGGGAAAGAATAATTTATTCAATTTTCATTTTTAACCATTTTTGAAATGTTCCTTTTATGACCAAGTCTGCAGTTAAACAAGAAACAAGATATGAAATAACACATTTCTTCTAGAATGATATCTGTTATCCTCATTCTCTTTTAAACATAAAATTCTATACAGAATTGTATCAAAAAATTTTATGTTTAACTTCATAATTCTCCGACAACTCCAGTTTTACAATATTGTCTTAGGCTTGTCCAAAAATAACATTTTTTAAAAGATTAGTAAGGGAAAAAAGATCAATTATTTAAAAAAATTATTGCGTTATTTTTTTTTTTTTAATTTGTATGATTGAAAACAAAAATAAGTAGAGTAGGTAGTCATTGACACACTTCAACAGTCATTCTGTCATGTTATAAAGCCAAATACTGATCATATTACTTACTAGTTATTGCAGGTTGTTTCTGGATGATTTTTTACAATTTGCTGTAGTGGACCAAGTCTGTGTAGGATGGGATGGTGGATACTGATTATATAACCAAATTTACTTTCTGTATCCGTTCAGGTGATACAATATCTGTTACTTACATTTGCACTCTCCCTGTTCAGTCCGCATTAAGCTCTCTCATTTGATAGTCCCATCCTATCTGATTGAAGTAGAACACACCCAAATTAGTTATAAATCTTAATATCATGTACCATTTTATGATTCAGTGGCAGAAAGAGTCGCACATTATACTCTGAATATTTGGCTTTAGATTGTATTCCATTAGTAGAGATATAGGGCTGTCACAGGTACCAAGGTTGCCCATAACAGGACAAGTTTGAGTGCAACCCGGGTTGGAAAAGTGTGTCCCCCATAATATGTCCAGTTGATACAGTGCAAACTACAAGTAAAAGAACAAAGAGCAATATTTAACAGCCTTAACTTGCCATTCATATTTACAAAACCTATTGTGTATTATTTTGTGTTACTACTGCGTTCTTACAGAAACACGAAAAGTTTGATTCTTAGAAGCATGTAGATAGCCTTACAGTTTGTTCTTACCGATGTATAAAGCATAATACATACTTTCCGAAGGCACGTCCAATATCTCAATCCTAAACTTCCTGTCACCAACAGTGACGACAGACATCTTTGCCATAAATTGACGTATTTCCAATTATTGAACAATATAAACAGACTCTGTTCCACAAAATTGTCTTTTTTTTTATTTATGTTTTAAAGTGCTTTTTAATGTTTTATTTATCAAAAATCTTATGTTTTATGCACATTTCTGGTCGTGCAGAAAGCTATGTTGTAAAATAAAAAAGATTAGTAGATTGAAAAATGTGAATTGGAGATTTTATTGCAAAACTTAATATCATTACAAAGCTGGTAAATAATAATATTGATGGTTACACTGTATTTCATTCATAAAACTTTATAAGTCACTTATTATTCTTACTTTTGGATTCTTAATTGTAAAGGTAGGATACCTGAAGCAGAAATTTTGTACCTGTGACAGTTCTTATAGAAACATGTTACACCAATAAGCCCATGCCTGGTAATAAGCCCATCCCTATATGTTTATGTTTATTAAAGATACCACCAAATGTTATGTCATTTGCTGGAATAAGCCCATCCTATGACAGAGTGAAACTGAATGTGTTGCACCGTAGGCTTATTCATACAATATAAGTATATATATTTGTACAAATTTGGCTTGAAACAATAATCCAGCAATAGAAGTGGTTTTAAGTTTAATGAAACATCTTACAACAACAAATTTTCAAATCCTGTGTCATATTTATCTTGTGTAAGCTCAGTGGACAAGCAGAATGGGAGATGAGCCTGTTACAGGACAGAACTGTAATAGATGTGGGTTAGGTTTAAAACTAGGCATAGGCATTAAGTTAGATAAATATGATATGTACATCATGTCAGTACTTCTTCATGTATAGGATGTCATGTATTGACATGTTATTGGTTACAGGCAAATGTACATGAATGTTGTTATTATTGTAGTATAAAAGTATTTTTGACATAAGGACAGTATTATTTCTCTCAGAAATAATTTGACATTGTGAAGTCCCATGTTTCAGTAAATAGTATCTTGTACTCTTTAACAATTTCCCAATAATGGCCACATAATACAACCAAAGTGTGATAGAAAGTAACTTTACCCAATCTTGTTGAAATATACCAGCATTATATATAGCACTGCTACTTAACGCAGTATTCTTTGATAGTATCATACCAATTACATCTCATTCTAGAAGCACAAGTCGTACATTTTTAGTACATATTTCTTGCAGCATCATAACTGCCAATTGTGGTTTAATTTTATTATTACAAGGCTTTACATATAGTGATCTGATGTTTTATTATTTATCTCATTATTATAGGTTTTTTGTTTAAAGTTTTGTTGTATATTATGTATATATAGTCATTCTTAATGTGATCCAAAATGTTGTTCATTCTGTATAATATGGATAAATATAACTTGTGTATATAGACAAGATTGTATAACAAATTTATGTTACCAGTTTATTTATAAAATGTATATAGATGGGATGTACCCTTTTTTCAATTAAAAAGCAATATATGGTTGATGACCGCAACTATAAACCTTGTATAGTGCTTGTTTTATGATCTATTTATCTGATGTTTATCATGCTTTATCTAGTCTAGCTTTGTACATAGTTATGTATATGTTTGTGTTCCTATTTAGGCACAAAAAGGAAATGTGAACTGTTTTCTGTATTTAAGCAAGTTTGGCTGTAGTGTATTAACTCTGTAGGTGACAACGACTAAACGTAAATAAGATTATACTTGTTCAGAGAATGATTGGCTGACACCTACACACAGATATTGAGAAGATCTGATTGGATGATTTCAAATTATGTTCGGAGTGTGGCAATACAGTGATGTTTCTGTACTTTGTAGACAAATGGTATGAATATGTTTGTGTGTCTTCTTAGTTACTTCTAACATTTAAACAGGTATTTAATAGGATACAATATGCAATTTACAGTTTATATTTCCACAACAGTTAAACAGACGATTTACAAGTGATATTTGCACAGTATCAGTAGAACAGACAATTTTCAGTGATGTCCCCACAACAACACTTGAACAGACAATTTACATGTTAAGTTCTCACAATTAAAGTACAACAGATGATATATAGCAATATTCCCCACAATGACACTACAATAGACAATTTCCAGTAATATTCCCCACAATGACACTACAATAATCAATTTACAGCAATATTCCCCACAATGACACTACAATAGACAATTTACAGCAATATTCCCCACAATAACACTACAATAGACAATTTACAGTAATATTCCCCACAATAACACTACAATAGACAATTTACAGCAATATTCCCCACAATGACACTACAATAGACAATATCCAGCAATATTCCCCACAATAACACTACAATAATCAATTTACAGCAATATTCCCCACAATGACACTACAATAGACAATTTACAGCAATATTCCCCACAATAACACTACAATAGACAATTTACAGCAATATTCCCCACAATAACACTACAATAGACAATTTACAGCAATATTCCATACAATATCACTACAACAATCAATTTACAGCAATATTCCCCACAATAACACTACAATAGACAATTTACAGCAATATTCCCCACAATAACACTACAATAGACAATTTACAGTAATATTCCCCACAATAACACTACAATAGACAATTTACAGCAATATTCCCCACAATAACACTACAATAATCAATTTACAGCAATATTCCCCACACTACAAGTACAATAGACAATTTACAGCAATATTCCCCACAATAACACTACAATAGACAATTTACAGCAATATTCCCCACAATAACACTACAATAGACAATTTACAGCAATATTCCCCACAATAACACTACAATAGACAATTTACAGTAATATTCCCCACAATAACACTACAATAGACAATTTACAGCAAAATTCCCCACAATCACACTACAATAGACAATTTACAGTAATTTCCCCCACAATAACACTACAATAGACAATTTCCAGCAATATTCCCCACAATAACACTACAATAGACAGTTTACAGCAATATTCCCCACAATAACACTACAATAGACAATTTACAGCAATATTCCCCACAATAACACTACAATAGACAGTTTACAGCAATATTCCCCACAATAACACTACAATAGACAATTTACAGCAATATTCCCCACAACCACACTACAATAGACAATGTACAGTAATTTCCCCCACAATAACACTACAATAGACAATTTCCAGCAATATTCCCCACAATAACACTACAATAGACAATTTACAGCAATATTCCCCACAATAACACTACAATAGACAATTTACAGCAATATTCCCCACAATCACACTACAATAGACAATTTACAGCAATATTCCCCACAATAACACTACAATAGACAATTTACAGCAATATTCCCCACACTACCAGTACAATTGAAAATTTACAGCAATATTCCCCACAATGGCACTACAATAGACAATTTACAGCAATATTCCCCACACTACCAGTACAATAGACAATTTACATCAATATTCCCCACACTACCAGTACAATAGACAATTTACAGCAATATTCCCCACAATGACACTACAATAGACAATTTACAGCAATATTCCCCACAATGACACTACAATAGACAATTTACAGTAATTTCCCCCACAATAACACTACAATAGACAATTTATAGCAATTTCCCCCACAATAACACTACAATAGACAATTTACAGCAATATTCCCCACAATTACACTACAATAGACAATTTACAGCAATATTCCCCACAATAACACTTAATAGACAATTTACAGCAATATTCCCTACAATGACACTACAATAGACAATTTACAGTAATTTCCCCCACAATAACACTACAATAGACAATTTATAGCAATTTCCCCCACAATAACACTACAATAGACAATTTACAGCAATATTCCCCACAATGACACTACAATAGACAATTTACAGTAATTTTCCCCACAATAACACTACAATAGACAATTTACAGCAATATTCCCCACAATGACACTACAATAGACAATTTCCAGCAATATTCCCCACAATGACACTACAATAGACAATTTACAGCAATATTCCCCACAATGACACTACAATAGACAATTTACAGTAATTTCCCCCACAATAACACTACAATAGACAATTTCCAGCAATATTCCCCACAATTACAATGAAATAAGCCATTTACAAACTTTTATTTTGGACAATTTTCATCTTCAATCTGCAAGCTGTTAAAGCAGTATCTGATTTGTACAATTGTATCAAAATTTGAAGTATGAATAGAAATGAAACAATAAGTATAACATGTATTTCTTGACTTGAAACGCCACTTTTCAAATATATTTTTAAAAGTAGAAGTTTATTGTTCTCCTACTGCTGGTTTATAACAATACATACTAAGCTTCATCAAGGTGCACCCAAACTAACTGACATGTACAATGGAAAATTTTCATATGCTGGAAGTTTTTCAATCATGGAAACAAAGCAATTCATTTTTTGTTCATTTGAAAACTAAACAAAAGATATATCATGTTTTGACTAACATTTTTTTTATATCTAAATATTAATGTAACCATGGTAATGTGGTGTAACCTTTATGTTTTTATGTATTGACTCTGGCTCATTGACTTATATGTACTTGTATCTTTCTGTTCAATTTCTATTCCCATGTATATCTTTGTCTTCGTCTATCTCCTTCCTATAGTAACAAGATCTGTTCCTATGTACATCTCCATCGCTCCCATCTCTCCTGTAGTAACAACAGATGGTATAAATATATTGGTCTCTCTCAACAATGAATAATATTTTGTATATCCTTCCCTCTCCTGTAGTAACAGTGACAAGTACTCTCTCTCCTGTAGGTACAATGACTGGTACTATATATCTCTCTCCTGTAGTTACAATGACTGGTTCTATGTATCTCTCTCCTGTAGTTACAATGACTGGTACTCTGTATCTCTCTCTCTCCTGTAGTTACAATGACTGGTACTATGTATCTATCTCTCCTGTAGTTACAATGACTGGTACTATGTATTTCTCTCTCCAGTAGTTACAATGACTGGTACTATGTATCTCTCTCTCCTGTAGTTACAATGACTGGTACTATGTATCTATCTCTCCTGTAGTTACAATGACTGGTACTATGTATTTATTTCTCTCTCCAGTAGTTACAATGACTGGTACTATGTATCTCTCCTACCTGTAGTTACAATGACTGGTACTATGTATCTCTCTCTCCTGTAGTTACAATGACTGGTACTATGTATCTCTCTCTCTCCTGTAGTTACAATGACCGATACTATGTATCTCTCTCTCTCCTGTAGTTACAATGACCGGTACTATGTATCTCTCTCTCTCCTGTGGTTACAATGACTGATACTATGTATCTCTCTCTCCTGTAGTTACAATGACTGGTATTCTGTATCTCTCTCTCCTGTAGTTACAATGACTGGTACTATGTATCTCTCTCTCAGTTACAATGACTGGTACTCTGTATCTCTCTCTCTCCTGTAGTTACAATGACTGGTACTATATATCTCTTTCCTGTAGTTACAATGACTGGTACTATGTATCTATCTCTCCTGTAGTTACAATGACTGGTACTATGTATCTATCTTTCCTGTAGTTACAATGACTGGTACTCTGTATCTCTCTCTCTCCTGTAGTTACAATGATTGGTACTATGTATCTATCTTTCCTGTAGTTACAATGACTGGTACTATGTATCTATCTCTCCCGTAGTTACAATGATTGGTGCTGTAGTAGCTATGGTTGATGCTATTTATTTCTTGTGTTCCCCTCTCTTTGATTTTTCACTGTTTTATATGTATCTGTGTCCCTTTGCTTTTTTTTATTAACATTTGATGCTGTCTAAAATACCTGAAGAAAAAATATACAGGTGAACTGTTTACTATTATCTGTGATTTTAATTTTTATTTATTTATTTCAAGCTGCACTTTTAACTCTTTGGGTAATTTAACTAAACTTCCCAAACAGAAATGACATGCAGGTATACTTTAAAAGCTTCATCATTATGATTATTCTAATATACATCCCAGGATTCATGAAGTTTGAGTACTTCACTACAAAATCTGTGAACTGGATCCAACCAGATAGACCATTAACTATCGAATTATGTCAAACTTAATGCCACAGATGTTCTGGAAAGTAGCTATATTGTGCTTTGATTTTAATGTAAGGTTATTTGATATGGATCATTATTTTGTTACCAGTAAATTTTGTCATTGATGGAAATCATCTGATTTCGACGTATTCTTTATTTTACCAAATCAATTAATTTTATTCAAGATTAATGGAATTTTAGAAAACTTTATTTACAAATTAATTTTTAGTGAATTGATGTCAGCAATAAACTCTTGTTTTTCACTTGTACTAAGAAATGTACTAAGAAATAAAACTGCAAAGCTGAGATTTTTGTCAAGATAATGTTCTTTCTCAAAATGTGACTGTTGTTTTCAAATTTTTTTTGGCTAGTTTTAGGCAAACAATTAATTTGAAAGAACGGTTGTAACTTATTTTTTAAACACACTAAAAATTAATTTTGTTATCATAGTAATCATTGAAACAAAAACAAACCATATGATGATATATTCAGGTATTTAATTGTTCAGCTCTTACAATTTTTTTCTGTTTTTTTTTTGTTGGATCTTGTATTTGGGGAAATTTTTTTAAAAGTTGTTGTAAGCTGGTTCAAAGACAGTGATATTTTCTTAGATTAAGATATAAATGACAAGATGAATAAACTTAAATAATTTTAACATTTTTTTTTTTCAAAAATTATCTCCCCTTTCCTTTCATACTATGGTTTTACACCAGGATTAACTCCAGCATTTTGTAGCGGTAGGTATTTGAATAAGCTTAAAATACTTTCCTACCTTAAATGTCCCATGTATTTGAACAAAGTTCAGTTGATACCAAAGGATTTTAATTAGTACAGCATATTTTGATTTGTTAGGCTTTGTTAAGCCAAGTATTAAGCCTGAGTTCTGTTGTCACCATTGTTTTGCTGTATTTTTACTGTGTTTGTACTGTACTGTATAGATACACATCATGTTCGATGTTTTCATATTGATTGCCTCAACAGTAATTGTTTTATTAGTGAATATATTGAACAGATCTATTTGTACATATATACATGTAACACGTATTCCTTCAAGGAATCTGTTATGGAGGAAAAATGATATTTAATATATGTTGTGTGTGATTCCCTTTCTGTCACAAGTAAATCCAGCATTTGAATATTGCGATGCCAAAGACAGTTACTACAGGCGTGTCCGTCACAGCTCACTCAGGAGCTACAGCTGTTTACTGTATACCCTATATATCAGGTTTATCAATTGAATTGCCTTGATTCTATCATTATCTATCAATATATGTCATAATTGTGAAAAAATCATGAAAATTTCTAAATGCAGTGTATCAACTCACTTCCTGCTTGAACTTATCGGAGAGAATTAATTTTTGAGTCCAGGGAACATTATTTGTGGTTTGAAATTTATCGCAATTCATTTGAAAAGAAAACAAATACATTTGTTTAGCAGGATGTCTAAAATCAATGACAGGACTTTTTTATATTTCATTTCATAAAAATTATGTTTTCTACTATTCTATTGTAAGAGTGTGATAGAAATATCTGTAAGGTACTCCGTGGAATTTGGACACATACCTGACATAGAGAGTGTACAGTAGCTGCCTTATTGGGCTGTATTGCGGACATCAGAAATCCTAGTGCTTGAGTTGTTTGTGAAGTAGGTAGAGAGTCTCTGTGTATATTGCTATGTGTCAGTGGATACGATGTGGACGATTCTATTGTCAGTACATCATCTAATAAAATGGTTAAATTGTCATCAGAGTTTTTCATCCTTGAATAGAATACAGAAATAAGTTCCTACAGGATGAATTGTCAAGAAATTATTATGCTTTGACATTTTCTGTCACAAATTCTTGTCATTGTCCTTAGTTCATACAGAAAGATGTGGTTTGAGATCTTCTTGTTGTCCTCACTACATACGCCAAGAGTTATTTCTTCCCTCTAAAAAGCCAAAATTCGCGAGATATTCCGATATCTTGGGCTGTGATAGTCCCTGCTTATGTTGTAAACCTATTGCTTCAGCGCAGGCAACCATAGTAGATTCAATATTTAACGATAAGAAGTCGCGGTCATCATAGAGAATACATGGTCAGTATCTTAAGATATAAGCTGTATTTTGCAAGGGTGAAAAAAGACAAAATGAGTTACTTCAGTCTTTCTGTTCGAGCTAAATTTTTGCCTGATGGCTTACGCCAAAATAATTCCTTCGCGTAGAAATATAGTTCCAAATTTTAACGGATGTGACAGCGATTTTGTTAATTTTATAAATAAACTTGTTCATCACGAAATAAAAAATCGCTTATTTCAACAGCTTTTTATATTGTTTAAAGTAATTTTAAAGTAAATTCAGAAAGTAATTTTGTCAATTGACGCACGTGCTAAAAAGAATTTTTTTTCCTGTTACGGCTGGATACAGCAAAAATATGTATGGAAATGTATGAAATGGTGTATTTCAACAATAGCAGCGACAGTTGCAGGATAAATATGGTTGTAAACCGCAGGTCAGATATTTTCGCAATACAGTAAAATATATTTTCAAGTGAACCTAATACACTTCCGCATTATATGGCTACTGCAATGGTAATGTTACGTTTTCAGGCTTTAATTTCAGTGATCTGAAGGCTGTTCGCTATTGAAATAGAAAGTCTTTTCTTCACTCCTTTCATTGTACGGTCAGTGTACAAAGTAAACTGTCCGTTTCTGTCTGTTCGTCTGTGTGAATAAAAGCAAAATCAACGAAGTTGCTGATTACCATTTAATGATAACAATTGAAAAAATGGTTTATAAGCTTGTAGAGACAGAGAGTATTGTAAATTGATACATATCTTAAATATCAAAGAATTATTTTCCCTGAAAGAATTCACCTTCGTTGGACATTTGCGTTAAATTTTACTCATCAAGAAGTAAGAATACACGAAGTTTTGTGTTCGCGGTACCTAGTGGCATTCTAGCAATTGAACAGCTGATGAATGAAATAGACATCACCTCGTCTAATCGTTCGTCGAGACATCCGATTGTAGATTATCACAAAATAGTGGACAGAATGCAAGACACTATATTATCAATATATACAGCGACAATATTTTAAAGGTAAGATCAAGAATGATATTTAATAACAGAGCGACAAGACCTTTATATCTGGGAAGAAAAAACCGCTTCATTTCAAACCATTGGAAACGTCACAAACTAGGCCTAGCTGGGGATTAGGAGAAGTATGGTGTCCTTGATACACCGTATCGGGTAACAATATTTCAAAGATAATTCGTGTCACATACTGATGATCTACCAATAATTGTACATAACCATCTAAAACGTGTTTTACATTGCTTTTCTTAACTATTATCTTAATGAATTTTGCTCCTCTCTATAAAAATCATTATCTTGTGAAAACTTATTAATTTTAAGAAACCATTCCGTGTTTGGTACATGTTGACAACACTATTGGCAGGTGCTCGGTGGATGTCGTGTAACTAATCTTCCAGAACTATAAAGTCATACAATTTTCTTTATATAGTCCAGTCAATCTACGATCTAACCTAGAACTATAATACTATAATAATTTTGCTGTATTGTAATATAAATGTACGTAATTAAAACAAACTAAAATGCCTAATTAGACATTGACGTTACATTCTGCTGTACGATGATAACTATTTCCACTCCACTGTATTGATATGAGAATTCGTGATGTGAATAATAATCGTGAGGATGACAACCTTTCAGGTCCACGCAATTTTCGTGCCAGAAGAAACCTTGCTGTAAATAAAACAACAAAATAATCACAAAAAATGATAAAGTTTATGCACGTGGCATAAATTTCAACATGATTACACTAGCCTGAAGTATCAATTTCCTATAATGTCAAATAATGAAGTAGACTAAAAGTGATGATATATCACGTCTGTTTCTATTGAAGGTACGTTTATTTTGTATATTTGTTGTAAACATTATGTATATGGTCTTGTTGTTTACTGTTAATCAGTAAATGAATTGTAAAACCATTGTTCACAGATCTGTTCATTGGCAGTAGAGTATGGTGTGCTACACTGGAACACAACATCCCGTTAACTATATAGATATTAGTTATAGTATCTAGAATGTAGCTTGCCTGCCGTGTACCGCTGAAATATATAATACTTGCCTGTTACAGGGTCCTAGTCCCTTCTTGTACCTGTAGATCATGCCTGCTCCCGCAGCCGATACTGCCGCCAACCCGACTGATGTCGTGACGCCGGCGATAATCGCAGTGTCATCTTCAAGGAATAGTACGAAATACAGAGCCAACAAAATGATCACAAAAGCTTTTTTAAAAACTTCCAGAGTACGGGTTACTAAAGAGTAAATGTGGCTAAGCCCACGTAAACTCAGGTGAAGGCTACCCGTTATGTGTGGTTCCGAATGGCATGCAATGGGCCTCCAGTATGTTGTTAGGTGAGGTAACTAATTACTACTTCGGCTGTTCAAGGAGCCAAATAAAACCAATAAAATAGATATTTTTTCTGCAGAATTGTAAAATAATTCTAAGATATCATGGCTCTGTTATGCGTTGATAACTGGATGCATCCATCCTTTTAATATTCTGGTAAATCAACTCTAAAATGTTGCTGTGATCATTTGTAGGGGTATTGTGTTACTGTGAGGGAAACGCGAACAAGCCATCATGGAATTAGGTTGATTGGTAATGCTATATGTTGTTATCCAGACATGATTTCTTACAGCTCAGAGCTTACTTAACATTGCCGGAAGAATACAATACTTACCGTCATCATCGCCTATGTACACCCCGTCAGACCCCTCTTCACTAGCACCATTTGTTGCCGCTGTAGTAGTTGTAGTTGTCGTTGTTGTCGCTCCTCCCTTTCCGACAAACACGGTCGTTGTCGTTTGTGCACAATCGCCAGCTACAGATAAAGACACTGATGAATCTGGAAAGAAAAAAATATGTGTATAGTACATTAACATTGGTGTACGTCTTTCTTGAATATATTGGATGTTTGTGGAAGTGGAATATCATCATAACGTTACCACTCATTCACAGGTATTGTTTTTATTCCTTCAGCAGAGGAAGCTGGAAGGTTACCACCAAGGAAAGGAGAATGAACGACAAATGTAATGATACATTTAGCTTACTGTGGTAGTAATACTGACCATAATTGTCTTGTTAAATTATGAAAAAATCAGCCGGGTGGTTTGTTCAGTCTTGTTTCTTGATGTACATTTTCTGAGAACAAAATTACTATCGTAAGAGTGAACCGGCTATGGTAAGTGCGTACGTACGATACATGTACAGTCTGAGCACGTGCATTGGTATATATACCTTTCCATATAACGATGTGTTGGATATGTGAAAATTGTAAGTTAGTATTAATAAGCCACAAAATTTTGTATAATGTTTCCTTAATTGAAAATTGTTTGGCAAAACATGTGCGTGTTTGTGGTTAGTATATGGACCACAATCTGACAAATATGTATCTTATATTAATGGTCGGGTGTGTAGGACGAAGTTAATTCATACTAATATCTAAGATAATCTCACTTACCTATTTTTACAGCAATATTTGGGACAATGTTGCAAATATACACAAAATATGTGACATATAAGACATTATCAGTGTCCGGGTCACTAGCAATGTACTGAAGCTCTGCTGTGGTAGAGCTGAGGTCATCTCCTATACCGATTGCATAGATGATACTGTTTGTTATAGAACTCCGGATCAGGTTAGCGGCTGTTAAAGTGTTTGCTGTATTCTGAGATAGTCCATCCGTCATTACAATTACTATGGGATCTGCGTCCGACCTCACTCCTTTGGCATTTGTGAATGAAGTACTTTGAACATAATTCAAAGCGTCGGCTGTGAAGGTACCTCCATTTGTAGTTATGGACGATTTGAGACCCTCAAGAGCGTTTAAAAGGGCTGTCTGACTCGTGTGATCATCAAGGTCAAATTCCTCACTGTAAGTATCGGAGAAACTGACCACAGATACCTGGACATCGCCTGTACCAATGGTCAAGGCGGAGACAATATCTTTGAGGAAATCAATTCCTATGTTGAAGTCCGTCTGACTTATGCTACCTGACTTGTCAACGACGAAAACCACATCTGGAATTGGATAAAATGATATTAAATACATATTACTTTATCCGTAATTATCGGAATTGATGATCATCCACACTCTCCGCATACCCGCTTATTATCATATCAAAATGATGCATGATTTTATTGTCATTATCATCCATTAGCAATCCAGTCCAAGCTGCTAAGGGAATATTTCTATTCAATAAAATGCTTTGTTTACATAAGAGGTTGGACGTCTTTTTGACGATGTTCACGACAATATGAATGCAGTTGATGGACAACATTTGCTAGGAGCACAATCATTCAACGACGTCTATAGTAGTAGCAGAACAGTTACTAGGTGTGCATTCACTTCACGACTGGTGGGATAGTATGAACGCAGTTCACAACAAGCACCAAAACCGTAATATGAAAGATTGTGAAACTGAAACGTTTTACGTAATTGTCGTTCTAGCTTTGGGTAGTTTCAGATTTTCAGTTGCTTGTTCTTTTGATCTTATTGATTCGACGCATATAATTCACTCGTTTTTATATCGCAATTTCAGTCCGCAAAATCTATCAGCCCTTCTAATTTTATAATGCTTTTCATATGAAAGGATCATAGATCCTTTGTCGTTACTACATACTCATACTGGAAAATCCCCAATTTCGAGACTTGTCTCGATGATAGTTGTATCGAAAATGTTTACAAGACTACGAGAAAACACTTTTTAGCAAAAAGGTTTTCTTTTACTACAACCAAGGTGTTCAGAGGAGTTCTCTACTATAATGAGTACCTTTACCTTATCACTTTGCCACACAGTGTCATTCCACACGTTACATTTTAAATGTTATGTTATCGCTCCGATATGACCACATTGTCGTTGGCTGATTTAAGAGTTTAATAACTATCTTTTGTCATTTCTTTTTTTGATAATTTATTCGCTTTGCTGTGTCGAAAAAGTGCCAATTACTTAAGAAAATCGTCGCTTTTTATTTTGCAGCCTCGCATTTTCGAAACTTTTTGAGAAAAGTAACACATGGAAATAATTAGAAAATGTTGAGATTTTTGTGGCAACATTTGGAAAAATACGGCCCTAGTCTGACACGATAGTCAACAACCCCAAATAGTGTAAGGCTACCACAAGAGGGATTACTATCTTATTGATATTTTTCTTGGTAACCTGATGTCCCTTATCTCCAGTTTTTTTTACAACTAGCTCCTCCCATAGTTCTAAATGAAATATTGCAAATCTCCTGCTGATGTTGACCTTGGTGATGCCTGCCCTTAACAGTGACGTGACCTTGAAGGACGAAACAGTAGTATGATGCAGTATATTATCTGTCTGTACTGTATTCCTAATTTGTAATGGAATGTGCGAGCTATTCACTTGTGTTATTTGTACACTCTTTAAAATAAAATGCATTGCAACGCAAGCCAGCAAACTATGACAATATTGTGCTAGCGTTTTTACAGATAAATTTTAAAGACAATTTTCGATGGACTATCAAGTAAAGAGACGACAGAAAGAAACCAGTCCAATACCTACAAGCATGTTACGACGGTATTATGATACAGGTTCGTGGTACAGGGGGTTCTGTATAGATGTAATGAGTAATTTTAATACCTTTCCATCCCCGATATGATTTATGATTGTATATCATATCAATTTTAGCCTATTTCGTAGTATAAACAATTCTCTAACAAAGATCATTAAAAAAAAGTTTTGTCAGAAACCAACCCCTCAAAAAACGACCCATTGTTTATATGGACACGTGTTAACAACTTGAGGAGTTATTGAGATGAATTGAATGTCGCAAATCACATGTGCAAGTACAAGTCATACTAATTGTCAGAATCTATATTATGTTAAACATTACATACACTCTCTGTACTTTTGCTACGATAACAAACGTTACTAATTTAATATCTATTACAGCATCTCTATCAAAAGTATTTCTTTTTTCCTTATTGTGAACTGACACGTCTACTTTGCAAGAATTGTTATTCCCGGACAAATACACGTGCACGTACTTCTTCTCAATCTTCTCTTCTATTTATGCTTTCATGCCATCTATCTTTCCAGTTCTTAAAAGACATAGAAATCAATTGACTAAAATGGTTGAATTTGATGCCGTGTCAACATAATCTAAACTCTAATTCAATGAAATTAGGGCAACATATGAACAAACGAAAAATTTACAAGGAGACTCCAGAAAAAGTATAAGAAGATTAAGACCAGGCCTTCCGAAAGAGAAAGCGTAGTTTGCTTCATCTACGACATATTCCATGTAAACCTCGACTATTCAGGTAAGTAATGTCACGTTCTAAAATGAGGACAATGTATACAACAACGGAACCAAAAGGCAAACTAACGAGCATCAAGCACTTCCAGCAATATATAAAAGAACCATTCATACTTTCAGTAATGTATAAAGATATATATTTAAGCAGAGTGTACTAGATAATAGTTTGGAAATATAGTTTTTATATATTATTTGTCTTTACCTCTACATGTTTTTATCTGCTTTATATAAATAACAAATATTTGCTCACTTCACATTTTTTATTACGATAACTCAGAATGTTGGTTTTGTTGAAATCTATTTTTTTTAAAAAACCCAACAATTTATTTACTTGAGTGATATGGAACCAAACGCTCGTTAGAATGTTCTAGTGTGCGTTGATACTGCCCTTGTTCTCATTTTTGAGTGTGTTGCATTTCGTGTATTTGCCTTTAATCTAGAGTACCCATATAAGTCTTATCTTTAAAACTTGCTTGCTCCTGTTTTCAGCATCTTCAGATTAGAAGTAGTACAGAAAGCCACACTAGTAAATAGCACTACTTAAGTTTGCTTTCCTAAACAATTTTCACCCTGATAAAAAAATCATTTCTCTATAAAACCACCAACAATGTTCACATTGAAGGAATATTTCCATAATTTCCCGACAATTCTCACCAATATACCTGTAACAGCCATTCCTATAGAATTACAGATATCACGTCCGTGCTAACCATGTATTATATGCAGTCACTAGCAATGTCGTACATATAACGAAGACAATTCTAGATTGGCAGGAATGTATTTCCATTCAGTCTCTGATAATTTCCCGTGCTGGAAGGTTGTATATGTAGCACCTGGTTCAATACAGATATTATTAACAACAAAGTAACTGACAAGGTCTGTCACGTACTGGCATACTACCCCCGATATCCGACAACGGCGTAATGAATGGGACTTTAATCGTCCCATTTACAGCGATACATCATAGACACTACATGTAAATGCTGATGTCATCATAGAATATATATACGTTACGATGAAAAAGCATAGCGCAGTTATGCAAGTATACATGTTAAAGGTTGTACAAAAGACACACATGTGGATAGCACCTTTTAACACAAATTTGGAGTCGGATACAGTAGTGCTAAACAATGAACTAAACTGCTCAATACAGTGTCCTTCTTGAAGTTGGTCTTAATCGCCTGGTACTTTTTCAGGAGTCTCAGTATATATATTTCTTTTGTTCATGATTTGTAATTGTTTTGTTGGGTTTGAATTATGATTATGTTGACATGTTGATATTTTCTTGTGTTTCTGTATATATATATATATATATTTAATAATTAACGGGTTTTTTTCATTTCAAATTCAGTTTTGTTAGGAATCAATAAGAACGTTTTGATATGTATGTTATTTCTTCACAATAACATTTTAATCATCAAAGTTTAGGAAATCTATCCGATCTCGAAGGAAAACTCATTACCTATTACAAATCATTTACAATATATGTATTATGTAGATATACCGACTTTTCATGTTGATATCATTATCACTTTCTATTCAGGAAATGATAAAAACACAAGTTAATTGCTATGTCCATAAAACGGAGTCTGTATATGTTTAGTGTAGACTAGATGAAAAAAAACCCAAAACGGAGTCTGTATATGTTTAGTGTAACTAGATGAAAAAAACCCAAAACGGAGTCTGTATATGTTTAGTGTAAACTAGATGAAAAAAACCCAAAACGGAGTCTGTATATGTTTAGTGTAAACTATATGAAAAAACAACAAGAAAATGCCAACAGATCAACATAAATATTAAGTCAAATAATTCAAGAAAAGACCTACTACAATGTCCTTTGAATTCAACTGATTATTTAATTCCAATGAAGCAATGTCATTCACGCTTAAATAAAAACCACGCTTTTCAAATACTAAAAAAAATATATAAATATAGTTCGTTTATCATTCACCCGATATGAATTTGCTTTCGGGTTTATGGAGGGTTTAGTCGTATGATTCCGTAGTATTTTTATTGAAGTTTTTATTTTATATTAAACATAAGTCAAAGAACACTGATATCAAATTATGATGATGCATAATAGTATTATATGTGTTACTCAGTGTTGTAGTTTTTGACCGTCTTACACTACATGTAGTGGTGCCCTGCATAGCAAAATAATGAAATGAAACAAACATGTATGAGACTTTATTGAACGTGAGCTCAGCTTAATCTTTGATTTAAAACTTTTTTATCAATAAACCTGCATACAAACATTTAAAGCTTTGTTACCAGTTCAAATTCGTAGGAAACATAATGAAAATAAAGAGATAAAACGATAAATCAAAAGGAGATAAATAGGAGTTATT
The DNA here is from genome assembly GCF_031769215.1 of Ylistrum balloti. Lineage (NCBI taxonomy): Eukaryota > Metazoa > Mollusca > Bivalvia > Pectinida > Pectinidae > Ylistrum > Ylistrum balloti. The sequence continues at coordinate 291,337 of NW_026782258.1, read as the reverse complement.
GTAATTTTAAAAAATTGTTGACTTTTAAATGACTTGAATATCAAATTATTGACAGTTAATTCTTATCCATTTTTAGAGAAAACATAAACAGAAATCTTAAAGATACTCTTTAAAAATGCCTTCTATTATCGAGATACTCATCAAAATGTGTACATTAATTGTCAATGTACTAATACTTCACCAGAAATGATCGGCTCAAGTCAGGAAAGTGATAACTATATAAAATCTTTGTTATTATCTGTAAATTATTTTTTATGTTAATTAGCTGTAAGTAGATCTATTGTATCTGTGTAAACTTTCGGTAAACTTAGTTATTACATATATGATGTATGTTTACACTATCCCAGTTGGTATGTTAAACTTTATAGTTTTATCTTAACTTTCCGCTAACTGGATTGGTACGTACATGGCGTCCTGTGATAGCGTTTTAAAGATTTTGTTAACTGGAATTACTCCACTCCCTGATAACTAGATTCGTACTTGTACATCATATTATGTTAAATTTCTGTAAGTAAGATCCGAACTTGTGTATCATCTTATATAAACTCTCTGTTAACTAGATCCTCACTTGTATATTATCTTATGTTAGCTCTCTGTTAACTAGATCCTCACTTGTATATTATCTTATGTTAACTCTCTGTTAACTAGATCCTCACTTGTATATTATCTTATGTTAACTCTCTGTTAACTAGATCCTCACTTGTATATTATCTTATGTTAACTCTCTGTTAACTAGATTCGCACTTGTATATTATCTTATGTTAACTCTCTGTTAACTGATCCGCACTTGTATATTATCTTATGTTAACTCTCTGTTAACTAGATCCACACTTGTATATTATCTTATGTTAACTCTCTGTTAGATTTTAACTTGTATATCATGTGATGTTAACTCTCTGTTAATTAGATTTTAACTTGTATATCATGTGATGTTAACTCACGGTTACCTGATCTGGTCCTTGTAGTTTTGCAATAGCTCACTGTTACTGTATTAATGTATATTGTTATGTGTAAGTTCTATGTTTATCCTTCACTAACGCTTTGAGTACATACAGATATATAACCTTAATGTCTTTATAAAATAGATCTTAAATAATAGTTGTAATTGCATTTATCTTATGATTGTGACATAAAACGTTTCACTCTCCATTAATATTTCTGACTTATAGGCATATTTTTTCAATCATAACGGAGAAAATTAGCTATGTTATAAAACTGTTATACCCTACCTTTCTTCACACCCAACACCGTGTGAATACACCAGATAAGGATACACACTTCCAGGAAGTAATTCCTTTTCAGCATCTTTCAGGATGTAGGTACTCCAGATATATCATCACAATGCAAAATTAATAAAAATAATTTACATTTTTTCTGATATATACAAAGTACTCATCGCAATATAACGTTGAGTCGAAATGCTGGAGTCGGTATGATGTTAGGGAGATTTGGAATGATCTCTGCCTAGCTAAGATATCAGGTTTCCGTATCTATTTTGTTTGTTTAGAAATATGACTTCTGTGTTGTTACAATGCCTGGTCTATAACAATGCACTATTGTAGAGACACCCACAGTGTGTATCGTCTCGATCAGTCGGATCTAGTCCTCATGGAGCCGGGCTTTAAGTATTATTAGCTTGAAACATCAAAAACAAAAATCTGATTTTTTTTCATGTACTTATTGACGTCGCGAAAACAAATTGACCAATCTTTGGAATGGAATATTTTATTCTGATTTTAAATGAATAAATAAACGAATAAATAAGAAATAAAGAAATAATTAAAAATTGATGCAAATTAAAATTATAAATAGCATTATTTACATTTAAGAAAATACCTCTCTGGGTCAGTTTGACACTTGGGAAAATTGTGTATCATCGTACTTGGTGTGTAATATGTCCTCGGAAGACATGTAATGCACATGCATTTGAAAAATAATTTTAATTTCCCCGTAGAATTTTGATCAACGGTAGCTCAGAGACCATGACATGTAAATTCTTTGTAGATAGGTACGCACGAACGAACATAATCTCACTAGGTAAACTGTTCTGGATAATGAAATAGTTCAAAAAACGTAATTATAAGATCGTTTTAATAACCTATTACAAAGATAATAACTTTTTTCTCCCTTTTTGACATAAAATTGTGCGAGCATGTATTTAAAATATAGTATTGACAAAGCTCGATATCAAGTATTGCGAAATTATTATAATTAATTTAACCGTTTGATAATAATGACCGGAATTAATCTACAGAAAATAAATGCATACGAAGACAAATCAGGTTTAATATCTTATCATAAATGATTGTATATTCCGTGGAATAACACTGTTTTTAGTGTCGTTTAAATTGGTACCAATGGCTCCCCTAGATTTGATACAGATTGTATATTGTGTCTATACTGCAAGCTATTTATAGGTACTGCCACGCTATGCGATAACATGATTATTAACCATGGCCCCTTAACCCTTTCATACACCACTGTTATTCATATGGTCCTAAACCCAAACCCAGAAAGACGTCACAGTTTTTTTTTTTTTTGAGAGTGTTTAAGATCCAGTTTTATAAATTTGATATCATCCAATGATCTTTAAAGTATGTTATATATTAGTAGATCTAGTAATTAGCGATGATTTTCTCAGGTATTCGTACTGGTCACCTTACAATATTATACCTGTGTACTGATAACTGTTTATATAGTATAGTGTTAATGCCAGCTGATACACGGTTTCATTGTTCCCTCTAGGATTAGATAGTTCTGTACACTTTAGTGCAATGTGTTGGTATCGTGCATAAAAGGTGTTGCTGTAATATGCATTACAGCCCTCAAGTTCGGGAATAATAAAATATGAAATGTTGAATAAAATACTAAAAGGAAACTTGACGTAATTATAATATGATTCTAATATTAACACTACATGTGTAAAAGTGTACTTACTTCATTGAAACCTATCGCCTGACCGTTGTTATTTAGGTATATTTGTATGTATACATACAATCCAGAATTTAAATATCCCGAGGAGTGTGAAAATAATTGTAAAATCTATCAGAATCTTTAAAGAATAATAATAAAACAGAGCGAAAAAAGGTTCTTGAAATCATACATCAAGTAACAGATAACAAACAGACAGTGAGCTTCAGTAATAGGTTTTTATCATGTTTATAAAAACAATGGTTTTAAACGATGAGCTATTGTAACGAATGTATTGTCAAAAATCAACAGAGTAACACATAATATGTTATTCTACATTGAGTGTTTTGTTTGTAAACATTTTAATCACATATAATGTACAGATTTATAATATTAAATATACATTTCTGAAATATGTTATTTAAAAAAAAGCACAACATACGCCCATGCCCACACAAACGTGAAGATAATACTGGATCATAGATAAGAGTGCATTTCCCCCTTTGTGTTAAGACGCTGTAATAAACTTGATAACATCTCTAAATTTCAGATCAATATTAACTATTGACAATCCTCACATCACTATCCCTTCCCCTCACCAGCAATCTCTTCCCTTTAAAACCATTCCCCCATAATAATAATTCATTCCCGTCACATATCACAACTCCTTCCCTTCGACTACAATCTGTTCCTCCTAAAAAACCGTTACCTCTCCTCACTAATATTTCGTTCCCCTCACCCACCTAACACCATCCTTTCCAATAAACAGCAACTTCTTCCCCTCCTTCAAATACAATTCCTTCCTCTAACTAATAATTCATTTCCCTCACCATACCTTCATCTTAAACAACACCTTCCACTCAAAAACAACGCCTTTCCCTCCTTAATAATATATTTTTCTCACCATCCCTTCACCTAAATAGCAGCCTATGACCCCCACAAAGAACATTCCACCTCTCTATTAATCAATTTCCTTCACATATCATCATCCCTTTCCCTTAAAGAGCAATCTCTGCCCCTCAGAAACTATTCCCTCCCTCCCATGATAATTTGTTCCGTTCACTTTCCATTGCCCTTCTACCATCGAAAGCCATCCTTTTCTTAGCTATTCACTGTATAGTGAATCTTTACTAATATGGATACATTGCATTGTACCAACTTCAAATTAACGACTTATTTACTTTTTTATTTTTGTTTAATAGGCCTACGTTATGTATCGAAGAAAGACAATATACCTTTTAACGGAAAGCTGTCAACACAAATAAACCGATTGTTTGCATGTGTCACAGTTATCATTTACATAAACAAAAAGACAAAATATAGTTTAACAATTCAGTTGTGAAATCTGCTTATAAAAATATGCAAATTTGAAGGAGGATGATTACACTTTCTAAAACAAATATGATAACCACAAAATGTCATCGGATATAAATCAATTCAGCTGAATGAACATTTCCTGTGTCATGATTGCCTTATCTCTGATAGATGTTGTCGCCATTACGATGCCGCACCTCCCGTCCGTCCTCCCGTCCGTCACTGCCACTTCATTTATTACTTGACGAAATATCAATGACCCTAGATATAAAAGAGACCGAAGTATTAATAAACCAATTACATAAAAAGCATTAAATGGTGGTGTTGTGAGTATATCATAGTGTTGTGTGTTGTAGTGAATAGTTGTAGTGTTGTTGTGAGTATATATATATATATCAGGGCCTTGTTGTGAGTATATCATGATGTTGCAGTGAAGAATTACAGTGTTGTTGTGAGTATATATATATCAGGGCCTTGTTGTAAGTATATTATAGTGTTGTAGTGAATAATTATAGTGTTGTTGTGAGTATATAAATATCAGGTCCTTGTTGTGAGTATATCATACTGATGTAGTGCAAAATTGTAGTGTTGTTGTGAGTATATATATATCAAGTCCTTGTTGTGAGTATATCATAGTGTTGTAGCGAATAATTATAGTGTTGTTGTGAGTATATATATATCAGGGCCTTGTTGTGAGTATATCATAGTGTTGTAGTGCAAAGTTGTAGTGTTGTTCTGAGTATATATATATATATATCAGGGCCTTGTTGTGAGTATATCATAGTGTTGTAGCGTATAATTATAGTGTTGTTGTAAGTATATATATTATGGCCATTTTGTGAGTATATCATAGGCTTGTCATGAATAATTATAGTCTTGTTGTGAGTATATCAGGGCCTTGTGAACAGATCATAGTGCTGTAATGAGTATATCAGTGTTGTTGTGAGTATATATTATATCATACTGTTGTAGAAATGGTATGAGTTGCCATCACAGTGTTGTAGTTAACATTAGAAGGAGATACTTTGTATACATTCCTGTTTTTAATGAGTATACGATAATTTTGGAGCCATTGTATCATAATAATATGTAGAAATGAGTATACTTTAGCGTCATATCGGTTTGAGTATGAAATCATAAGCTTCATAACTTCGATTTCCTCATTGTGAACTTTCCATTTTTCGTTATATCCAGCTTCTCCAATTACCGGTGTTTACATATCCCATTTTATGTGTTATTTAAATGTTTACCAGTGTTAAATGCCATGACTAGGCCTGGAGTGCATGTAAAGTCATTAACAAGTCAATAATATATTACGATTGCCGTATGGCGGTAATGTTTGCTGTCAAGATCTTTTAATGTTTATTAAGTTACAACCACCTCCTCCACTTTGAAACCACCTCCCCCAATGTTTTAACAGTCCACAAAAAAATCTGATGTTTTGACTAGCATATATGGTGTTTATCTGTCTTTAAGAAAAACAAGCTTATTTCGGAATGTGTCACAAAACCACTTGCCTGTTTTTGTAACGCTTATGTAGAGCAAGAATAAGAACAGAAATCATCACTACTGCAACTCCAGCACCAGCCGCACTTCCCGCAATCAATGCAATATTATCTGAAATATTGTGCAATAAACAGACAAATGTATGCCTCCATTACCGACCTCAATTACGTTTTCGTAAAAAATATCAAACAAGTTGAATATGTGTTTTTAAGGAATAGTTGTTTTACCTGACAGATTCAATGTTAATGCTATTTTTGTGTAATTCGTGGTATGTAAATTTACCTTCTTCTGAACTTGAAGATGATGGCGATTCTTCAACATTGGTCTGTGAACTTGTAGTTGTTGAAGCTGTGTTGGTTGTTGTAGTGGTCGTCGTTGTTGGCGTGGTTGTTGTAGTTGTAGTGGTTGTTGTGGGCGTGGTGGTCGTCGTTGTTGGCGTGGTTGTTGTAGTGGTGGTCGTTGTTGTGGGCGTGGTGGTCGTCGTTGTTGGCGTGGTTGTTGTAGTTGTAGTGGTTGTTGTGGGCGTGGTAGTCGGAGTGGTACTCGTCGTTGTGACAGTTGTTGGTATAGCGGTTGTCGTCGATGTTGCGGTGGTGGTGATGACTCCACCGCCCTTACCAACAAACACAGTTGTAGTCGTTTGAGTACAGCCAGATGATACAGACGCAGAAACGGAACTATCTGACAGTAAATAGATAGATAAATAAATAAACAAATAAATTGCAATAATTACAACAAGCCTACCGGCTAAATAAGCAAAATTTCTGAGCTATGTTGATAAGGTCTTCAATAAACCCAGTCTTGAATGAAAAAAAAATCTGCTAACAGAGTTATGCCGTATAGGTATGTCAATAATCCGTTGGAAGTTTTTACCAGCAAACTCGATGAAATTATTGCCAACAATTCATAATGCTAAAATCGCCAGTTACCATGTGACCATTTGGATCACAGTTACAATAAGAGATGAAACAAGAACAAGCGGATGGAATTTCTCAGGTCGGATTCATTTAGTTGTATAGTATACATATGTCTTCAAATGACAATAATGTTTCTTAAATCATATATCGAGCATTTCAATTTGTACCTAGATAACTCAGGCGGAGCATCAATATGAAATAAAACAATTATATTTTACCATAGCGTCAAATGATGTAGTAACATTTTCGAATCGCCTGTCTGTTTAACCAGTAGAAATGTGTGTCATGATTGATGATGTTAAATGCGAGAAAGGGATCCAATTGAGCTATGTCAGATAACAGTCGAAATTATAAACACTCATTTCAATCGTTCAGTAATTCACAATTATATAACTATATAGTAAAATGTAATTACCGCTTAACAAAATAATTGATACATTCTCTCGAAAACCATGCCAATGTTTACAAAACATTTGATGATTAATTTTTCAAACATTCAACTGAAGGGAAACACCATATCGTGGATTGACAACACTACGAAATAAAAACATCTTACCTATTTTCTGAACAAGAGTCGGCACAAGATTGCATATATACAGGAAGGATGTAACATACATAACATTATCAGTGTCCGGGTCACTAGCAATGTACTGAAGCTCCTCTGTGGTAGAGCTAAGGTCTGATCCTATACCGATTGCATAGATGATACTGTTTGTTATAGAACTCCGGATCAGGTTAGCGGCTGTTAAAGTGTTTGCTGCATTCTGAGATAGTCCATCCGTCATTACAATTACTATGGGATCTGCGTCCGACCTCACTCCTTTGGCATTTGTGAATGAAGTACTTTGGACATAATTCAAAGCGTCGGATGTGAAGGTACCTCCGTTTGTGGTTATGGACGTTTTGAGACCCTCAAGAGCGTTTAAAAGGGCTGTCTGACTCGTGTGATCATCAAGATCAAATTCCTCACTGTAAGTATCGGAGAAACTGACCACAGATACCTGGACATTGCCTGTACCAATGGTCAAGGCAGTGACGGTTTCTTTGACGAAATCAATAGCTATGGCAAAGTCCGACTGATTAATGCTACCTGACTTGTCCAAGACGAAAATCACATCTGGAAAACAAAAACAAGATTTCAAAGTTTCTGAGTAAATTCAATAGAATATTAAATGTTATCTACTTTCTACTGTCCTTAATGAATCACATACAGTATTTTGGGACGTTCGAATGAATACTTAAATAGCGATCAATTAAAATTTTAGGAAACTCAGTCACAGAATAAATATTCTTTTTGAGACATATGTGCCAAGTGGTGTCGTTTTCAAGGACAACACTACTAGTCTTCTGATTTGATAAACATGTATTGGTAACATTTTTTTCATAGTTTTTTGAAACATAATTAAAAGTTACGTATTTTGATTTATGTATTTATAACAGGACATACTTGATATCCAAGTGATGGTTTACAGATGAAGAAATGCCTACAGCCCGAAACTTTTCTGTTGAATTTAAAAATAACGTATTATATTTGATTGATAAGTATAAAGTTATGTCACTGTCTTCATTTTTTTTTCAAGGGAAGATCATAATCTTGTTTTATTTAAATTCCTGAACTGACCATTGTCATTTGAATTTATTCATTGCTATTTGCATATCCTCAGGTTCCGAAGAAGTAACAGTAACGACATCATTAGCCTATAGTAGTACAAAATCTCTATAAAACACTGAAATACAAAATGAAGTTCACTGGTCATCTTGTCACGTATATTTTCAATGAGGAATGGTACCTGTTGACATCATAAACTAGATCTATGCAACATAATGATTGGGAGATAGTTTTCTTGCCGAACCCCAACCAAACAAGGAGAAATATCCAATGTCATCGAATGGAAATTCACGGAACACTCAAAATTGTGATACATATAGTATGTAACTTCAAAAATATTTGCATTTTATTTCAGTTGTTCATTTTCTGCCAAAGTCGTTATCTTCACTCATTGTCAAGGACCTTATGTATGTTGACTAATGAAATGCTGTTTTACCTAATGATATCTATAGAGAATTAAGAAATAAATACACTACCTTCTGTTGATGTTCCATATATAAAAACCTACAATAGATGATGTATTTAAACTATTTGGGAAACTGTATAATACCTGGTCATTGTCTGAAGGCATAGACTTAATTGGAAAATAGCTTAGATCACTTTAACATGGATCATATAATGGAGATGTTCTCCTTTACATCGCAATTAGAAAAAATCCTTAAGCATAACACACATAACAACAACTAGTATTAGAAATGGATTGCACCTGCATCGTCTACAGGGTATGTCGGATTTGTTTTTAAATTCAATCATTATATTTTATTTTGTGTTTATTCAAATTAATATTACATAAAAGTTTAGCGATACTTGTTTTCGTCAAGCATCCCATCAGAAGGGATGTTTACAGTAAAGTTTAAGGCTAAATACAACATGCCACTATAGCCACACACAAACATACCACCCTTAGATTCCAATTTGTCCAATCCTTCTCAAATTATCGGGAAAGATTAATTACCTAAATAACGAAATTTTTAAACTAAATTGAGCTGATAGATACAAAAAGAAACGGCTTCCAAATAATTTCACTGGATTTTCAAATTAGTCACGATAGGCCGGTATGTTGTGACTCTATGTCACCTTTGGCAAATATGACTTCAAGTAAATTTGACTGAAAATATGCGATATATCATTCACCCAGGCTTTTCATGACCAACATCTTGTAACGGTTTATTTATTGCCAGCAGTTACATATGCTAACCTCGTTTGGCTAAACATTGGAAGAATTACAAATTTTTAGAATAAACTCTACAGAAGAACAGACATCTGTATATGACATTTGAAGGAGACTTCGTAATAAATCAACATACGCTAATTATTAATCAAGCTGTTCACGCCATCATTTTGTCCTATGCAGACTTTTTTTCATGAAATTAAGCTCCAAACGAAAGAAGAAGATAATTCATACTTTAGAATATAAACTTGATACGGGATGATCATCCTATATGTGACAAGAGCAGGGAATATGGACCTTTTGGCATTTTCTTCACAGTAGTAGTTTGGATCAATAATATTTGAAAAGTGCTAAAGACAATAAAAAAGCCTTTTTAAAATGCCTATGTACGCTTAATGCATAAACTATAGCTTATCCATTTTTTACTATTTTTGTACTATCAACTATATCAATACTAAAAGGAGGTATTTTCAATACCAATCATTCTTAAGAGTTACTGTTTCAATGGAAAATACTGTAATCGAGTCGAGGTGTTCCTAGTGTCGATAATGATATACAATGCATGTAATATGCATTTTCTTAAGTAGTCGGACCAAAGGATGTTTCGGTGATTGTTCTTAAACAATGTTTTTTACTCTATGTTTCTACACAATAAAATCAAATTTCTTTTTTTCCTTTTGGTAACTTTCGAGTTTTCAAATAGATTATATTTCTTTGTATTATTGTTGTCATTATCTTGTAAAGTAATCGCGTTTGTATAATAAGCATACAATCATATTAAATGCCTTTGTCAAAAGTGACAGGTCTTTACCATGGCACACATAAGTTGGCGTTGCTTGTCAATTGTAGCGTTTTTTTTGTATGACGAGACAGCCCAATTCTTTTGTTTTATGATATTGTAAAAGATTTACAAGTTCTATATGTTATTATAATAAGATTTGGTAGAACGGATAGTTTATGTACGGATCAGCCAGGTGATCACCCTATGTGTATGTTAACATTACAATACCATGGAAACAACCATACATAGCGTATGTGTGTACTCAATAATGGCACAGTAAGAATGTGGAATATATACATATTACCGTCTGTCAATGACATATTAGATAATTGTTTTACCAAATCAGATCCCTGTACAATCAAATTCTATCGTTTGTCTATCGACCTTCTGTATATTTCACTATCAGTCCTTGTGTCTATCTACCTTCTCCTTTATACATTACTATCAGTCCTTGTGTCTATCTACCTTCTCCTATATACATTACTATCAGTCCTTGTGTCTATCTACCTTCTATATACATTACTATCAGTCCTTGTGTCTATCTACCTTCTATATACATTACTATCAGTCCTTGTGTCTATCTACCTTCTATATACATTACTATCAGTCCTTGTGTCTATCTACCTTCTATATACATTACTATCAGTCCTTGTGTCTATCTATCTTCTATATACATTACTATCAGTCCTTGTGTCTAACCACCTTCTCCTATATTCACTACTATCAGTCCTTGTGTCTATCTACCTTCTATATACATTACTATCAGTCCTTGTGTCTATCTACCTTCTATATACATTACTATCAGTCCTTGTGTCTAACCACCTTCTCCTTTATACATTATTATCAGTCCTTGTGTCTATCGACCTTCTGTATACATTACTATCAGTCCTTGTGTCTATCTACCTTCTATATACATTACTATCAGTCCTTGTGTCTATCTACCTTCTATATACATTACTATCAGTCCTTGTGTCTATCTACCTTCTATATTCACTACTATCAGTCCTTGTGTCTATCTACCTTCTATATACATTACTATCAGTCCTTGTGTCTATCTACCTTCTATATACATTACTATCAGTCCTTGTGTCTATCTACCTTCTATATACATTACTATCAGTCCTTGTGTCTAACCACCTCCTCCTTTATTCACTACTTTCAGTCCTTGTATCATATTTGTGTGCTTACAATATATAATATGCCATTATATAACATAGCGACAAATGTAACATTTACCTCTTCAGGTTTGCGATTCTCGTGAGAGCATCGAATAAAAATAATTATGATTATTCAATGCATAAGGAACGGTGACAGGTGTGATAATTTACCGGTGAAAATGTGCCCTGCCCCTTAATTTTAAGAATGCACACGTCCCCTGTTCTTTTCTATATTTTTATAGTGTATTAAAAAACCAAAATATGAAAATTAAGTGAACGAGCTTAAATTGCCGTCTGCGCATTGTCGTTATATATTTAAGTAATAGTGTGTTTGTTATATTCATTTACTGGGGATTAGATAATGGAGTCTGGTGTTTACATTCTGAAAAAATCTAATCTAAAAGAGATGCAACTATCGCAATATTAACGAAATTAACAAAAGCCAAGAGCTGAAATTTTGTTTAAAACAGTTCCTCGCATGTTTTTACCCAACCGAAACGCTCCTTTCAACATTTGATGACGTAAAAACTTCTTCCACTTTCCAGTCAAGCGGTCGATAGATTCGGGTCGGGCATTTGAAAAAAAAAACAAACAAAACAAAAAAAACTCAAACTATTTCTCTGCATGGGTTATTTGTGTTAAGCGTTGTTTATATTGATTCCTGGTGAAGTTAGCCTAAGTTCGTCATGCCTGTCTCGACATGGTAATGGTATTCACCTAAGTAGGCCTAGATCAACAAGACATTGTGGAGATGCAAGAAATAATGACGTTAGACTCATCCGTCAGCACGTTTCGTTCAAATGGAGATTGGTATTTAGGTATCATTCTCTATAGAATTATCCAATAGATGTTAGAGACAATACCACGTGATATAATTTCATTTACTTGTGATATTATGAAGTTAAGTTGAAACCTGGATTGAGAATATAAACAACTGTATTGTAGCATAAGCTTAACGGTTACCGTCTTTAAACTCATTTAAAACAGAGAAAAGTGAACCGGAATATGTCTCAAAAATACCTTTGTACTCTAATGTTCACGTTTTGATTACGACATATAAGCATGTCGTTATAATAAACTTCTCTGTGTTAAAGTTAATGATCTGCCTCAACTAGAAAGATGGCCGCCATCTTTGGACTAGCGTCAGAGTTCAGAAGATTATATAAAGAAAATTATCAAATTAAAAAAAAAACGTTACATAAACATAATTTTAGAACACACAATAAAAAAGATGCAAAATAGCTACAACAAAATACATCAAACACGTCCAATTTCAGGTCGCGAATAGGACAATTTTCTCGTGAGATTATTATGAAATACTTTGAAATTAAAACTATCAAATAAAAATCTGTGGTATTAGACATGGAGTTTACAGGCCAGTAAGTTATAACACGACTCCTGTAATTAAGGACAATTACTGTCAATAATCACGTGTAGATTTTTAAAACGAACTGATCTCTGGCCTTTTATTCTCATAAAGTCATAATCTGCTCCTAAGACGCCATAGCGAAACGAAAATTGTGTGAGAAAATATTTCTGGATCGTATGTAACGTATAAAATTATTCTTTTCTGTCAAAATAAACCTAACGTTCTTAGCGTTCGCAATATTTATCATACTCATTACATTTCTCTTTCATTCCGAGTATAATTAAGAAAGCCACGTAACTATATGATGTGTCAGTATCCTAATCAGGTTATATAACTATACCGGGTGTCAGTATGTATAAGGTTATATAACTATACCGGGTGTCAGTATGTATAAGGTTATATAACTATACCGGGTGTCAGTATGTATAAGGTTATATAACTATACCGGGTGTCAGTATATATAAGGCTATATAACTATACTGGGTATCAGTATGTATAAGGTTATATAACTATACCGGGTGTCAGTATGTATAATGTTATATAACTATACCGGTTGTCAGTATGTATGTTATATAACTATACCGGGTGTCAGTATGTATAATGTTATATAACTATACCGAGTGTCAGTATGTATAAGGTTATATAACTATACCGGGTGTCAGTATGTATAATGTTATATAACTATACCGGGTGTCAGTATGTATAAGGTTATATAACTATACCGGGTGTCAGTATGTATAATGTTATATAACTATACCGAGTGTCAGTATGTATAAGGTTATATAACTATACCGGATGTCAGTATGTATAATGTTATATAACTATACCGGGTGTCAGTATGTATAAGGTTATATAACTAAACCGGTTGTCAGTATGTATAATGTTATATAACTATACCGAGTGTCAGTATGTATAAGGTTATATAACTATACTGGGTGTCAGTATTCTAATCAGGTTATATAACTATAGCGGGTGTCACTAGTATAAGGTTATATAACTATACTAGGTGTCAGTATGTATAAGGTTATATAACTATACTGGGTGTCAGTATGTATAAGGTTATATAACTATACCGGGTGTCAGTATGTATAAGGTTATATAACTATACCGGGTGTCAGTATGTATAAGGTTATATAACTATACTGGGTGTCAGTATTCTAATCAGGTTATATAACTATACCGGGTGTCAGTATTCTAATCAGTTTACATAACTATACCGGGTGTCACTAGTATAAGGTTACATAACTTTACCGGGTGTCACTAGTATAAGGTTATATAACTATACCGGGTGTCAGTATTCTAATAAGGTTATATAACTATACCGTATGTCACTAGTATAAGGTTATATAACTATACTGGGTGTCAGTATGTATAATGTTATATAACTATACTGGGTGTCAGTATGTATAAGGTTATATAACTATACTGGGTGTCAGTATGTATAAGGTTATATAACTATACCGGTTGTCAGTATGTATAAGGTTATATAACTATACCGGGTGTCAGTATGTATAAGGTTATATAACTAGGTGTCAGTATGTATAAGGTTATATAACTATACCGGTTGTCAGTATGTATAAGGTTATATAACTATACTGGGTGTCAGTATGTATAAGGTTATATAACTATACCGGGTGTCAGTATGTATAAGGTTATATAACTATACTGGGTGTCAGTATGTATAAGGTTATATAACTATACCGGTTGTCAGTATGTATAAGGTTATATAACTATACCGGGTGTCAGTATGTATAAGGTTATATAACTAGGTGTCAGTATGTATAAGGTTATATAACTATACTGGGTGTCAGTGTGTATAAGGTTATATGACTATACCGGGTGTCAGTATGTATAAGGTTATATAACTCTACTGGTTGTCAGTATGTATAAGGTTATGTAACTATACAGGTTGTCAGTATGTATAAGGTTATATAACTCCACCGGGTGTCAGTATGTATAAGGTTATATAACTATACCGGGTGTCAGTATGTATACGGTTATATAACTATACTGGGTGTCACTAGTATAAGGTTATATAACTATACTAGGTGTCAGTATGTATAAGGTTATATAACTATACTGGGTGTCAGTATGTATAAGGTTATATAACTATACCGGGTGTCAGTATGTATAAGGTTATATAACTATACCGGGTGTCAGTATGTATAAGGTTATATAACTATACTGGGTGTCAGTATTCTAATCAGGTTATATAACTATACCGGGTGTCAGTATTCTAATCAGTTTACATAACTATACCGGGTGTCACTAGTATAAGGTTACATAACTTTACCGGGTGTCACTAGTATAAGGTTATATAACTATACCGGGTGTCAGTATTCTAATAAGGTTATATAACTATACCGTATGTCACTAGTATAAGGTTATATAACTATACTGGGTGTCAGTATGTATAATGTTATATAACTATACTGGGTGTCAGTATGTATAAGGTTATATAACTATACTGGGTGTCAGTATGTATAAGGTTATATAACTATACCGGTTGTCAGTATGTATAAGGTTATATAACTATACCGGGTGTCAGTATGTATAAGGTTATATAACTAGGTGTCAGTATGTATAAGGTTATATAACTATACCGGTTGTCAGTATGTATAAGGTTATATAACTATACTGGGTGTCAGTATGTATAGGATTATATAACTCTACCGGGTGTCAGTATGTATAAGGTTATATAACTATACTGGGTGTCAGTATGTATAAGGTTATATAACTATACCGGTTGTCAGTATGTATAAGGTTATATAACTATACCGGGTGTCAGTATGTATAAGGTTATATAACTAGGTGTCAGTATGTATAAGGTTATATAACTATACTGGGTGTCAGTGTGTATAAGGTTATATGACTATACCGGGTGTCAGTATGTATAAGGTTATATAACTCTACTGGTTGTCAGTATGTATAAGGTTATGTAACTAGGTGTCAGTATGTATAGGGTTATATAACTATACTGGATGTCAGTATGTATAAGGTTATGTAACTACACCGGTTGTCAGTATGTATAAGGTTATATAACTAGGTGTCAGTATGTATAAGGTTATATAACTATACCGGGTGTCAGTATGTATAAGGTTATATAACTAGGTGTCAGTATGTATAGGGTTATATAACTATACCGGGTGTCAGTATGTATAAGGTTATATAACTATACCGGGTGTCAGTATGTATAAGGTTATATAACTATACCGGGTGTCAGTATGTATAAGGTTATATAACTATACCGGGTGTCAGTATGTATAGGTTATATAACTATACCGGGTGTCAGTATGTATAAGGTTATGTAACTATACAGGTTTTCAGTATGTATAAGGTTATATAACTCTACCGGGTGTCAGTATGTATAAGGTTATATAACTATACCGGGTGTCAGTATGTATAAGGTTATGTAACTATACAGGTTGTCAGTATGTATAAGGTTATATAACTCTACCGGGTGTCAGTATGTATAAGGTTATATAACTATACCGGGTGTCAGTTTTATAAGGTTATATAACTAGGTGTCAGTATGTATACGGTTATATAACTATACCGGGTGTCAGTATGTATAGGGTTATATAACTATACCGGGAGTCAGTATGTATAAGGTTATATAACTGTTCTGAGTGTCAGTGTGTATAAGGTTATATAACTAGGTGTCAGTATGTATAGGGTTATATAACTATACTGGATGTCAGTATGTATAAGGCTATGTAACTACACCGGTTGTCAGTATGTATAAGGTTATATAACTAGGTGTCAGTATGTATAAGGTTATATAACTATACCGGGTGTCAGTATGTATAAGGTTATATAACTAGGTGTCAGTATGTATAGGGTTATATAACTATACCGGGTGTCAGTATGTATAAGGTTATATAACTATACCGGGTGTCAGTATGTATAAGGTTATATAACTATACCGGGTGTCAGTATGTATAAGGTTATATAACTATACCGGGTGTCAGTATGTATAGGTTATATAACTATACCGGGTGTCAGTATGTATAAGGTTATATAACTATACCGGGTGTCAGTATGTATAAGGTTATATAACTATACCGGGTGTCAGTTTTTTATAAGGTTATATAACTAGGTGTCAGTATGTATACGGTTATATGACTATACCGGGTGTCAGTATGTATAGGGTTGTATAACTATACTGAGTGTCAGTATGTATAAGGTTATATAACTATACCGGGTGTCAGTATGTATAAGGTTATGTAACTATACAGGTTGTCAGTATGTATAAGGTTATATAACTCTACCGGGTGTCAGTATGTATAAGGTTATGTAACTATACAGGTTGTCAGTATGTATAAGGTTATATAACTCTACCGGGTGTCAGTATGTATAAGGTTATATAACTATACCGGGTGTCAGTATGTATACGGTTATATGACTATACCGGGTTTCAGTATGTATAGGGTTATATAACTATACCGGGTGTCAGTATGTATAGGGTTATATAACTATACCGGGAGTCAGTATGTATAAGGTTATATAACTGTTCTGAGTGTCAGTGTGTATAAGGTTATATAACTAGGTGTCAGTATGTATAGGGTTATATAACTATACTGGATGTCAGTATGTATAAGGTTATGTAACTACACCGGTTGTCAGTATGTATAAGGTTATATAACTAGGTGTCAGTATGTATAAGGTTATATAACTATACCGGGTGTCAGTATGTATAAGGTTATATAACTAGGTGTCAGTATGTATAGGGTTATATAACTATACCGGGTGTCAGTATGTATAAGGTTATATAACTATACCGGGTGTCAGTATGTATAAGGTTATATAACTATACCGGGTGTCAGTATGTATAAGGTTATATAACTATACCGGGTGTCAGTATGTATAGGTTATATAACTATACCGGGTGTCAGTATGTATAAGGTTATGTAACTATACAGGTTTTCAGTATGTATAAGGTTATATAACTCTACCGGGTGTCAGTATGTATAAGGTTATATAACTATACCGGGTGTCAGTATGTATAAGGTTATGTAACTATACAGGTTGTCAGTATGTATAAGGTTATATAACTCTACCGGGTGTCAGTATGTATAAGGTTATATAACTATACCGGGTGTCAGTTTTATAAGGTTATATAACTAGGTGTCAGTATGTATACGGTTATATAACTATACCGGGTGTCAGTATGTATAGGGTTATATAACTATACCGGGAGTCAGTATGTATAAGGTTATATAACTGTTCTGAGTGTCAGTGTGTATAAGGTTATATAACTAGGTGTCAGTATGTATAGGGTTATATAACTATACTGGATGTCAGTATGTATAAGGCTATGTAACTACACCGGTTGTCAGTATGTATAAGGTTATATAACTAGGTGTCAGTATGTATAAGGTTATATAACTATACCGGGTGTCAGTATGTATAAGGTTATATAACTAGGTGTCAGTATGTATAGGGTTATATAACTATACCGGGTGTCAGTATGTATAAGGTTATATAACTATACCGGGTGTCAGTATGTATAAGGTTATATAACTATACCGGGTGTCAGTATGTATAAGGTTATATAACTATACCGGGTGTCAGTATGTATAGGTTATATAACTATACCGGGTGTCAGTATGTATAAGGTTATATAACTATACCGGGTGTCAGTATGTATAAGGTTATATAACTATACCGGGTGTCAGTTTTTTATAAGGTTATATAACTAGGTGTCAGTATGTATACGGTTATATGACTATACCGGGTGTCAGTATGTATAGGGTTGTATAACTATACTGAGTGTCAGTATGTATAAGGTTATATAACTATACCGGGTGTCAGTATGTATAAGGTTATGTAACTATACAGGTTGTCAGTATGTATAAGGTTATATAACTCTACCGGGTGTCAGTATGTATAAGGTTATGTAACTATACAGGTTGTCAGTATGTATAAGGTTATATAACTCTACCGGGTGTCAGTATGTATAAGGTTATATAACTATACCGGGTGTCAGTATGTATACGGTTATATGACTATACCGGGTTTCAGTATGTATAGGGTTATATAACTATACCGGGTGTCAGTATGTATAGGGTTATATAACTATACCGGGAGTCAGTATGTATAAGGTTATATAACTGTTCTGAGTGTCAGTGTGTATAAGGTTATATAACTAGGTGTCAGTATGTATAGGGTTATATAACTATACTGGATGTCAGCATGTATAAGGTTATGTAACTACACCGGTTGTCAGTATGTATAAGGTTATATAACTAGGTGTCAGTATGTATAAGGTTATATAACTATACCGGGTGTCAGTATGTATAAGGTTATATAACTAGGTGTCAGTATGTATAGGGTTATATAACTATACCGGGTGTCAGTATGTATAAGGTTATATAACTATACCGGGTGTCAGTATGTATAAGGTTATATAACTATACCGGGTGTCAGTATGTATAAGGTTATATAACTATACCGGGTGTCAGTATGTATAGGTTATATAACTATACCGGGTGTCAGTATGTATAAGGTTATATAACTATACCGGGTGTCAGTATGTATAAGGTTATATAACTATACCGGGTGTCAGTTTTTTATAAGGTTATATAACTAGGTGTCAGTATGTATACGGTTATATGACTATACCGGGTGTCAGTATGTATAGGGTTGTATAACTATACTGAGTGTCAGTATGTATAAGGTTATATAAATATACCGGGTGTCAGTATGTATAAGGTTATGTAACTATACAGGTTGTCAGTATGTATAAGGTTATATAACTCTACCGGGTGTCAGTATGTATAAGGTTATGTAACTATACAGGTTGTCAGTATGTATAAGGTTATATAACTCTACCGGGTGTCAGTATGTATAAGGTTATATAACTATACCGGGTGTCAGTATGTATACGGTTATATGACTATACCGGGTGTCAGTATGTATAGGGTTATATAACTATACTGGGTGTCAGTATGTATAAGATTATATAACTATACTGGGTGTCAGTATGTATAAGGTTATGTAACTAGACAGGTTGTCAGTATGTATAAGGTTATATAACTCTACCGGCTGTCAGTATGTATAAGGTTATATAACTATACCGGGTGTCAGTATGTATACGGTTATATGACTATACCGGGTGTCAGTATGTATAAGGTTATATAACTATAGAGGGTGTCAGTATGTATAAGGTTATATAACTATACCGGGTATCAGTATGGATAAGAATATTTTGATATAGTGCGTGTCAGTATGTTTAAGGTTACATAATTATTATAAGTTTTATTAATGCTGGTCTTGAAATAAATTGACAAATTCATAGATAAATAAATAAAAAACAAACAAAAAATTGAAAAGGTGCCAGGAGAAAAAGAACAAGTGCGCAAATAGGGTAAGAATGTTATATTTTATAGACAACACCTGCTATGTTAATATCGGTTAAATCAGAAAAAATAATGGCGCGTTCCGAAAGGAGAACAAGGTCAATAACAACGAAACTACCATTCATGCTTTCATGACTAACATCAAACTTTACTATTATTTCCATCAACCTGCATCTCCTGGGAACCTTTTTGATTAATTTATCTGGTCCTTTTCTGAAATGCTCTTGTAATTGTTACTATAGATGCTATATTGTATGTTTCCATGTGAACCCTAGTCATAAGGAGAAGTAAAAACCAAAAATTGCTGAAGGAGGAGTTCTTGTGCCACTTAAATTCACAAGTAAGTAATTTGTCAAATCTCATTCTTGTTTCTTCGAGGAGCACATTTATTCTTAATAATTGTTATAAAAGAATATAAATATGATAATAATTGTTTTGATTTATTGATACCATGAAGTAGAATTCACCTTAGAATGTGTAGGATATACACACAAACAAAGATAAGGACGCTAATTAATACAGAGACGAAATTGCATACATCGTTTAATAATAGGGACAAAGTATACCTGGAAAATAAAATACAGTGAAATAATTCAATAGTGTCTAACATCAAGGACAATGGTTACCTGTGCTAGCATCAAAATGGAATAAACGTTTGTCAATTTAGGTGCTGAAATTCGATCTTTATCAATTGTAACGCAAAAACGAGAATTAGTCAAGATTTTTAACTAATAGAGAATAAAGTAGAATGGCTGGTGAGATTACCTCAGGGATATCGATTACCGATAATAAACATTGTTGTAAGGCATAGTGATATATAAAGAAAAAGAACTAAAAATACTAATTTGATGATCAAAGTTAAATGATCTATTACATAAGTATAAAAAATATAGGTATTTATGTCAGGAAATTCGGTATAAGAGAAAATACTGTTTGTAATAAAAAAAAAATAACACTTTATTATAATGTTTTGTTGAGAAAATGAATTCTCGAGAGAATTATACATTGTTATATTTGACTACTGCACATATACAAAGATCAAGTTGATATACACAAAAATGTAACTTATAGAGAAACAACCTAGAAAAGCTAAATTACGAAGTCATTGTTAAAGGAAATCAGATGGTAAACGTTTGATGGACCAATCTCCCTACACTGACTTTGCTCTACCTATGCTAAATGAGAAATGCTTAGAAATGACACGGAGGAATATGGCAACTAATGTACAATGTCTAGTGAAGATGAGACTTTTTCACGAATCTGCTAGAGAATTGACAGTGAAATTTGTGAAACGTTAAAACATCAATTCAAAGATTTATTAAATAAAATAGCCATTCCTAAATGTTTCATATGTAGGGTAAGCCAGCTCTAAGGAACCTCGATTTTTATCTATTTTTTTAAAGTCATATTTATTTATTTATTTTTGAAGTTTGATTTATCAATGAATCTTTTTATGTAGTATGAGGTAATATCTGATACATCAAGATAAAAACTATCATATCGACTATGATATTAATTTGATGTTAGATGTTTTCTTACATACTACAAAGAGGGAAAACGAACCAGTATGTGGTTCTTTTACCTTCATACAATGCTTTCCTTTGTAATTCTCTGTGATATCACCAAAGAACTATGATAATCTGTTTCTTAAATGATATGGACCGTATTTCTGTTTTACATAAATCATCAAAATTAAATTGGATGATGGAGTGAGTGATATTAATTATCGCTAGTTTTGATTTCCCACCATTGTTACTCGCCGCTTTATCCTTTGACGAGTCCTGTGGTAACGCAACAGCTGTAAACTACAGTCTACTTCGTTGTTTGACTATTTCTATCTTATTCTATTAACACATCAATTTCAGGATACCAAACCTTTTCCACAAATCCATCTCTCCTACTTTCTTCAATAACAGCCAAACAGAACTAATAAATTTTTGGCACTCTCTGATTCCTACTTTGCCGTGTTTATCATAGGTGCGGTGATAGGAAATAAAATATTCGTTATACCAGACACATTGACACACTTCCCTGGAGAACGATCTCTTCTGTGCTCATTTGGTCAAGATTCTAATTATATCAAGAGTGAACATAATTTTAAAAACATTTATCATTTATTTTCTTAATGTCATTCATATTTGCCAACAGTGTTTCAGTTTTCCCAATAAATCAATTTTTATACAAAAGTCTGATTTTTTTATCAATATTTGGTAATGAAAACTTGCCTTTGGAGGCAATTATTTTCATTAGATCCAGTGAAAGATTTTGAGTAATGAAATATCTTACTGTTTATATCTAATTTTTGTATTGTTGTCTGTCTACTATGGACTTAGAATTGTACTTATGACAGAAGGCTTTATAAGGTATGATAACTTGCACCTAAACCAGATGACTAATAAAACAAGTTTAAACCCCCCAAAAAAAAATTAAAAAAAAAAAATTTGCTCACCTTTCTCGACAGCATAGAAGACGTGAATGGTACAGAGAAATATAACCAAAGAATACAAGACGAGGCGCCGTTCAACCATCCTCGTGGTAAAAGTTGTATCTTCAGATGTGGACTCACTGTAAACGCTCCTCAGTCATACAGCAGGCAATAGTCATCAAACAAAACACGTCTACCGGTTCTTAGTGGGGTTCCGGATAGAGGGTCTATAGGGGTTTTGTTTATATTATAAATCTTTCAACTTATTTAAAAGGATGGTGTGCGTGACACCGTTATTTCCTTCAAGTATTACTTGAACGTCACGTAAAAATGTTATTTTGTTGTTGAACTTCATTTCATAAAAGTCTTGTAATTACTTTAACTAGCCGTGTCTAGTAATTGTTCCACACCTCAGAATTTTGTTTTTTAAATTACCTGAATGTGTATTGTAAAATTGAAGTCACAATGACCACAGGAGATCTGATCGATGATACCTGCTGTCATTGTTGACTCGTGTTTCACCCACGAGGTTGTTAACCACAGGTTTCGTTCATATATCGACAGTTTATTGGTTCGTAAATAATCGGTAACAGTGAAGCTAGGTACGCAACACTCCATTACAGCTATTATGAAAAAAAACCCTTCATTTATTAGCGTATCAGGTTTTATTTCTTTCCGACAAGACCTTCTCTTTTCATTTTTATTAATACAATTTAATCAAAAGCATTTAGTGCGTTTTAAACTTGTTCATTATGTTAAACTATATAGAACTTTACACTCTGTTGTAAACTGACCTTTTGCTCTTACTGATAACAACATTTTTTGTTATTCTTTAAGATTAACTAATGTTACAAGTTGTCGATTCTCTCATTGGAAATATTCATAAAAAATATATATGCTTCGAATTGAAATGCACTTGAACAACTTTCTTTTTGATTAATGAGCGATAAGTAAGTTTAAGTTTGTAATAATATCACATATTATGAAGGATTTCGTTTTTAAAAGTGCCACTTTATACTGCCAAGGGCGGAAAGGTGTACAAGTGCTATTGACAATGATGTTTAAATTTCGGAAGAGAGAATTCCAGCACCGTCTTCATGAGGCACAGGGTAATTATATCGCAATAATGTGTAATTGATCTATAATATTCCCGATCTTTTGATAAAAAAAACAATCCAAACCTAAGTGTTTAATTACATCAAGGCCACAACTGCATACTTAGATAATGCTTAAACTATCTAATATCTTATAATGAGTGGAATATCAGTTCATGTGAAGACAGAAAATTAATCGTTACATTTTATGCGAGATCGAATAAATATATATATACAACAGTGTCCAACTCTGAAGGTTGGAATCGGATCATTTTGTCGGGATAGTCAATATATGATCTTAAATGAATTTCATTTTATATGAGATAAAAGAGCCAAGATATTATTCCTATCAGTTTCATAGACTTAATAAAACTATATCAGTTTGCTTAAATTGGTATGAAATGAAAACGATTTTCTTTTCTTTTCTGTCACATGGCAATCTTTAAAAATACTTGATGATCGTTTCGAGTAAGGCTATGTTTAACTTTGTTCTCTCAAACTTTTTCTAATCAACCAATTTCTTAATTCTATTTTTTCGGACATGTTAAGACTGTGTTTTACAAATGCTCCTCTTAACTCATTGACAACGTGTTGATAATTGTTATAACCGATTCACATAGATAGTTACCTGTATCTCTGACTAACTTACATATTATCAACGTATTTACCAACAACAACAACAACAACAACAACAACAACAACAACAACAACAACAACAACAACAACGACGACGACGACGACGACGACGACGACGACGACGACGACGACGACAACAACAACAACAACAACAACATTTTATTAAGAAGTGTCACATGTCAATTCACATCACATATAAAATAAAACAAACAGTATCTAGAATTAACCACATTTATGGAATTGACACCCAGCCTATTAAGGCTTATGAGACTCTGTATAGTATGAAATATGGTACCAACATGGCTAAACTAGTACAATGTATAGCTACATGAATATCGTAAGAAAACAAGCAAAGTATTAAAAGTACATTCTTCTACGATACATCTTGTGTACAGTACGTGCTACAAGGTATTGCAAACTGGGTTCATTCATTAAAACATTGAGCTTCTGCGTACTGTTTAAATAGTTAAAACCTGAACGATACAGTTCAGCTATTGTAAGAAGATGAACTCTGGTATCTGAATAAAAATCACATACAACTAAAAAATGACATTCGTCCTCAATACAATTTAAATCGCACAATGTACAAATTCTATTTTCTAATGGTATTTTAGGACGAGAATACCGACCTGTTTCAATATTAAGCTTTAAATTACCGCTACAAAGTCTCGCTAGAGCCTGTCTATATCTGAAATCCATAATACTAGAGGCATACTTTTCCGTATAATTACTAGATTTAAATAACCTATACGTTCTTAGCTTATTGCCGTTATTACACCTACGGTCATCATATAGTTCTCTATACCAATTACGATTATCAACATTTATAAAATGATTCTTGACTGCCTTTATACATTCTTTGGCAGATATTGTAGAACATGCAAGTAGATTATATAAGTTATTGTCCCTTAGGAGTTTAATAACTCTGTTCTCCCAGCTCCGATTGACAGAAACAGACCAAACATGTATTTTCTTGGGTAATCTAACCTCATCCAAGAATTTAAAATTTATCCACAGTCTACAGACTTCAACTTTTTGGTTCACTTCACAAGAGTTCCACCCAAGGTCGCCTCGTGCGGCGTTTTTCCCAGTTCCGAGGAAATATCTACACGCACGGTTTTGAACTGTTTGAACGAAGCGATATTTGTTATGTCCCCATATCGCACTACAATAAAAGAGTACAGGTTCCACAAGTGACTTGCAAAGTTGTCTAAAACTGCTAGTGACATCCCTCCTGCGAATTTTGATTTCGTTATAACTGCACTTAATGATCTATTTGCTGATTTGGCTAGTTTGCGCACAGATATCGACAAATCCAGGTGCTCTGTAAACCAGAACCCCAAGTATCGGTACCGATCAATATAATCAATATCGATATCGCCACACTTAAATTTGAAGAGAGAACGTTGAGATGGAGGATTTCTGAAATGGATCACTTTAGTTTTATCCTTGTTGATCAGTAATCGCCACTTTCTACACCAATGATTTAGACACTGGAGCATCCGTTGAAGAGAGAGTTCATCCGCTGCTAGTAGCGCGATATCGTCCGCGTACATTAAAAGCGAGATCATACAGTCGGCGTATATCACGCCACATTGTAGAGCCTTAATATCACTCGCCAGATCGTTCACGTAGATTGAGAAAAGAGCAGGAGAAATATTACACCCCTGTTTTACGCCCTGTGTGACGTTGAACCAATCTGTGACGTAATGATTTAAACGTATTGCACATCTCATCTGACGTCACTATATAACTATTTGACGGCGTTCATGAAAGCTCCCTCGATGCCGATTGCATATAATTTGTACCATAAACAATCCCGATTTACAGTGTCGAACGCCTTGCGTGTATCCACAAAGCATACAAAAGTACAAAGGTTTTCAATTTCCTGTTGTTGACTGTGTTGTAAAGCGAGTAGATGTAATCAAGACAGTTTCTTTTTTGCCTAAAACCATTTTGTTCATCTACTAGTACATCATGCATTTCTAGCCATTTGTTTAATCTCCGACCTAGTACATCTGTGTAGATTTTACAAAGAATAGATAGTAATGAGATCCCACGATAACTAAGAGGGTCTGTAGTATCCTTGTTGTCTGATTTCGGAATAGGCTGTATTATTCCTGATGACCAGTCACGTGGTATCTCTCCATTAACGAAACAATGGGTAATTTTTTTAGAAGAATGTCAACACATTATGTAAAGATTCTTTATACACAACCAGGAATTTTAATATGTGACATTTCGGTGACCAGTACGATCCGTACGCTGTCACCTTCCTCAGACAAATGACCAGTAAAGCATGTACACAAAGGTGTGATATGTGTACGAGTTGTCGTGGAATAGCGCCGATTTCGGACATGCTGACAAGTACCGAAATGACTGTTAGCTGTCTAGGTTGATGACTTTTGACTGGCCTTCCAAATATTAAGCATTACTTTAGGTGTACAAAGCTCTACACAGCGGGATACGGACGAACTAGGATTTCCAGGTTGTAAGGAGGAAAGGGCTATACAGAACTCTCATTTTTTTCATCATCGATCTTCAGAATTTTTTCTGTCTCGAGTATATTCGAACCTGTTTGTCTTTTGAGTATCGTTGGTGGGTGAAGTATCTTTGCCTCATATGTATCGAGTAGCCGTGAATGTTTCTGTATTTGGAGTATTCAAGGGTCCATCTGTCTCTGTATTAAGGAGCCATGAATGTTTCTGTATTTGGAGTATTCAAGGGTCCATCTGTCTCTGTATTAAGGAGCCGTGAATGTTTATGTATTTGGAGTATTCATGGACACATCTGTCTCTGTATTGAGTAGCCGTGAATGTTTCTATATATAAAGTATTCAAGGGTCCATCTGTCTCTGTATTGAGTAGCCGTGAATGTTTCTGTATTTGGAGTATTCAAGGGTCCATCTGTCTCTGTATTGAGTAGCCGTAAATGTTTCTGTATTTGGAGTATTCATGGACACATCTGTCTCTGTATTGAGTAGCCGTGAATGTTTCTGTATTTGGAGTATTCATGGACCCATCTGTCTCTGTATTGAGTAGCCGTGAATGTTTCTGTATTTGGAGAATTCATGGCCACATCTGTTTCTGTATTGAATAGCCGTGAATGTTTCTGTATTTGGAGTATTCATGGACACACCTGTCTCTGTATTAAGTATACGCTGATGTTTCTATAGGTAGAGTATCCGCGGACCTATCGCTTTAAGCAGTATTTGCTGGATCTCTGAGTCTGTCATTTTATTTTGAATAGAACTGATGAATGTAGACATAAACGTGTAATGTTACTTAAAGTACTGATCAGAAATAAGACATTTGATTTTTTAAGATTTTATTGAGAAAATTATTAAGAAAATAAAAACAATTCACATAACAGGAGAGTTTGACCATCAACAAACTAGGCCGGAGGTGATCACAGTAATTTTTGTTAATAATAACAATAGATCTATACAGTCTATCGTATATATTTCATTAATTATGCAGCAAAATAACTTAACACTACTTTAAATGACATTATTTAAGCCCTCTTCAAAGTCATAAAAACGAAACAAAATATATGATAGAACATATCATTTATGTTAATTTTCCTGTTCTCTTGAGATACATAAAGAGATATTTGACAATATATATATATAAATAATGATGCATTTGATACTGCTAAAATAAGAAAGGAAAGTCTGTCTATCATTACTATTATGAAAACAAACTTGATAAAATGTCATATGTTAGTACCAAACTAAATACACAGCATATTGTAAAACGATAAGTACACACTCACCGGGATAATGTGCTTACTTTGTATGTTTTATATATAAACCTACCTTGTAGTAATAAAATTTTAAAATGATAATACTCTCTGAATCACTGTCTACATAGTTGTACACTGTATATCTTTGTATTAAAATTAGTAAGTACATATTTGCATTCTGTTACCAATTGTACATAATTATTATACTGTTGCTTTTTTGTAGATAATAAACAAATATATTTTTAAATATTTATTTGTATCATGAACATATAACAAACACATCCCTGCGTCCTGATTGATAGAAGAAGGTCCTTAGGAACAAATTAATCAGCAAACGTCTTGTCCTTTTGTTGTCAAGATCCATAAAGTGCAGTGATTCTGTGTAAAAAATCATATGTTCAATTGTAATATGTACGTATCACGAGAGGATATCATATTATCGAGTGTATGAATAATATATATATATATATATATATATATATATATATATATCTGAGCATGTAATACGTGATATGATGAACAAAGACATGATAAAACATATTTATACCAATACACCGCTTGTTATCTCACTTATGTATTATTTTTAAGAGGTGGGGTTGAAACAAGGAATTCCCTGACATCATAAACCCCCCAAATAAACAGCGAATAATGTTTTCGTGAATTTATTTGTAGCTGCTCATACACTGAAATAAACAAGTTATGACAAAGTTTACTATAATGAAAATTAAGACAAAATAATTACCAAAATAAAAACAATGGACGCCGAGCCGCTACAACCGCCATGATCAAACAGGGTACAATGAGTATAGACACCCTCGTCGTCACGACCGCCGCGTTATCAAAACCTACAAAAAACACGCAAGGTACTATCAGGAACGACACATTACAACAAACACTCAAGGTACTATCAGGAACGACACATTACAACAAACACACAAGGTACTATCAGGAACGACACATTACAACAAACACACAAGGTACTATCAGGAACGACACATAACAACAAACACACAAGGTACAATTAGGAACGACACATTACAACAAACACACAAGGTACTATCAGGAACGACACATTACAACAAACACACAAGGTCCATCAGGAACGACACATCACAACAAACACACAAGGTACAATCAGGAACGACACATTACAACAAGCACACATGATGAGAGCAGGTACGACAGAATTCAGCAAACATCCAGGGTACAGGCAGGAACGACCGGCACCTCCAACAAACACAGAGGGTACAAGCAGGGAAGGCATCCTACACCAAACACGCAGGGTACAGACAGGAATGACCGGCACCCCAACAAACACACAAAATACAAGCAGGAAATACACAATACAGCAACCACTCATTCATATTTCTCAAATTCTCAAAAACGGTTCGACGTCTCCCATAAATAATTCCCTTTCTAATTAATCTATGTTTTCTCACATAATATAGCAAATCTATTTCTTCATTCTTGTGATCTTCGTACATTCGTAAGCTGAATCTGACTATGGTAGCGTAAATTCAAGGGAAGTTACATTAAAGAAACAACGAGAATGACATTTACAGGAAGGAGATAAGGACATCTATTGAAAAGTCAGCTTATAACACAGACAAAACAAAAATATTAGTGACCATACCCATTGACTCATCACTGTTGACTGCTTGATCATTTGTACTCGTCGTTGACGTGGTCGTATAGCTTGTGGTACTTGTCGTGGATGTAGTTGTAGGGTTTATGGTACTCGTCGTGGACGAGGTCGTATAGCTTGTGGTACTTGTCGTGGATGTAGTTGTAGGGTTTATGGTACTCGTCGTGGGTGTAGTTGTAGGGTTTATGGTACTCGTCGTGGATGTAGTTGTAGGGTTTATGGTACTCGTCGTGGGAGTAGTCGTAGGGTTTATGGTACTCGTCGTGGATGTAGTTGTAGGGTTTATGGTACTCGTCGTGGATGTAGTTGTAGGGTTTATGGTACTCGTCGTGGGAGTAGTCGTAGGGTTTATGGTACTCGTCGTGGGTGTAGTTGTAGGGTTTATGGTACTCGTCGTGGATGTAGTTGTAGAGTTTATGGTACTCGTCGTGGATGTAGTTGTAGGGTTTATGGTACTCGTCGTGGATGTAGTTGTAGGGTTTATGGTACTCGTCGTGGATGTAGTTGTAGGGTTTATGGTACTCGTCGTGGGAGTAGTCGTAGGGTTTATCGTGGACAAGGTCGTATAGCTTGTGGTACTCGTCGTGGGTGTAGTCGTAGGGTTTATGGTACTCGTCGTGGATGTAGTTGTAGGGTTTATGGTACTCGTCGTGGATGTAGTTGTAAGGTTTATGGTACTCGTCGTGGGTGTAGTTGTAGGGTTTATGGTACTCGTCGTGGGTGTAGTTGAAGGGTTTATGGTACTCGTCGTGGACAAGGTCGTATAGCTTGTGGTAGGGTTTATGGTACTCGTCGTGGATGTAGTTGTAGGGTTAATGGTACTCGTCGTGGATGTAGTTGTAGGGTTTATGGTACTCGTCGTGGATGTAGTTGTAGGGTTTATGGTACTCGTCGTGGGAGTAGTCGTAGGGTTTATGGTACTCGTCGTGGATGTAGTTGTAGGGTTTATGGTACTCGTCGTGGATGTAGTTGTAGGGTTTATGGTACTCGTCGTGGGAGTAGTCGTAGGGTTTATGGTACTCGTCGTGGGTGTAGTTGTAGGGTTTATGGTACTCGTCGTGGATGTAGTTGTAGAGTTTATGGTACTCGTCGTGGATGTAGTTGTAGGGTTTATGGTACTCGTCGTGGATGTAGTTGTAGGGTTTATGGTACTCGTCGTGGATGTAGTTGTAGGGTTTATGGTACTCGTCGTGGGAGTAGTCGTAGGGTTTATGGTACTCGTCGTGGACAAGGTCGTATAGCTTGTGGTACTCGTCGTGGATGTAGTCGTAGGGTTTATGGTACTCGTCGTGGATGTAGTTGTAGGGTTAATGGTACTCGTCGTGGATGTAGTTGTAGGGTTTATGGTACTCGTCGTGGACAAGGTCATATAGCTTGTGGTACTCGTCGTGGATGTAGTTGTAGGGTTTATGGTACTCGTCGTGGACAAGGTCGTATAGCTTGTGGTACTCGTCGTGGATGTAGTTGTAGGGTTTATGGTACTCGTCGTGGACAAGGTCATATAGCTTGTGGTACTCGTCGTGGATGTAGTTGTAGGGTTTATGGTACTCGTCGTGGACAAGGTCGTATAGCTTGTGGTACTCGTCGTGGGTGTAGTCGTAGGGTTTATGGTACTCGTCGTGGATGTAGTTGTAGGGTTTATGGTACTCGTCGTGGGTGTAGTCGTAGGGTTTATGGTACTCGTCGTGGATGTAGTTGTAGGGTTTATGGTACTCGTCGTGGGTGTAGTCGTAGGGTTTATGGTACTCGTCGTGGATGTAGTTGTAGGGTTTATGGTACTCGTCGTGGATGTAGTTGTAGGGTTTATGGTAATCGTCGTGGGTGTAGTTGTAGGGTTTATGGTACTCGTCGTGGGAGTAGTTGTAGGGTTTATGGTACTCGTCGTGGGTGTAGTCGTAGGGTTTATGGTACTCGTCGTGGATGTAGTTGTAGGGTTTATGGTACTCGTCGTGGATGTAGTTGTAGGGTTTATGGTACTCGTCGTGGATGTAGTTGTAGGGTTTATGGTACTCGTCGTGGATGTAGTTGTAGGGTTTATGGTAATCGTCGTGGGAGTAGTCGTAGGGTTTATGGTACTCGTCGTGGATGTAGTTGTAGGGTTTATGGTACTCGTCGTGGGAGTAGTCGTAGGGTTTATGGTACTCGTCGTGGATGTAGTTGTAGGGTTTATGGTACTCGTCGTGGATGTAGTTGTAGGGTTTATGGTACTCGTCGTGGGAGTAGTCGTAGGGTTTATGGTACACGACGTGGACAAGGTCGTATAGCTTGTTGTACTCGTCGTGGAAGTAGTCGTAGGGTTTATGGTACTCGTCGTGGATGTAGTTGTAGGGTTTATGGTACTCGTCGTGGATGTAGTTGTAAGGTTTATGGTACTCGTCGTGGGTGTAGTTGTAGGGTTTATGGTACTCGTCGTGGACAAGGTCGTATAGCTTGTGGTACTCGTCGTGGATGTAGTTGTAGGGTTTATGGTACTCGTCGTGGACGGGATCGTATAGCTTGTGGTACTTGTCGTGGGTGTAGTTGTAGGGCTTCTGGTACTCGTCGTGGACGAGGTCGTATAGCTTGTGGTACTCGTCGTGGGTGTAGTTGTAGGGTTTATGGTACTCGTCGTGGACAAGGTCGTATAGCTTGTGGTACTCGTCGTGGGTGTAGTTGTAGGGTTTATGGTACTCGTCGTGGACAAGGTCGTATAGCTTGTGGTACTTGTCGTGGGTGTAGTTGTAGGGCTTCCGGTACTCGTCATGGACGGGATCGTATAGCTTGTGGTACTTGTCGTGGGTGTAGTTGTAGGGCTTCTGGTACTCGTCGTGGACGCGGTCGTATAGCTTGTGGTACTCGTCGTGGATGTAGTTGTAGGGTTTATGGTACTCGTCGTGGGTGTAGTTGTAGGGTTTATGGATTCGTCGTGGATGTAGTTGTAGGGTTTATGGTACTCGTCGTGGACAAGGTCGTATAGCTTGTGGTACTCGTCGTGGGAGTAGTCGTAGGGTTTATGGTACTCGTCGTGGACGAGGTCGTATAGTTTGTGGTACTCGTCGT
Source organism: Ylistrum balloti (assembly GCF_031769215.1). Taxonomy (NCBI): domain Eukaryota; kingdom Metazoa; phylum Mollusca; class Bivalvia; order Pectinida; family Pectinidae; genus Ylistrum; species Ylistrum balloti. The sequence goes on along the minus strand of NW_026782258.1, from coordinate 258,659 downwards.
GGGTGTAGTTGTAGGGTTTATGGTACTCGTCGTGGACAAGGTCGTATAGCTTGTGGTACTCGTCGTGGGTGTAGTCGTAGGGCTTCCGGTACTCGTCGTGGACAAGGTGTAGTTGTGGTTTATGGGTGTCGTTGTGGGTTTATGGTACTCGTTGTGGACAAGGTCGTATAGCTGTGGTACTCGTCGTGGATGTAGTTGTAGGGTTTATGGTACTCGTCGTGGATGTAGTTGTAGGGTTTATGGTACTCGTCGTGGGCGAGGTCGTATAGCTTGTGGTACTTGTCGTGGGTGTAGTTGTAGGGCTTCCGGTACTCGTCGTGGACGGGGTCGTATAGCTTGTGGTACTTGTCGTGGGTGTAGTTGTAGGGCTTCCGGTACTCGTCGTGGACGAGGTCGTATAGCTAGTGGTACTCGTCGTGGGTGTAGTCGTAGGGCTTCCGGTACTCGTCGTTGACATTGACGTGGTCGTTGATATTGTGGTACTCATCGTGGGTGTGGTCGTAGAGGCTGTGGCACCCGTCATCGGCGAAATCGTAGAACTTGTAGTACTAATGGTGGGTGTGATGATAAAATTTGCAGTACTCATCGTTGACGTGGTCGTAGAACTTGTGGTGCTCATCGAGGGGGTAGTTATAGAACTTGTGGTGATTGTAGTGGGTGTGTTCATAGAGCTTGCGATGTCGTTGACATTGACGTGGTGGTTGATATGTGATGCTTGTAGGGTGTGTGGAGCTGTGGCACCCGTCATCGGCGAAATCGGACGTGTAGTACTAATGGTGGGTGTGATGATAAAATTTGCAGTACTCATCGTTGACGTGGTCGTAGAACTTGTGGTGCTCATCGAGGGGGTAGTTATAGAACTTGTGGTGATTGTAGTGGGTGTGTTCATAGAGCTTGCGATGTTCGTCGAGGGCGTGGTGATTGTGATGCTTGTAGTGGGCATAATTGTGGAGCTTGTGGTAGTCGTCGAGGGCGTGGACGTGGACGTGGTCGTTGAGCTTGTGGTAGTCAACGTGGGTGTGGTAATTGAGCTTGTGGTGCTCATCGAAGGGGTAGTAATAGAACTTGTGGTGATTGTAGTAGGTGTGTTCATAGAGCTTGCGATGTTCGTCGAGGGCGTGGTGATTGTGATGCTTGTAGTGGGCGTAATTGTGGAGCTTGTGGTACTCGTCGAGGGTGTGGACGTGGTCGTTGAGTTTGTGGTACTCGTCGTGGATGTGGTCGTAGAAGCTGTGGCACCCGTCATCGACGAAATCGTGGTACTCGTCGAGGGTGTGATGATAAAACTATTCGTTGACGTGGCTGTTGAACTTGTGGTAGTCATCGTGGGCGTTGTCATAGCGCTTGCGATGATAAGGGCCTCCGTAGTGGTGGCAAGGGAGTTTGAACTAGACAGAGGAGTGTTGACAATAGTGCCTGAACTAGACAGGGGAATGATGACAGAAGTACTTGAATTATACAGAGGTGTGGTGACAAGGGAGTTTGAACTAGACAGAGGTGTGGTGACAAGGGAGTTTGAACTAGACAGAGGTGTGGTGACAAGGGAGTTTGAAGTAGACAGAGGAATTGGGACAGAAGTCCTTGAATCAGAGAAAGGAGTGGTGACAATGGTGATGGAACTAGCGATAGTATTTGGTCCAGAAAAAGAATAAGAATATGAGGATGAGGATACTGTGACGCCTGTATAAGACGCAGATGGGAATACAGTGGCGCTAGAGGTAGAAATTGGGTGAGCAGAGTCAGACGGAATGACATTGCCATTCGTGGTATAAAAAGATGCAGAGACAGACTGAGTTAAGCCATGTAGAGATGATGCAACAAAAGATGTTTGTGAACCAGCTTCTTCGCAGTTTTCAGGGATGGGCGCTGTCATGGTATTATCTGTTGGAAAGAGAATAGCAATTTGACTACAGCATGCCTGGAATTATATCAATGTAAACACGACTGAATATATTTAATCGAACATTTCTCTTCTCAGTGATTAATTAAAACGGGAGTGATTTGTTTTAAAATTCATTTGGTATAAGGTATTATAGACAAGATCGCATCAATGGTAATAGGTAGTGGATATCAAATACCTATCCTGTTATCAGTGTCATAACTAAAAACACAAGCTTTATATGACCTAGAGGAGCGATGATTGGCTGGAGGTTCCCTATGTAACGTCACAGCTAAATATTGAGATAGAATATCGCCAATTTACATTTTGTATCGGTCTAAGACAAAGACAATTATGTAATAAGGAGAATGTTACATTTATTTTTTCTTATTTGAGAGATTAATGAAACTCTCATTTGTTTGGTATATAGGGTGAAAATGAGATTTGTTTAAAAATCTGCTGTGATCAGAAACTTATTTAGAGTCCGCTCTTTAATCACTTATGTTTTTCCCTGTAATTAACTGAAGAGTATGAGTATGATAACCGAGGATGTTTCCTGGGTTTTTTTTTAACTCATGAATGTAACTAATATTTATTTGAATGATTGTAACTTTAAAACGGAGAATTACGATAAGCAATTTTGATGAACATTTATCTGAAACGGAAATTAAGATGTTTGGTTTAAAATATTTTCTTCTCCGTCACTTTTCTGAATATTTAATGTACCTAATTTCTGTCATCAGTATCTATTATGATGTGCAAATAGAAAAACTTCCATTCCTGCTAAACCCTCTTACCACCACTAGAAAATCTAACCAAAAAACAAAAGCGAAAAAACAAAAGCAGTAGCAGAGGTTTTCCATTGCCTTTACATACCAATCTTTTCCACTAAGGTCGGTACCAGTCCACATATTTGGTTGTAGGATGTGACGTATAGGATGTTATTCGGGTCACGGGCAATGTCCAGCAGTTCCTGCGAGGTGGGATCAATACCTACACTGACCACATATATAACACTGTTTGGTATGGTGTCGAGAATCAGGTTGGCCGTCGAACTAGCTAATGCATTTGTGGGCAAACTGTCTGTTATAAGAACGACAATGTGCTCAGCGTTAAATCTGTACCCTCTATTAATGGAGAAAGATTGCACTTGTACATAAACCAAAGCTTGGTATAAATCGTTGTTACCACTGGGTACAATGGAATCTTTTAGGCTTTCGACTGCTTGAAGTAGACTTGTCTTGTCCAGGTAGTCATTAAGGTCAAACTCTTCACTGACATCGTCTGAAAAGGTCACCACCGACACCTGGGTATCCTCTATTCCAACGTTCAGTGAGTTTGCAACGTTGACTAGGTAGTCAACCGTCAGATTGAAATCTGAGTACCCCTTACCACCTGACGTGTCCACCACAAACACCACATCTGAAAAGGTAGGAAATGGACATTGGTCAATAGTTTGGCAAAATAGACAAAATCGCTGAAAGAGCAGTGATTCAATATTTGCATAAGAAAGGTCTAGCATAGAAGGATATCCATACTGATATGGTAGCAACACTAGGCAATGATGCCACTTCATATGCTACAGTTAAAATGTATGTGTCTGAATTTAAGAGTGACAGACAGAGCTTTGGGGATGACGCCCGTTCTGGAAGGCCTGTCTGTGTTGCAACCCCAGCAATGATAAATAAAGCCCATAATATTATGGCTGACAGGCGCTTTACAGATATATGCATAGCCAGTGCAGCTGGGATTTCACGGGAAAAATACATTCCATTCTTAGGAAAGATATCACAAAGAGAAGGCTCTCAACCCGTTCGGTACAGAGACTTCTAACTGTTTATCAAAAGGACACCAGGCGAACTTTGTCGCGTGCTAATCTAAACTTTAGGAGGCAGATCTTTCTGCAGAGGTCCAGCATTTCACCTCAGAGGCCAAACAAGAGTCTAAACAATGGAAACACCCTGTTTCACCCCGCGAAAGTGGGTAAAGACTGTTCCATCAGCTGGAAAGAATACGGCCTTATGTTGGAAAATGATAATGCAATATGTCCGCCAACAGTCAAACTCTTAAATATGAGGTTCACAACTTTTTAATCAATCATGATGACATGAGGGAGTCATTTTTCCAATGGTCACAACATTCAGTGACCGAAACTGCATGTCCACGTGACCAGTAAGTATTGTGACGTTGCAACTTCACATTATATATAAAAAAAAATGCTCTTTTGTAATCACTGTACGCATTGACCAGAGTATCATTAGCCGTGATAACCAGTAATTACCAAAATTAGCAGATATCTAATACAACTGTAGTTCGTTTTAATGTAACATTATGAAAGCGTGTACTACCAGATATCAACTACATAGGTAATAAAATGAATTGAATGGGGTTGTCATTCACACAGACATGATTACCTATAGATAGTCAGCAAACGATCTGTCGATATTTAATGGTGCAAGGGAAAACTGTTCATTATTCACGGTAAGGAATTACGTTATTATTTCTGTCGTACTAAATATACTTAAATGTATTGCTAATGTGTTACAGATCTACACACTGTGGTGAATATGAGGTCCGTACATGGTATCTCACAATGCCATGGATCGTACGTAATGTAATAATGGTAATCAGTATTTTCAACAGATTTACCACGAATGCTATCATGTCTCAGAACAATTGATAAATAAGAAGAAAAAAAGTTTGACTCAAAAACTTTTGTCCGTATCATAAAAGTTTACCTAATACATTTTTCGTGTTATATATTCTGAAATCAACGATTTTCTGAGGGATTTATATAAAAAAAATAAGCATTATATTTTTCAGAAATTGACTCTGTATATATATATCAGATTATCGTCAGAATCCACGCTGGAGAAGTTTTCAGAAACCTTACTGTACCTTTCAATTAACCACTCTACTATAAATCAGTGTTAATTTGTTATCGATATGTTTGAATATGTCTTTCGTCAAAGAAGTATAACAGCATTAATTGATATGCCATTTTAATACCTATTCCTTCGTAAGTTTATATTTTTAAACATTGTTAATATTAGTGTCCTTAATTTCCTTTGATGTTCTTTTATTGTTTATTTATCTATACTGTACAATGTCAGTTTCATGTTTTATCAATGCATGTATCTATTACTCTTCTTATTGTAAATATCATGATGTTTGCGTTTATGGCAGATCATGTATACAGCAAAAGTAATTAATCTTACAAGTTTTCTTTCATTGATTTATCTTATATTATTTTTAGATATATAGTTTCCTAAACGACTTTGTGTTTCCTTTAAGCAGTGTCATTTTACAAGTATAGATACTGACGGTGGGTTATTGACGTTGTTTATCATTGAGATTATGTTTTTAATAGACGTTAAACATGACTGAGAACTGTAAGAGTGTGGCAAAGCAACTACATGGAGAAAGAAAAAGAAGGAAAACACGGTTATTATGACTATCTATATAAAAATTGATAGATAAAGAAGACTCCAAAACGTTTTTGTTTCTGTCTTTGATTTGTTTGTCTTCTTTTCTCAATGAGCTGTTTGTAAGCAATTTGTGAACTGTAAATATTATATAAGGATTGAATATTAATTTTTGGAAGCTCGCACAGTATTTTCAATAATTGATATTTTAATGGTGCTTTATAGATTGTATTTGTTACCAACCAGCGCTCCATTTAATATACTCGTTTGAGATATTGCTGCTTTAATTTGACATAGCGCAAAGAACTTACTCTTCGCCACATCGGGTATCTCAAACCTACACAATAATATTATTTTCTTTAATTAGTCTTGCTACATTGAAGCATTTTATCGTAAATTCAAAACATTATGCCATGTATGTTGTGTAGCAATCCTTCAGTTGAATTGCTTCTATTGGTGTAGAATGATGAATCACTAGTTTGTATGAACATATTAACAGAACTGGTAAAAATACATTGATATATTAGAGTGTTAAAGCACAATGGAAACACTATTCAGTGAACAAATAAACTGGTAGTCACAACACTTTGGAGATAATTTTGAAGGATGGATAACCCAATGCTTGATCAGTCAGTTTCTAAAATATTCATATATTCATAATATACTGTGGCATTAAACAAAATATTCCAGGTGTCCACGGTCCTGTTTCAGTAGTCCACAACCCTGTTTCAATAGTCCACAACCCTGTTTCAGTAACCCACAACCCTGTTCCAGTAGTCCACAACCCTGTTTCAGTAGTCCACAACCCTGTTTCAGTAACCCACAACCCTGTTTCAATAGTCAACAACCCTGTTTCAGTAACCCACAACCCTGTTTCAATAGTTCCCAACCCTGTTTTAGTATTGATGATATCTTTAAGCCCATCACGTTACGCTTTAAACATCTCTCTGCATGTTGTACCAATTTTGCAAACATAAAATCAATCAAATGAGAAAATGACACAAACGATTCAGTTATCGTTAAACGACAGAGAGTTATTGTGAAAACAGACATTTCAGACATTTTGATAATCTTGTTAAGAATTGTTTCCATCCACAGAGATAAATGATACTGGATTAGATTAATAAAATCAAATAAAACTCTAGGCTTTACCTTTTTTATCTGCTGCTACACACAAACTACCAAAGACAAGCAGCGAAAACAGTTGTAATAGCTCCCAGTGCGACCCCATCTTTGGTCCAGACGAGAAATACCACTACTTATCTACCGCTGTTCTTAACTACCCTATAACACAGTGAGGAATATATCTTTGCGGCTGGTCTGAAGGTCGTATTGCGGAGACGTTAATTCTATCTATACCTGTGTGTTTCTGAAGTTTTGAATAATTGGTATCTGTTTACATGTGTGTCCAGAAACAGCTGACCTTGTTTCGTCAGGATTTATGCAATCAGACTTCAATGCTTTCAAATCTTCTAGATATAAGAACCGATCACTAGAAACTTCGTATTAGCCTACCGTTTGATACTATTGAAACACAGAGTTGCTCAGAAGGCGTCTCTCTGACATTTCTTTAATAAGAAACGTCCTTAGAAGTAATGAACTCGGACGAAATCTAAATCATACCATATTACGTCAGGTTACATAATCATATAGATATAACCAATAACTTACTTTACTCCAACTTAATATGCATGCCAAGACAATGACTGATTGAACCAGACACGTCCTGACCTTTGTGTCCCTTGTTTCTTAGTTACCAAAGTTACATCGATCGACCTACTCGTCAGACTAAGGTCACCCCAGATGAGGTCCCTTTGGATATATCAAGCGATCTATGTCTTCACCTTGCATTTATAACAACACTGCTATGCTGGAAGCCTATGATGATCATGACATAGTTATTTATGAAACAAGGAGCCTGCCAGGCAAGGATAAAGAAAAACTTTGCTATCACGAACTAACAACATGCTGCCATCTCGAAAACACAGAATGAGTTGACAAAGCTCCGTGTGGCCCATTCTTTACCATCTATTTTATTATCTGTAGGAAACTAATCAGAATATTTTTCTATCTGTGAAGCAATGGCTTTCAGCACTTAGTCTTAAGATGGGCAAAGTATTCCTAACGATACAATTTTTTTGCATATCATTAGCTATTTGGTAGATTCTAACACAGAGATAATACATTATGCAGATTAATTTAGTCAGTATCAGAGAGGGAAACTCATTGTAATCGGTACAATCGGTAATCGGAGGGTAATCAAGAGGTTTTATTGTTGGCATCGCTTCATGGTCATTATTACTGTGATAGATATTTGTCATCTCTGGTCGAAGTAAGAGAACGGTTAGAATGTCTAGCAAATATATTCTTATGGAAATTTGGAGAAACAATGAGAAAAACCAACTATTTAACTGTACGATATACATTTTTTCGTCGGTGTCTATTTTCGTTATTTTAAAACTATTTTCGTCGTATCAATGTGCGCTTTGATTAGACTGGTGAATTTAAATTGAGAAAGAAAAAAATTCATCAAATAGTGAAATAAACCTGTTATGCGATATCATTGACTGCGTAGTTTGTTGAATACAACAAAGCGATGACTCAACTCCTATTTTTGTCAAAACGTCAGTGATTTTAATTTTAAAAGGTTTCATATTTTACCTTAACAAAATAAAAAGGATAAAGGTAGAAAAAAAACTAACGCTTTACAAAGTTTGGAATTGACACTTCCCATCTTTTCTTGGAGTGAACAAAAGGGGGAGGGATGTAACAAAAAAATCCTCGCTTCCGATAGTGCTATTAAGTAAACGTAAAAAGAAAGCTTATCTATAGGTTAATTTCCTTCAATTTGAAATTGCAGTCCGACTCCTTGACAAGTTGTCAAAATCAGTGGGGTTTTTTTAATGTTCAGAAATATATAGGAAATACTTTTTGTGTATTAATAAGTGGTAAAAAAAAATTGCGTATGAATTTCGGTTTTCTCTCTCACCATGACAACCATTAACGTATATAACAAACACGTTCATTGAAGGAAACTATTTTTCACAATTAGTTTCATCGACTTACTCAGTGACTAATTGATGTAGTCTATAGTAGTAGACTATGTCTCTCAAAGAGGTGAACCATTTACAATCTTTTTTCAAACATTATCATTTTCGATGCATTTTTATAAATATTATACTTTTTATAGCACGAATGTTTGGGAGGATTAGATTCCTTAGCAAGTAAAAGTACAGGTTTTATTGATACCGCTACTGTCGTCCAAAAATCATTTTTCAGTGCATTCAGTGAAAGTAACCACTTTTTAAAGCAGAAGAGCACCTTTAGCTCTAACGACTACTGTATACAGGTCAACATGGTAAATTGGTGTCTAAATCCTCAAAAACAACATTTTTGAAATATATTGTAACTTTGAGGAATTTGAAAAGTAATTGAAAGCATGATAACCGGATATGATACATTCTAGATGGATTTTTATGAGTTATTTTGAAGTACGAAGTTATTTTCATCCGATTTTGAACATTTCAGAAAACAGTGCTGCCCTTCACCCTCTCTGTTACTTCAAAAAAAGAGATATTTTAGAAAATAATCACAATTTTGACCGACAGATTTAATATTGTAATGTTATTGCAACCGTTTTATTTTCTCATCATCTTATTATATACGATCAAGAAGAAACAGCAAAGATACACTGAAATACCCAAAGAATCTAAATTGAAACTCATGTTCGATGAAACTAGGATAAAATATGAAGGATTCACATGGCGACCCATAAAAACACATGACAAATTTGACGAGGTCTTTCTGAAAGGTAACATGATCAAAGATCTCAAAGAAGATAGCTGGACGTATAGAAGGACAATGGTAAAGTCTCCATTGTCATTTCTGTTGTTCTATATCATTGACTACAGTCGTCATGGTATATAAGTGATGATGACGGTTATGGAACCATTAATATGTAATAATGTGGTGTTATTCCGGGTTTTTTTTATTGTAGGTACATGGTATTAGGAATGTGAAAATGGTGAACAGATCGATAGCACCTTTAAGGAGAATTATACGCAATCTTTAGAGTTTGTATCATAGAAATGTTCTCATTATGGTTAGACTTTTATTTAACGGTGTAAGAAAATAAACTTTCCAGAATGATGTCCGAGATAAAAGCAAGCCTCATCATGTTTATAAATAAACAAGTAAATAAATATAGTGTGAAGATTATGAATCGCTGCAACATTCCTTATGTAACTAAAAAAAACGCATGTTTTGAATGATAAGATATATTCTACTATTATTTCAATAGAAGATATATTTGTATCAAAGTCGCCATACGTCGCGTCATATATAATTTTGCAACTTCATTAGTCAACTATCAAATCTGACTGTATTCGTATGAAGAATTTACCTTTTTGAACAGCTGTTACACCGAGACTTCCACAGATAAATAACACACACAGCTGAATCGCAGACGAAAGTGGTCTCATCTTTAATCCAGAATACTACCGCATGATATTACCTGACCAGTACACTCCGTCAATCTTAAAGAAAGTATGTCCCTTTTGCGCTTCATTTGAAGGTCGTATTAGTGTCATTTATCTTTATATATACTTTACCTACTTTCATAATTGGTATTCTCCATACAATATCAACAAATTGGCGTCCTTGTTAATACCGATTTAGCTCACTATAAAAATTTAAAATATTTAAACTGTTTGAAAAGAAATGTATTGGTAAAAGAAGTCCGGCAATCAAGTGAGCTAATAGATTTCGCTACAAGGTTTTAGCTGATTTCACAGTACATGACAGTTTTTGACATTAAATATCAATGAGAAAAACTACACAGGCAAATAGCAGTGAAAATGAGTGTGTCAGATTGATATGATAAGATACATAAGACAAAGCGATATGCTTTTGTGGGGTAAGAGAGGAGAAAACAAAATTGGTCACTACCTAAAATGTGTACGAATCATTTTGACTTCTTTGAAGGGAAATGGTATTGATAATTCCAACGTCAATATTTCAAGGTTCTATTCAAGACTGCTGTGTAAATATTAGTCCTTACGCATTAGGAATGCCACATATATCTTTAAAGTTCTTAAACGTTCTGGCTCATTCGCTGTTTTCATTATACAAAGATTTGAAGCGGAAAGAAGGGAATTTTAACATTGAAGAGAATAAGATAATGTCAGGGTTTTCGATTAACTTTTCATTTCAATCTGTAATTTCATGTCAAATATATTATTGAAATAACATGGTATCAATTGTCTTATCTTTAACGTCAATATTGCTTTGTTTACCAAATATAACACTTACAAAATAACCCGTATTATGATAACGAGCAAAGGGTCAGGATAAGACATTGCCATCACGTTCCGACGAGCGTCATACATCTTCCATCTTGAGTATCATCTTCAGATTTCAGCGTCTTTCATTTTTTTTTTTCGATTTGGCGGAGATTGGATGGTGTCTGCCCTGGACCATTTGATGGATGCCTATCGGTATGATGTCACACGAGTCAACGAGAGTTATTTTCTTGTATATATGTTCTGTGAGAGACTTAGATGGATCACTGAAATATTGCTTTTATTTCCCGGAGTTTGTATATATGTGTGAGGTTTTGAATGTAGTTATTCCCTCTGATAAAATGACCAATATAAAACATTCGATTACATGGAGATTAAATTAATCCAAAAACGTCCGACAAAATATTAATTTGTGAGTATGATAGATATTTGACTCAGTTATGAAAAATACTTCATGAGAAAGCAATTTTGTTAAACCGAGTCTCTTTGATGTTGGTCGGAGCTAAAAGATATGATTCGGAGGAGAAACAAGGATAAAAAAATCTGAAAAGTGGGAGATGCAACAATACATATATTATTTAATTATGACCCCCATACACCTCAGTATATATTATACATACCGAGTTTATGTGTTAAGACGTAATACCCCATCCTCGCCCTTTTTTTTCTATCCATACAATCAACAGAAAGCGTCTGAACGTTGGCGAAATGATAAAAATAATGAAATGTATACAAAAGATCAGTCTGCCGTAAGTCCCTATATCAAATACGTGATACAGGGGAGATAACACGGTTTAAAACTGCGATGATCTCTACCCATATACTTTTCCCTTCAGACGAGTTACACGGTGCTGAATATACTTTTCTATCTACCATTTGTTTCTATTTCATTATCCTGACTCACTTTGTAGATCTTCGTACTTTAGGACTCTGACAAGTTCTAGAATGACGAATAAAAACGATATGTTGTCAGCTTATCCATTTAGTAGACACTGAAATATTACAAACCAGGGGGATATTTTAAATGAAGTTAGATTATTCTATGAAAATTTATACAGTTTTAGAGAAGCTGATGCTGTCGATTTAATTATCATCTTCAGGGTTGTGCAGTACCAAAATTAAGTAACACAGAGTCTAAGAATCTATAAGGTTTGATCAATATAGAAGAGGCAGGTAAAGTTTTAAAAGATATGAACAATAATAAGAGTCCTGGATTAGATGGTTTCAGATGGTTAAGACCTTTTGGAAATTTATAGGAGTATTTGTTGTCCGTTCAATAAATTACAGTTTTTCTGTTGGTCAGCTTTCTATCACTCAGAGACATGGCAAAACCACGTCATTTCTTTTAAAAAAAAACTGGAGACCTATTTCTTTGTTAAACATTTCCTACAATATAGCTTCTTGAATAATTTCTCATATGATAAAATCAGTTCTAGGAAAGCTTATAAATGAAGATCAGACAGGTTTGTTATCTGAGCGCTATATCGGTGAAAATATTCGTACTCTTTATGACGTAATTGCGTATGCTGAAGATTTAGATATTCCAGGAATGCTCCTTATGGTCGATTTCGAGAAAGCTTTTAATTCTGTTTCATGGGAATTTTATTGATTATTCTTGATTATTTCAATTTTGGGCGGAATATTAGGAAATGGATAAAATTTTGCATACTAATATTTACTCCTCAATTAATCAGGGAGGTAATATTTCTGCCTTTGTTGACATCCATCGCGGTTGTCAAGGCGACCCTGTCTCCCCGTACATTTTTATTTTGTGCGTTGAAATTTTAGTAGCAAAAATCAGGACAAATAACAATATACATGGTTTACAAATTGATAATGTATCTTTTAATATACAGTATGCAGTCATCAGGAAAATCGAAAGTTCTATTGAATTCTATTGTAGAGGTAAAAAAAACTGTTTCATTGTGGAAAGGAGTATGTTAAGTCATGTAGTAACAATTGTAGCAATATATTCTGGAAAGATGTTTTTAAAAGTTGGGTTAGATTGAATAATTCCTTTCCTGGAGGAAAATGCAAAGTAAGTCTGAGTCAATTTAAAAAAAAAAACCCTTTATGGTACAATAATGACATTCAAGTGGGCAATAGATATGTCTTCTATCCAGTATGGCTTAATGCTGGTATATATACCATCAATGACCTAATTAAAAGTTCTGATCATTTGACATTTTTCTCCTTTGATGAGTTTCTTCATTAATTTTTAATCAATACCAACTATTTACAGTATTATGACTTGATTACAGCCGTCAAGTGTTTCTTAAGAAAACATGACTTCCATCCATTAGGACTATTTCAGCTTTTTATACCACTTCTTTGGGAATTCTTTTTATAAAAGTCAAAAATAGGTGCCAAAGACTTCTACAATGTTATTATTAAACCAGCATCCACCCCTACTGGTATTCGGAAATGGAGTGATGATTTTGACTTTGATGTTCAGAAGTGGAAAAATATATTAATAATTCCGTTTACTATTACAAAAAGTTCTAAGCTACAGTGGTTTCAAGTAAGGATTATACATCACATTCTGGTTACGAACTCCTTTCTTTTCAATATTAATCTAATTTCTAGCCATTTATGTACACTATGTAATATGGAAAGATAAACTATCGTTCACTGTCTATGGGAGTGTATAGAGGTACAGACTCTTTTGGAGAGATTTGAATCTCTTCTTGATATTCTTCTGATTCCCTTTTGGATAAACAAAGAAACATATTTATTTGGAATTATCCATCCTAATGCTAACACTGTAGATAACGAAATTTTAATTCTCATTAAACACTATGTTTATATGTCAAGATGTCTACAAAAATCTCTTAATTTAAATGCTCTTATAAATAAGATTAAGGATCATTTCCATGTTCAAAAGTACAACATTTCCAGCAAAAACACTATTATGAAAACAGATTTTGAGAATAATTGGAAAAAATGGATGCCCATTTTAGAACTATAGTATGTTAGCTAACAAGTCTGTTCCCAATGGCCATGGCCTTGACTTTACCAAACTGACTTTGAATTTATTTAATTTCCACAAAATTAGTGCTGTTTCAAATATAATTATGATAATTATTATTATAACCCTCCCTCTCTCTCTCTCTCTCTCTCTCTCTCTCTCTCCCTCCCTCTCTCTCTCTCTCCTCCCTCCCTCCCTCTCTCTCTCTCTCTCTCTCTCTCTCTCTCTCTCTCTCTCTCTCTCTCTCTCTCTCTCTCTCTCTCTCTCTCTCTCTCTCTCTCTCTCTCTCTCTCTCTCTCTCTCTCTCTCTCTCTCTCTCTCTCTCTCTCTCTCTCTCTCTCTCTCTCTCTCTCTCTCTCTCTCTCTCTCTCTCTCTCTCTCTCTCTCTCTCTCTTACTCCTATCTCCCTCCCTCTTTTTTGTTGAGGATGTATAATGTTTTTTTTATATATAAATGTATTCATGAGTAAGTATGTGTGTGTGAGAAAATATCTTTGATAAGTGTAAGTGATATATTGTATTTGTGTGTGTGAGTTTGCTATGTGAGTGTAAGTGGGTGTGAATGTTGATGAGTGAGTTTGTGTGCAGTAAGTTGAATTCCATTGTATATTGTGTATTGTGTAATATGTAAAAACTTGTCAAAAAATAAAAGAATTAGAAAAAAAAATTGAAATATCTGTCTCTATACGACCCTTAAATATGAAGATTTTCCACGGTCATACTACTTTTTACCTTAACCAATCTGCTCGTAAGGAAATGAAAATAAACGGTCTGAAAGGTATAATTTGTCATTGAAAAAAGATAAAAGAAACGGAGGATTTTCTCTCATATCTTTGGCCATGTAAAGCCTCCTGTCCTTTTAGAATGATAACCTATGTCATATAATATTGTTATATACAATCTTAAGTATATTTCAGGACAAAACTTTTCTCTTGAAAACTCAAATGTGTAAATGTCGTTCCCTGTTTGAAAAGGATTATAGTATTGGAATATCTGAAACGTCAAATCTAAATGGCACTTATACAGTTATAGGACATTACAGAAACTATAGTTCAGTTATTACACAATGTGTTGTGTGGCTTTTAAATGTAAGGATTAAATCTGTAAATCAAGATAGGTTTATATCCTTGGTAACATATTATATCAGAAGCACAAATGATCTGAAATTTCCTTTTTTTACACTTTTTCAGGTAAAAGGTTGGTCCCTTTAAGATACTAAATACCATTTAAAGTTTGTAATCATATTATTTGAGTATAATTGCTAACCAGACAAGTTTGTAAATAAGATATCACTCAGAAAGTGTAGAGTCGCGCTGTTTTCGTGTTAAGATGCCATTAGTTAATATTAATGGTAGTTATATATATTTCATGCATATCTCTGTCGTTTGTATTCTCGAAACTTTCCCAGCGAACGGCTGTACTTTTACACAATAGCCTATTGATAAACAGCTGTGTACTACAATTACCAACATTTGTTTTTTTATATAAAAAAGCGATATTTAAAAACAGTTTATGACAGTATTTACTATGGAATATGAACACTATCGTTTATTTATCAGTATTTGCTGTAAAATATTTCATAATATTTCAAACTTTGTTCTACTATACAATGTATTTTAATTCTTTTAAAAACAGTGAATGGATGATTCTACAAAAAGACTGAGTAATTATCCTGAACACTGTACATAATTTGTTCTATAAATACAACTAATATATACCAATCACGAACATCACAATTCAGATGTCAGTGTTTTATTTCGGGTTGATGTGTTTTGTTGGTGTTTGTTTTATCTCACTAGAAAAGAATTTCGATTTCATGAACATTCTTTTCATATGAAGTAGATGTATATTTCGGAAAAACAATAATTATCCTAAATTTAATCAAAATAGTAATGAAATAATAATATATAAGATATTTGAATACTTGAATAATTTAGACAAGTATCACTTGTCAGTAAAGTAAAATCAAAGTTTCTTTTATAGACGCAATGGTCATGCATTAATCTTTATATGCATGTGTGTAGCATTTCATAACCGTTGACCTCCAAAGACATGACGCACCGCACATACCATAAATACACATTTAAATATAGATAACAAATCCTCATTACAAACAACTTTATTGCTTATATGAATTGATATAACAATGAACTTTAATTAAGAAATAATACAAATTATTAAATAACACAAAGTGCACTGTGCATTATCTAAAGAAAATATATATAAAAGAATTCATTGTCCTTGTGTCTGTGTGTGTGTGAGGGTGTGAGGATATGTGGTGTTGAGTGTGTGAGTGTGTGTGTATATATATATATATATATATCTGTCTGTCTGTCTGTTACAAAATGTCCTGATAGTCTACAAACCATTCAATGGAAACAAATATATATACAGGACAGATGATAAAATGTTTGGGAACAGTCACCTAAAAGAAGGACAATAATGAGCCGAGGTCAATTGCCAACATTAAAAACAAATAGCCTGCTATTACAGGATAAAAACGAAAGAAAGCCTTTGAGATTGAGCACCGATTCATAGCAATATACATTTGTTAAATCTACCATGGTGTATGATCTACCACCTCCTTTGTCTACTTCTGTGTCACACAAAGGAAGTCGAACACGACTTTGTGCTGGATAATGACAGAAAGAAATTTTGACAAATTATAGGAGGTTTACAATGACAACAGAATACCATAACAGACACGTTTTCACAACAGAGACACGCAAACTCACGACGCAAAATGAAAAATTTCTTTGCACCAAGTGTAGATCACAGAAACATTGAAATACTGGCGTTCTACATTATGATACATAATAATAAAATATCTTAAACGAACAACATTAACATCTCTTTACTGTACGACAACTATCAAAATTCACAAATGGTAAAGAATTCATGTCTAATTTTTCAAGTCTTATGGAATGTGCAATCAATGGCCATATACTCATTATAAACAATTGTACATGTAATGTTTATCTACCTAAAACAATCCTTAAAACATTGTTTCGCTTCATACAAATCATAACGAATGATCAAGTACATTCATTGTTCACAACTTTTTCTATTCATTGTTTATAACTCTTCCTCTCTGTAAAATTGACCACAACTGGAAGTGGAACGATAAAATTGATATCAGAATAAATATGATTCAACACACATTTGGTTCACAAATAGACGAGAGTGCCTTAAATGCGTCCAAGTACATTTGATACATCTAACTAGAGAGTGTCAATGACAATAATCATCAAAGAATCGATATGTTAACAAATCCAAACTCGGAGCCAATTATACCAGTATATGTGGTTGTTGTGATGTTTTAAAATTTGTTCTCATTTGTTCTCTTCTGGAACTTTTGATTTTTTTTTGTCGAAAGTTTTCGTGAAAAGGTTTCCTTTGTTTTTGACCCCTTTTCATCACTTTAGATTTTGATTTGGTTAACATGTTTTGAAATGGAACCAGATCACATTATAGTCATGACATAAGATATTAAAACGCTGTGTCCTGTGTCGTTATACACACTGACCTGACGAAAACAAACTAAAAATAGTAGTATATGCCATCATATTTCTCCAATGTCTATGTGAACCACACTTGGCCTCCTGCTGTAGATACTTTTTTGTGTATCCTGGCGAATAAGCACATGTCTTTTCACTTTTGGTATCCGATTATGATGTACACGTGGTGCTGTTTGAATTTGAGACACCTGAGTGTTCGAATGGATAGCATCAGACAAGGATGTTTTCAGTTCTGTATGTTGGGTATTGGGCGACACTTGTACCTGGTTTTGAGCTGAGAGAGTTGTAGACTCTCGAGCAGGATGATCAGTTTCATTTACAAATGCATCTTGAGATGGTACCATCGGATTTGTGTTGTTTCTGTGTAAGTCAGTTTTATCATTAGAATCTATAGACCGTTTTATCTCTATTTTATCAACGTCATTATTTAGTAAGTTTACTTTCTTTGTAGAGTTAGAATTGTCTACAAGTGTTTCGCTTGTTGAGACAGATTCTGATTGAGAATGCATAGATGGACTTGAGTCCCTCCAGTCACTAAAGTCTTGACGAAACATGTCTTTTTCTGAACTGGAAAAACTGATTTTATCTGAGCCCGCTGACCCCGGAGTTCGATTTTCTATGCTGTTAGATCTGTACCCTTCATCAAACGTCTTTTCTGATTCGTTGGTTGGGTCTGATATTGACATCAAACTGGACGTCATAGCCTTTCCGTAAAGTCCATTGGCCTGAGGAGGCTTCGCGTTTGTCATCATTCCTGGTAAGTCCTTCTCCGTTATTATGGCCATGGGTACAGACCCGTGGCTGCTGCTGGAAAGGTCGGAATCGTGACGTCTGGGGTTGTCATGATTATTCATAGTAGTCCCAGTAGGCAATGGCGCTTGACTTGTCTCCTCTTTTTTACGTCGAATACTTGAATGCGACCTGCTGAGCTCTTTTATCGCAGTTTTACTCTTGATGAGGTTCCTACAAATATATTGACAGTAAAGAGTTTATATTTATCATTTCGAGGGTATTTTATCTTAACTACTAAAAAACACAATGAAAATATCAGCATGTCAACATAATCAGAAACCGAACACATATTAAATAAAACTTGTGTAAAATATGATCGAAAGAAAATAAAACATGGAAACTCCTGAAAAAGTGCAAGTAGCAAAAGACCAGGTGTTCCGAAACAGTAAGCGTCTTCTTCAAGGACAATACCTGCCATGTAACTCGTGGTCAATTCAAAAGACAGTCCTATCATATCTTTTCACACCTTTGCTATTGGCATTTGAGGTCAGTCCTAGATATTTTACACTAGTTACATAATTTGTTGATAACATAACTTTAGCCATGTTTAAACAAAACGTCAGTTCATTTCTCTTTATAGCAGTGAGACTTGGCATTACTGATTTGTCACGTGATCTGATGTAGCAAACCTCAATGACGACTACGATACCAGTAAACATTGACTATACTCATTTCATCACATGGAAATAAATAAACAGTTGTTATGTCAATCGTCAACATGTATACAAGTGTTCACAAGAAGTCGTTGGAGACACACTACATTATTTTATCCTGTTTGGATTTAGACAATGTATTTTCATTATTTCCATCAAAATAATCATTACAATTGTTGTATAGATATCTTCTTCAAACGTAGTTTGTGATTAAAAAAATAAGAAATGATAAGATTTTTTTTATCAATTTCATGCATTGAAGATCATAAAATTGTAAATGGCGTGTAAGGGGTTACCATCAATTGTAATTTTCACACATTTTCATGATCTCGTAAGTTTGGATATTAATTGCGGAAATATATCTACATGGCATATCATATCGCCTTAAATTATATAAATAATATATAATGTATCAACTAAACATAAATGGGTACAGAGTTTACCGTCGGGATAACTCTTAAAATTGTTTCGGAAATAGGTCACAAAACCTCCTTCGTATTTCCTTCGCTTTTTGCAGTAAGTTTTCAACGGTTACAAATACACTCTCTAAAGCTTAAAAAAGAAACCTAAAGACAGATAAACCATGTACAACAACCTCTCACTGTGAAGCCTCTATTCCTGTTTATATCTTTTGACATGATCACACAATAGACACAAATTAGAGAAGAACATCTTTCTACAAACATTAAAAATTAGACACAGTAGAGTAAAATATTGACCCAAAATGCATCATACAAACTGTTCCGTCATTCTGAACTCGTCAGTGATGGTGGTGGTTATTAATATAACATTAGTTATAGGAATACAAAAACACAGATGTGTTTCCTTACCTCTTTTTACAGTAGCGTATAAGGAAACCAACTCCAAGCAATAGGAGCACCGTCACACAAACGCCGCCCACAATAGCTCCAACCAATGGAGTCGAACTCACCGTCACAGCTATAAAAGAACAAACTCACCCTTATATGTCCATATAAGTATATATATATATATTTTTTACTTTTCTCGTAAGGGAATATTGCAATATTATTGAATACTATTCCATGAAAATAAAACGACAAATAGCGTTTTGAAAAACAGTATATTTGTTTGTTGGTATATTTCGACTTGTAAATAATTGTAGGCTTTTTCTGTGAAGCAGTCATGATACCCTACTAAAGTATTTTATGTCAGTGAACTAAACGATGCTATTTTGTCAGATTTCAAAACAGACGTACACTTATCATAAACAATAAATAAGACTTGTTGTTTACCTTCAGTGTTTATAGTTGTTGACTCCGTGGCTGCTGACGTTACCAATGTCGAACACACGTCGGTGTTTGGACTCTTCGTGCTGTCTGTGATATTAAACAAAATAAATACTGTTAATACAACGGAAATGAAGATAGGAAACCGAAAATTAAGGATATATGAAGGTCTTGTTTAAAAGAAAGTAGGACTTCATTAAATAGGAATTAAATTTCAACGTTATATCATAGAATATTGAGTTTAGATATACTTTTGATATCAATGGTTTACTTTTCTCACAGACTACACTCTGTGACGGCGTAGAATGACGTCGTCATTCAGATTTTACCGTCAACAATTTCAATTTTTTCCGTGGCTTGAGTTGACTTCGTTAATCATTTTTCTTGAATCATATGGCTCAAAAATAAATACTTCTGTCTGTTTATTTATTTTTGAAAAAGTGACATTTCAGTGAAAAAAAACCCCAGTTACCTACTTTTTTATGTTATCAAACCAATTCTCAATAATTTTTCTATAAAAATATGAAACAATTAAAATTTCGGAACATTGTCACATACAGCAATTATAAAAACAAAAAATAAAACACAAACACAAAAAACGGTATAAAATTGCAGCAATATGTTGTTTTCTGCTTTTACGTTACTTTCCGTTATCTAAACGTTAAAAAATATTACTTTTCCTTATCTAAACTTTCAAAACCTCATCAACAGAACAAAAACCCAATTTTAGAAATTTTGGGCGCCTGAGTTTCATACATCCAGATAACAACATTGACTACACTACGACGTACATGAATAGCATTCTTTTTAATGCTTAAATCTTTAAAAAGTATTGAGAAGAATCGGAATAAACACACTTCTGGAAATACTGGTTATCAAACGAAAAAATGTTATTCATATAGATATCTTGACATATCGGAGAGTGGATCTTCATTAGAATAGACTGTTGGCACAGCCTTTCATGATTTATTTGTTCGTCAAACACAATATCAATATCTGTGTAGTGTCAAATTGGTGAAGCTGATGATCTACAAATGACATTTGTACAATAGACACACAAGTCAGTTTGTTAGATAAAAATGAAGTTTTGAATCAAACTGCATCATGCATCTGTATCGCTCTCTTTATCTCACCGGAGATGGTAGGTGACTAAAATACCACAATTAGAGAAGATGACTTACCCAGTTTGGGGGCGAAGGTAGGAAGTAAGTAACAGACTTCGCTGAAGTTTGCAACATAATGTAAGTAATATGAGTTAGGTGACGACGCTACCGCGGCCAGTTCATCGTTATCGCTCGTCAGCGCGTCTCCAACAGCAACTACGAAAATACTAGCCCCGGCTGACCTTAGCGTCTGAGCGTTGAAAGCTGTCTGGGCAGTACTAGTCGATTCGCTGTACGTCACCAGGACGACCACATCAGGCGCCTCAGCTCGTCCATTGTCGAAGGCGTTGGAGGCAATGTAGCTAAATGCTTCGAAGGTTTGTGGGTCTCCACTTGGACTCAAATCCATCAGTGCGCTCGTTGCGCTTAGTAGTGTAGTGCTTGTTGTGTGAACATCAAGCGTAAAATGTTCTTCGACGCTGTCTGAGAAGGTGATGATGGAAACTAGTGTGTCATTATTGCCAATCGTCAGAACGGACACAACCTTATACACGAAGTCGGTGATATAGTTCAGGGCCGAATCATCGGCTCCTGATGACACGTCAATGACGAAGATGATATCTGTATATAAGAAAAGACAAATATTTCTCAAGAAGATTATATAAATCTACACTTAACCATTATAGAGAAACGACATTTATGTATTTTTACTTTCTAGTAGCAGCCAAGGTCATATGATGATGGAAGTCAAGAGGGACAACAAGAGGGACAACAAGAGGGACAACAAGATTGTACAACAAGATTGGACAACAAGAGGGACAACAAGAATGGACAACAAGATTGGACAACAAGAGTAACAACAAGAGGGACAACAAGAATGGACAACAAGAGGGACAACAAGAGGGACAACAAGAGTGGACAACAAGAGGGACAACAAGCGTGGACAACAAAAGGGACAACAAGAGTGGACAACAAGAGGGACAACAAGAGTGGACAACAAGAGGGACAACAAGAGTGGACAACAAGAGGGACAACAAGAGGGACAACAAGAGGGACAACAAGAGTGGACAACAAGAGGGACAACAAGAGTGGAAAACAAGAGGGACAACAAGAGGGACAACAAGAGGGACAACAAGAGTGGACAACAAGAGGGACAACAAGAATGGACAACAAGAGGGACAACAAGAGTGGAAAACAAGAGGGACAACAAGCGTGGACAAAAAGAGGGACAACAAGAGTGGACAACAAGAGGGACAACCAGCGTGGCCGACAAGAGAGGACAACAAGAGGGACAACAAGAGTGGACAACAAGAGGGACAACAAGAGGGACAACAAGAGTGGACAACAAGAGGGACAACAAGAGTGGACAACAAGAATAGACAACAAGAGGGACAACAAGATTGGACAACAAGAGGGACAACAAGATTGGACAACAAGAGGGACAACAAGAATGGACAACAAGAGGGACAACAAGAGTGGAAAACAAGAGGGACAACAAGAGTGGACAAAAAGAGGGACAACAAGAGTGGACAACAAGAGGGACAACCATCGTGGCCGACAAGAGGGACAACAAGAGGGACAACAAGAGTGGACAACAAGAGGGACAACAAGAGGGACAACAAGAGTGGACAACAAGAGGGACAACAAGAGGGATAACGAGAGTGGACAAAAAGAAGGACAACAAGAAGAACAACAAGAGGGACAACAAGAGTGGATAACAAGAGGGACAACAAGAATGGACAACAAGAGGGACAACAAGAGGGACAACAAGAGTGGACAACAAGAGGGACAACAAGAGGAACAACAAGAATAGACAACAAGAATGGACAATAAGAGGAACAACAAGAGTGGACAACAAGATTGGACAACAAGAGGGACAACAAGAGGGACAACAAGAGTGGACAACAAGAGGGACAACAAGAGGGACAACAAGATGGATAACGAGAGTGGACAAAAAGAGGGACAACAAGAAGAACAACAAGAGGGACAACAAGAGTGGATAACAAGAGGGACAACAAGAATGGACAACAAGAGGGACAACAAGAGGGACAACAAGAGTGGACAACAAGAGGGACAACAAGAGGAACAACAAGAATGGACAACAAGAATGGACAACAAGAGGAACAACAAAAGTGGACAACAAGATTGGACAACAAGAGGGACAACAAGAGTGACAACAAGAGGGAAAAGAGTGGACAAAAAGAGGGATAACAAGAGTGGACAACAAGAGAGACAACAAGAGTGGACAACAAGAGGGACAACCAGAGTGGCCGACAAGAGGGACAACAAGAGGGACAACAAGAGTGGACAACAAGAGTGGACAACAAGAGTGGACAAAAAGAGGGACAACAAGAGTGGACAACAAGAGGGACAACAAGAGGGACAACAAGGGGGACAACAAGAGTGGACAACAAGAGTGGACAAAAAGAGGGTCAAAAAGGGGGACAACAAGAGTGGACAACAAAATCGAACAACAATGCGCGGGAAAAACACAGCAAACACTAAAAGAAATGAAAATATTAAGATCCCATGTGTTGCAATTTGAAAGCAGATCTATATCTCTTTAACATCTTTGAAAGAAATACAGAAGAGGAGTTTCAATTCTGACAATAGGCCCACTTTAATCGCCTCGTACGATCATGCAAAGGAATACATTAGACAGGTTCTCCGATTCCTCCTTAACAACAGGACAACGGAGAAACCCCCTATGACCTATAAAGGGTGTCCCATATTTAGCCGCCTCTTATGACACGCAGTAAATATAGCTGTGATTTTCTAACTCTTCGTTTTCTTTCTTTTCTCCAGCATGCGTTCCATATTAAGGTACCGTAGGTATTGTGAATTAATACTATTATTTTTCACTGGAAGCATTGCTACATACATAGACGACCTTAGAACTATACAATAGCTTCAAAGATTTTCAAACAAAACTCGTGTGATCGTCTAATGAAATGTAAAAATGTTCATTCGCTCTATTTATGGGTGAAAGATTATCATGAATGTGTTCATGCGCGGTTATAGTGGAGTAAGTAATAGATTGTGTATTTCGTGTTACTGTGAGTAGTATATCAAAATATAACATTATAATGAATCAAAATAGCATTAATAGAATTACCAGCTCAAATATGTATAACGATAACAAAGGGTATTTTTTGTGATATTTCAGCTTCTGTTATATCGATAACAACATAGGATGTTGTCATCAATGTTCTTTAAATAATGCAAGGAACTTGCTGAAAGTTACCTACATAAGCACTTTAAATATCATGTTTACTTACATATATATCTTGTATCGAATACCATATCATGAAATATTAACACTCCCGCGAACTTGGAGCGGTATTGAGTTGTCGTTCTTGACTACAACGCTAAGCGTGATAGGTGCCCGCTCAAGCCGAATTCGTCGCCCGGACGGAGACACAGTTTCATGTTATTCGTAAGTTCTTTCTCGTTTATTGTGAAGTAAGTGTACTGTTTTTATATCAAGAAATTATTCAAAACCCATATGCGCTCATATTTTAGCATGCGAAGCTCTGGATTTGTCGTGACAAATACCGGGGTAAGAAATTCCCTTTGTTGGAATTTCCCGACTCTAAATTAGATCAAAATGACAACATTTGCTTTATTCAAGCGATTTCATTGGTTGGTATAATAAGATGATGGATAATCGTCCTACGTCATTTTGAAAGTAATATGCGATTGGCTGAGAAAAAGAAAAGTTATAAACGCGAAACCAGGCGAACCCCTGCAAGGCGTACTCTCGGTATACAGTCACGGACTGACTTCACAATAACCTTTTTTGACGGTGAAATTTCGTTTGCTTTTAAATTAGAAATTAATTGTACATTTTCATGAATACTTCAACTATAATTCGCCGAAAGTAATAGAGTTAATTTTTCATCGATAGCGAACAACGGACGGAAAACTCAACAAACTCGGGCTTTCATGCACAAGAAACTGTTCACTCGCCAAGAACAGTAACTCTGTATAAATCTCAAAGGACAAGTATTTCCCGCTATGGAGTATTCCGATACAAAACGTGTGGAGATTTATATCGCTTTGTATCACAGAGTGGTATCCATATAATTTGTAAAAATAGCTAAATTGAGAAATACGAGAAAACGTTAAAGCAAAACCCTTGTTTGTCAAGAATGATACCTTTGAAAGATGCGGGTCCAGTCGACGTAGGAGTAGTTGAAGTGGTTGGCTGGGTAGTGGTCGTAGTGGCAGTAGTGGTAGTGGTAGTAGTGGTGGAAGTAGTAGTTGTCGTCACCTGGCAACCATCTGCTGACGTCACACTGCTTGTACTATCTGTAATATAACTTAAATATCTATATATTTCTCATCAATCATGGAATAATCTTACTGAATAATAAAAACTCATCTTGGAAACACATATATCCTTGCACTACTTGTAAACGTTCTTTTAACAAGTAGATTTTAAATAAAATACTCTTGTACCAATCTATTAATGTAAAATTAATTTTTGTAGTCAGGAAAATTTACTTAAGATGGGTAACTTATTCTGTTTCATTTTCCGCGTATGTTGACCTACATAAAGAAGGGCAATGGAGTTCATTTACTAGTATGCTTATATAATGAAAAATATTGAAAAAGTTTCAACTTCTTAAATAGGTTCCTGTCATCAACACGTGACTTGTAACCTTGACATAACATGAAAACTATTGTCTCTTTTTAAGTACAATGGACGATGGTAACGCACGTCGGGTTTACAGCGCTTAGTCGGTAAATTAGTTCGAAAGGTAATAAAGTTGATGTCGGAAAAATATCATTTTTTAATTTTTTTTTAATTAGATGTTTCGAGTGCGAAAGTCCAAAAATATAAGCTGGGGATTAATATCTCCTTCTACATTACACAGGTGTGATGGGCTATTTTTCGGTCAGCAGTGTTGTAATCGTTTAAGCCGTCTCACAAATATCTTAAGAAAAAGAAAAAAAAACATGGCAGTTACACCACTTACCGATTTTGGGAACTAGTATAGGAACAACATCACACAACACGCTGAAAGTGTCCACTACATGGTTATTGTCGGTATCCGGGTCAGTTGACACGAACATCAACTCCGACTGCGAAACAGATGACCCGATTCCTACTGTGTAAGCATGAACTTCGTTAAGGCCCAACTGAGTTCCGACAGCAGCTGTGAGATATATAGGTGTGGATTGGCTATATGCAACGAGGACTAACGTGTCATCTGCAAGGGTACGGGCACCCTTGCTTGCTTGGAATGAGCTGTCTTTTACGAAATTAAGACCAGACACCATGCCATTGGATCCAGACGGTGCTATGGATTTTAAATTAGTTATAGCTGTCAACAGTCCAGCACTGTCCGTGTAGTCATCAAAATCAAAGGCTTCCGAGACAGTTGACGAAAATGTCACCACAGAGACAAGCATATCGTTGGGTCCAATGGTTAGAAACGAGACAACATTATGTATAAAGTCTATCACAATGTTAATGTCATCGGCTGTGGCTCCGTCAGTTACATCCACCAAAAACACAATATCTGAAATTAAATTGTACACATCAGTACCATACTGCCACGAGCGTAAGTCATAGAAGCGACATGTTAATATATATCAGTTTACACAAATCGCCTAACACATAGCGACCGTTAATAGGGTTAAATAAATCCATTAGAATCAGAATCTTAAGAACGGTGATTGTTGTCTTCATTCAAATTAGTATGAGTTGTTAATTTGAAAAAAACAAAACAACAATATAAAAAATTAACTAAATGAAAATAACAAAAAAATAACAAACTTTTAAAGATTCACACACAAAACCTGTCTACATATTTTTGTAAAAATGATTATGTATGCAAACATCTAGAATCAATAAAACCATTTACAACAACAGCTTACCTTTTTGATTCGATATAACGGGTTTCACTGCAGCCAGCAGGGCAACTAAGAGTAAATATCTCCAAATATTTCTCGAATGCATGCTTTATAATTTAAGATGCACATCTTGATTCCCCGAAAACAAAAAATATAGTCGATGACAGATACAGAAAGGAAGACTGTTTCGCCTTCGACATTGGGGCCGACCTGGTCTGCTGAGGTGTTCTGAACAATCTACCCGACCCACTATTACACGGTAGCTTTTGTCATTCCTTCAAATAATTAGCTAGTTTTGTTGTCAGTGAGCCTATCCCGTATCGATTAGACAACGGTAGAAAACACCAACTCCCGTCCTTCTCTACTGATTTACTAAGTCACCCCTTTCAAAGATAATACACTGAATAGTTTACAGTCATAGACGGACAAATTCTGACATCACAAAAACGTGTCTATAGAAATGTTATTGTGTCTATATAACAGGATATATGTAAAACCTATACAGAGAGATTTTTACTTGTGACTTTTCTCAACATATATCATGTTCGCTATGTTTAAAAAACAAAGGAATGTTCCGAAAAGGAACCATAATTGGAGAGAATTATTAATTTTTTTCTCATTGTACAGAAGATTCTCTTTCGTTCAAGATTTAAAAACACAAATGTATTTTTGTCTTTAGTTTTTTTGTTGTGCTAATGGTTAGTTGTTTTCCTATACCAATTACATCCGACAACGCCTTTACAAAATTTTAATTACAAATTATTTTAATAAAACAATTAAACTTTTACATCTGAGTAACGGGCATGAAAGCCGGACGATGAATACACTACAATTATAGAGTGGAAATATGTCCCTAATTGGATATTGTAACACCCACATTTACTAAATATTTACAGCATAATTTTACACCACAACAAAAACTGATTTTTGGGAATGAAGTTTATTTAGAATTTTAAATGTTAATTTTGACACGAAAATGAGTCCTGATAGTCTTGTTGTGTTAGGAGAAGTCATAACTGAACTCGAGATTGTGTGTTTTATGTATTTATAATAGTTCATCATGACTTGTCGTTTGGTAATTTAGAACAGACCAAGATTTACATATGTAAATGCTGGAGTGATTGAATTTGTAGTGATGGCTGACAGAGAAAACTTACAAAGAAGCTATAGTTTCCAATTCTACTGTCAAAACCGTATTTCTGTGGTTGATATATGCCTTCGTCAATACAATAATAAATCAGAATTTTGTGTAAACTGTCACCTCATAAAAGATTATGTTTAATTCGCTACATCTGGCAGCAAATTCAGGCTACATATGATGGCGAAAGACGGAGAGACCAGACACACCTGTTTTAGTGTTGATAAAGCTTTTAAACAACGCCTAGAATGCTTTTACCTTGCTGTAAAACTGAGAGTGCTTTTTAGTGGAGCTGTTTAAAATAACCATATTTGTTTGACAAGATTTTAACAAATAGTAAACTCACAACATAGAGTTTCGAGAGATTCAGGTATATGAATATCATGGACAAGTTTTACACTTGTCATAAATATCTAATTTGGAGGTATATAATTTTGTTTGATATGAAGTAGTTTGTGTGCTGCTTGTTAGATTGACAAACGGCTCCGTTGTTGATTGTTTTGTCCTTATTTTGGAAAGTGACATTACTTATTTGGAATGACCTACATTAAGATGGCAGATGCCGTCGTTGAAGCAAAAGACACTTACCCTTGTCATGTTTGTATTACAAATTAGAAGCAACTTTTGAATATTCCCGTCCACCAAAGGTCGATAAAAATGTAGTACAAACACCCAGTAATTGTGTTCGGGATGAACAACAAATTTTAATAAAAAAAAACATTTAATGTGCATAATTATAAAAACAGACTTTAAGGAAGCCCACTCCTCTCAATTCTCATGACAATAAGCAAGAATCAGTGCATCATAACGTTTGTTCAATGTTTCGTCTTCTCACAACACATAACATTGTGGTATCAACGCCCATTTATGACTAGTAAGGTTGTTGGGTAAGATTACGCAATGCCATATTCCCTGTCACTTCGCCTAGATATCCGGGTACTGACGGGGCAATGTACTCTTTCTCTTTATTCTCACTGGGTCAAAGATAATGACCATTTTTTTTCCTTTTTCATGCCTTGTAGCATTCGATTATCGTCATAATCAATGAAGTGTTTACATATAAGTTGAGATCAATTAACATACGTTAACTAAATAAAGAAACGCGGATGTGATGAGAAAAGAATCCGGACTCGATATCAAATATGGGTTGGGCTCTGTACAGCAGACTGCATGATATCAATGATCAGTATAATTGGACAAAGATAAAGGGAAACCGTATTCCTTACCGGAATTATCAGTCCAAAGGTGAAATATGTTAAGCCAGCAGTAACGAGATCGACGGGTGCCAATGAGTGCGCCACGAGGCATTCAAGTAGAAAACAACCCCTTCCCCCCTACCCCATTCTTAACACGCACAATATATACCGTTCATGTTTGGTCGTGATAAATAAACTGATGTCCTTCGTGATTTTCATATTATTTAAAACCACAGCAATCATGGACAATTTTCTAGACGTGGATGAATATCTTTAGTTACTGTGACATCGCGTTAGTTGCGGCATCCGTACTAAAGTTGTGGACATTTAATAATTACACGGGTAGATTAAGGCGTAAAATAGCACTGCAATCTACACCATCTAAATTAGTCCCTATTTTGTTATCCATGTCATGACATACGATTGAAATAACTTTGACGTGACCTCTTTTCTTTTTTTGTGACTTAAATATACCTTGAACAAACCAGTCAGTGTGTACCGAATCCTTATAAAGTTATAAAAGTACAAATCTGTCGCTTTCAAATATTTTATTTCAAATACTGAACAAAATAGCATCGCAAATACATTTGTTATTACATATCAAACGATTGAATGTATATTACAATGTTTACCTACTCATCCCTTTGTATCGCTATATATCATAATCTATTGTTAATTTGATTTTTTCAGCTTAATTAAATGCATTTAACGTTAAAAAGACGACCAACCAATTCTTTTTCTTTTTGTATAACTTTTGTTACCGATGACGAAAAAGAGACTATAAGCCCATGGGTACGGAAGGGTACGCGTTTTCTGCTTCATGACAGCGCCCGCTATATATATCTTACTTTTGATTTATTGCCAGACATAGAACAAGGGACGAGGCACAAGCTATTACAACGTATCTACGTCATTTCCTAATATCGATAACATACAGAAAACATTTTTGTCGGGAGAACATGCATATATCTAAGATAGTATAACAGTTGGAGTTTTCATCGTTTCCTGAGTTTAGAAATTGTTTAAAATCGGACATATGATGGAAGATCCGTGATAACACGGATAGGCTTCTCTTTTTCTCTAGATTTTCAGATTCAAATAAAGAACACTAATCTCATACTGTAAATCTCGGATCTCGCGAATAATTTATTTCGCAAACTTACCTCTTCGGAGATATTTGCGAATACATATGTACATGATTTCGCGAACGGTAATCTAAAAATAACGTTAAATTCGTACATGATGGGCCATAAGATAATTTGTACTCCAATATCGGTAACCGAATCAGAATGGATGTCATCAGGAATTATTTCTGTACAAATAATCGCGAGGGATATGAATTACGCGAAAATAAATCTCACGCGAAATATATGTGATTTACCGTAACTCGCAATCATATTTGGGAGTGGCAAAATGAACTTTTTGTAAATTCTTAGAAGAGCATCACGACTTCGTAAAAGTTCAGTTTCCTTCAATTGTTTATTTTTGTCATACTAGAAGCATAGATTAAGAGCGACTCCAAAGTGTTTTGCACTAATCAGAAAGCTTTCTCGTCAAATTCTAGTTCTAAATTTGCATTAGTGATAATTAGTGATAAATTTGACAATTACACTAACAACCAATTAAGATAGGATTATACCAAATCAGGAAGCAATAATTAAGCTATTTTCCATTTAGCCTGCTTTCTTAAAACCCTGTTTTGCGAATTCCTTTTCTCGTCAGCTGTCCATAAGAAAAACCGTAATATTATGATCAATAACTAGATTAGCAAATGAAGTGCGATATGTAAACACTTAATACTTGGGAAGCAGGCATGTAACTATCTACAAATGGAGATACCAAAACAGAAATTGAAATCACAACTTTTATCGTTCAGTTTAATGGAAGCCTGTCCCTTTTGGTTGGATTGCTTTAACAATATTAGCTAGTACTTCGTCTTTGAATGTTGTTCATTGTGAAGGTAGCTTTATCAAGAAAGCCGTGTCCTTCTATCAAGAATAATAACACTCTTATCAGTATTTTTAAGAAAAAGAACTGTAAGAAAGCATCTTTGATAGCTATCGAATTAGCGCGCAACTGAAATTGCTAGAAAGCTTTTCGAATTCCCTTCCCACCGATAACTTTACAGCTGCTGATGATGTGAAATACTGCTATGTACATTGCATAAATGGTAGGCGTATGAGTAATACAGAAGGAGTATTTACTCGGAACGTTTGTTCAGTATGTAAAAAAGTCGACTTCTCTACTCACATGGAAATCACCAAGAGCTGATTGAGAAAAACACGATCTGCGTCTGTGATTTTATTTTGAATTATATGCATTTTCGATGATTAAAAAGGATATTGTGGACAAGATGGCCGCCAACGTTTATAGTTGTTTTACTTGGTGACAACTTGTACAATAAACATTGGTTATGTCATATAATATGACGGCCTAATCCGAACGTATTCATGTACAAAAAAATAAAACTCATCGGTGATATCCACCATAATTTGCCATCCGAAAGCTTTTTAGTAATTGAAAAGTTAACTGAAGATTTTAACAGATGAGATCCCCACAGTGATAGGCAACAATCGAACATTTTGGTCGTGTAGACATTAATACTTACGACAGGTATCCATCTCATTGTATACATGGAAATCATTATACCTGGGACGTGTGGAGTCACAAAGACATAGAACACACGTGGAAATCATTATACCTGGGACGTGTGGACACGTCACAAATCATTATACCTGGGACGTGTGGCGTCACAAAGACATAGAACACACGTGGAAATCACACGTGGAAATCATTATACCTGGGACGTGTGGCGTCACAAAGACATAGAACACACGTGGAAATCATTATACCTGGGAAGTGGCACGTGGAAATCATTATGCCTGGGACGTGTGGCGTCACAAAGACATAGAACACACGTGGAAATCATTATGCCTGGGACGTGTGGAGTCACAAAGACATATAACACACGTGGAAATCATTATACCTGGGACGTGTGGCGTCACAAAGACATAGAACACACGTGGAAATCATTATGCCTGGGACGTGTGGCGTCACAAAGACATAGAACACACGTGGAAATCATTATACCTGGGACGTGTGGAAGTGGAAATCATTATACCTGGAAATCACAAAGACATATGCACACGTGGAAATCATTATGTGTGTGGAGTCACAAAGACATAGAACACACGTGGAAATCATTATACCTGGGACGTGTGGAGTCACAAAGACATATAACACACGTGGAAATCATTATACCTGGGACGTGTGGCGTCACAAAGACATAGAACACACGTGGAAATCATTATGCCTGGGACGTGTGGAGTCACAAAGACATAGAACACACGTGGAAATCATTATACCTGGGACGTGTGGAGTCACAAAGACATATAACACACGTGGAAATCATTATACCTGGGACGTGTGGCGTCACAAAGACATAGAACACACGTGGAAATCATTATACCTGGGACGTGTGGCGTCACAAAGACATAGAACACACGTGGAAATCATTATACCTGGGAAGTGGCACGTGGAAATCACACGTGGAAATCATTATACCTGGGACGTGTGGAGTCACAAAGACATAGAACACACGTGGAAATCATTATACCTGGGACGTGTGGAGTCACAAAAACATATAACACACGTGGAAATCATTATACCTGGGACGTGTGGCGTCACAAAGACATAGAACACACGTGGAAATCATTATACCTGGGACGTGTGGCGTCACAAAGACATATAACACACGTGGAAATCATTATACCTGGGAAGTGGGAAATCATTATGCCTCACAAAGTGGAAATCATTATGCCTGGGACGTGTGGAGTCACAAAGACATATAACACACGTGGAAATCATTATACCTGGGACGTGTGGCGTCACAAAGACATAGAACACACGTGGAAATCATTATGCCTGGGACGTGTGGAGTCACAAAGACATAGAACACACGTGGAAATCATTATACCTGGGACGTGTGGAGTCACAAAGACATAGAACACACGTGGAAATCATTATGCCTGGGACGTGTGGAGTCACAAAAACATAGAACACACGTGGAAATCATTATGCCTGGGACGTGTGGAGTCACAAAGACATATAACACACGTGGAAATCATTATACCTGGGACGTGTGGAGTCACAAAGACATAGAACACACGTGGAAATCATTATGCCTGGGACGTGTGGAGTCACAAAGACATATAACACACGTGGAAATCATTATACCTGGGAAGTGGCACGTGGAAATCATTATGCCTGGGACGTGTGGAGTCACAAAGACATATAACACACGTGGAAATCATTATACCTGGGAAGTGGCACGTGGAAATCATTATGCCTGGGACGTGTGGCGTCACAAAGACATATAACACACGTGGAAATCATTATACCTGGGACGTGTGGCGTCACAAAGACATAGAACACATGTGGAAATCATTATGCCTTGGACGTGTGGAGTCACAAAGACATAGAACACACGTGGAAATCATTATACCTGGGACGTGTGGAGTCACAAAGACATATAACACACGTGGAAATCATTATACCTGGGACGTGTGGCGTCACAAAGACATAGAACACACGTGGAAATCATTATACCTGGGACGTGTGGCGTCACAAAGACATAGAACACACGTGGAAATCATTATACCTGGGAAGTGGCACGTGGAAATCATTATGCCTGGGACGTGTGGAGTCACAAAGACATATAACACACGTGGAAATCATTATACCTGGGACGTGTGGCGTCACAAAGACATAGAACACACGTGGAAATCATTATACCTGGGACGTGGCACGTGGAAATCAATATGCCTGGGACGTGTGGAGTCACAAAGACATATAACACACGTGGAAATCATTATACCTGGGACGTGTGGCGTCACAAAGACATAGAACACACGTGGAAATCATTATACCTGGGAAGTGGCACGTGGAAATCATTATGCCTGGGACGTTTGGAGTCACAAAGACATATAACACACGTGGAAATCATTATACCTGGGAAGTGGCACGTGGAAATCATTATGCCTGGGACGTGTGGAGTCACAAAGACATATAACACACGTGGAAATCATTATACCTGGGACGTGTGGCGTCACAAAGACATAGAACACACGTGGAAATCATTATGCCTGGGACGTGTGGAGTCACAAAGACATAGAACACACGTGGAAATCATTATACCTGGGACGTGTGGCGTCACAAAGACATAGAACACACGTGGAAATCATTATGCCTGGGACGTGTGGAGTCACAAAGACATATAACACACGTATAACACACGTGGAAATCATTATACCTGGGACGTGTGGAGTCACAAAGACATAGAACACACGTGGAAATCATTATACCTGGGAAGTGGCACGTGGAAATCATTATGCCTGGGACGTGTGGAGTCACAAAGAAATCATATAACACACAAAGTGGAAATCATTATACCTGGGACGTGTGGCGTCACAAAGACATAGAACACACGTGGAAATCATTATGCCTGGGACGTGTGGAGTCACAAAGACATATAACACACGTGGAAATCATTATACCTGGGACGTGTGGAGTCACAAAGACATATAACACTAACCCCCTCCACCAGAAACACTGTTTCACGCCCGTGTGTGAAATTTTATGTTATCTTAAATTAGTTCCCCGATACCTTTTTAATCTATTTTCTTTCCATTCAGATGTATCTTCACAGAAACTATAAGTGTTGTCCTCGGGCTAACGTATACTCCTGCATTCGGGCTGCTAGATGTCATTGTAGGGCTATTAAAAATGAGTGAAAATCTGAGTATTGAGGGGCATAACTCTGGTACAAAGGACAGATGAACTTCTGTCAGAAAATGACTGTTTGCAGTGATATGGAAAAATCGTTAGGGGCGTGGTTATTGATTTGACCTCGACTTAGTTAACCGTGTTTAATTCCGATCAACTTTGCTTCACGTCATAACACAAGAGGTGCAAAGGGCCTTAACGGTCACCTGAAGATACATGTGTACAAAATTTTGACATTGACCTCTGACCTGGTGTTACCTGTAATAAAATAATATTTCTATATTTGTGAGGAACTCTTTCATGAAGGTGATGTAGAATCACTTAAGTACATATCCTTCCATGTTCATTATGAACCAACATTTGAGTTCAGTTACATAAGAGTATATACTTAGTGGAATGAGAGGATGTAGTTGCTGCTGAATAAACAAAAATATATAAAAATCTTCATGAAGTTCCTTATTTTCAAATACCAACAAAATTAGCAGAAAATAATATCTTAGTAAACCAGCACAACTACAATCCCGTCAAACCACATGGGCATGATGTTGTTTCTAGGAGAGGGGGCTGGTTTAGTATACCACTAATTACAGTATACTTCACACACACCCTCCCTGAGAAACACTGATACATGTCCATCGAATCTGTTATACAAATAACACTGAACATTGTTCATATTTCACTTTTATTATTTTTGTTTGATGCATTTTTCATATTTTATTTCATATTTCAACATTGCCATAAAAATATTCTCTGTACATCAAAAGAACAATTGCAAATTTCTGTACAGATCTGGAGAAACCACTGACACTGTATGGATCATGATTAAGTTTATTAAGGTGCAAGCTTCAGAATACTCCCCTGATCTTGAGTTAGAAACCAATTATAAAGAAAATATGCCAGCTGTAATTAAAGATCTATAATATCCGCTCTAAACCTCGACAATTACCCGGTATCTGAAAAATAATGGTTCACCATGTATCGATGGTACAGAATGTAAAATCACAGTTAACCACTCAACAACAGTATATGTTATAATAATCCATATATCAGTAGTATTTAGCCTTAAAATTATAATAAAACTACCTGCAGTAGTGTTTACCTGTAAACAAAACTCATTAGAAGTGTTTACCTGTAAAATCACTGTAAATTACCTATCATATAAGTTTCTACCTGTAAAATAATAGTAAACTACTTATCAGTATTGTTTACCTGTGAAATAACAGTAAATTACCAGTCAGTATCGCTTACCTGTGAAATAACAGTAAATTACCTGTCAGTATTGTTTACCTGTAAAATAATAGTAAACTACTTATCAGTATTGTTTACCTGTGAAATAACAGTAAATTACCAGTCAGTATCGTTTACCTGTGAAATAACAGTAAATTACCTGTCAGTATCGTTTACCTGTGAAATAACAGTAAATTACCTGTCAGTATCGTTTACCTGTGAAATAACAGTAAATTACCTGTCAGTATTGTTTACCTGTAAAATAATAGTAAACTACTTATCAGTATTGTTTACCTGTGAAATAACAGTAAATTACCAGTCAGTATCGTTTACCTGTGAAATAACAGTAAATTACCTGTCAGTATCGTTTACCTGTGAAATAACAGTAAATTACCTGTCAGTATCGTTTACCTGTGAAATAACAGTAAATTACCTGTCAGTATTGTTTACCTGTGAAATAACAGTAAATTACCTGTCAGTATTGTTTACCTGTGAAATAACAGTTCTGATAAAGTCACAGTAAACCTAGTGTTAACATTGTTTAACTGTAATGTTAACGGTAAAGTTCTGATAAAGTCACAGTAAACCTAGTGTTAACATTGTTTAACTGTAATGTTAACGGTAAAGTTCTGATAAAGTCACAGTAAACCTAGTGTTAACCTTGTTTAACTGTAATCTTAACAGTAAAGTTGTGATAAAGTCTCTGTGAACCATCTGTGATCAGGATTTACTTGTAAAATGACCATAAAAAGTACGACACTATGGTCTTTAATCAAAATGTTATTACTGTTTTGTATTATGTAATATCACAACAGAAATACAACCTTTCATAGCATGAATATAGATAATTTACATATTACTTACTAATTAGAAATCCTCCCTGTATACGCTTACCTACATTTTATCAAGTGGTAATTGACAATCTTTAATGTTAAGAAAAAATTGTTTTTTATCACAAAGTAACCGTTAAATACTAGTGGTTTGTATTTAATTACTAAGTCTGGCCGATGGCTATGAAAGGCTAGCAGTTGCATCTAGCCATTAGACATAAGAATTAAGCAATTGATTCTGGCAATAAGAGGTTAGCAATTCAGTTAGACATTAGATACTGAAGATTAGCGATGGAACCTTGCCATTAGTTAGTAAATTTAGCAAACAAGTCTGGCCTTTTAACACTAAATGGTTGCAATAGAGTTCAGTCATTAGAAAATAAATGTTAGCAATCACGTCTAGCCATAAGACACTGGGTTAGCAATTGAATCTAGCCATTACATACTAGAGATCAGAAGCTCAGTCTAGCCACTGGATACAAGAGGTTAGCAGCTAAGTCTAACCAGTAGATACCTAGAGGTTAGCAGCTCAGTCTAACCAGTAGATACCTAGAGGTTAGCAGCTTAGTCTAACCAGTAGATACCTAGAGGTTAGCAGCTCAGTCTAACCATAAGATTGATAATGACTTGGCAATTCTGAAACTTGCACCACAATATGACATGGGAATGGAGTCCATCATTAAGTCAGTGTTGTTGAATTAAATAACACCAATTTTAAAAGTGAGTTGACATGAAAACATGATTCATTATGATCACAAAACAATAAAGTTAAAACAATGTATGACAAAATCATTATAAAACAGTGTGTGGAGTTTACCAGCAGCACTCATAACCACCCAGTTTCATCTGGGAGAACGGCCATACAAACTTAAATCTTGGTCGTCACAACAACTAGATCAATGGCGACCCAATTTTACTGTGTCAAATCAGATTTAAGACAAAAAAAAAACAACCCATATTTATATTGACCTATCCTCATTTGAGTCTTATTCACTATTCATGGGTCAATTATCTCCAGCCGGAGTAAAATATCTACCATGGAATATTAAACATGGTCCTCGTAAAAATCTTCCTCTATATTTCGTGGAAATCACTGATCAGGCTGTCAATAATCCACATGTATGTACAAATCTTCCAATACTCTATCGGGGTTTTTCAGAGAGGAAAAAAAAAAAGGGGGGGAATTATAAATGACATTTCAGAAATGTAAATGACATATGTACACCTGATTCACAATAGCTTCAAGTCACTTACCTAAGATACCAACTCATCATTTCAGTACAGGTACAGTAAAGAGTGAATTAAGTATGCCATGCTGATAATATCAGATCAGGTTAGGAGTAGCACAGATTGAATGAAGTACAACTTAATGACAATATCAGATCACTATTCATACATTATAGCATGCATCAAATGCGACCATCAAATATTAACCCTACTGACAATACTTGGTCAGTGTTTATTTTGCAGAGTGAATCAAGTACGCCCTTCAGACAGTATCAAATGCGACCATCAAATATTAACCCTACTGACAATACTTGGTCAGAGCATATCTTGCAGAGTGAATCAAGTACGCCCTTCAGACAGTATCAAATGCGACCATCAAATATTAACCCTACTGACAATACTTGGTCAGTGCATATCTTGCAGAGTGAATCAAGTACGCCCTTCATACAGTATCAGTCAGTGTAGGTTTTGAACTGTACAGGGAGTACACCCTTCTGTCAAAATTGGGTTGTGTAGGTTTTGTACAGAGTGAATCAAGTACACCCTTCTGACCAAAATCGGGTCTGTATAGGTTTTATACAGAGTGATTTAAGTACACAAGAGCAGGTCAGAATATTTCAGGTGCAGCTTACAAGAAGTAACAATATCAGTAGTAAAGCCTGAATCAGGTGACTAACAACTGACAGATTGAAAGCAATGCCAGTTATCAGAACTCTAGTTAATATCATTATCACAATAACTAGTCTCAGTATTACATCAAACCATTAACAATCACTATCCTTTCATTTACAGAGTAATTTCTGGCAATTTAATGTTCGTGACGCACATTCTGATCCATAACAAAGGTATATGTGTACATACACTGAATTATTTACAACAACCTAAATAGTTTCCTGCTAGTCTTCATAGACCAACCAATCCATACCTTCATATATACTACACATTCAATAGTATACAACAACCTAGCTAGCTGTCTGTCAGACCCCACTGAGTTCCACAATCAACAGTACACAGATGTTCCATGATAAGTCACTAGCTATTCAACAAAATCATCAGTTTTAATTAATTTAACACCAATTTTTTCTATGATTTGATATTTCAAATGAAAACAAGCTTTAACAAGTTTATCTATCTAAAAAAATGATTTACTGTGTTCATATTAATTAATCAATTAATTAGCTAATTACTTTCAGAAGTCATGGAACAATATTTTATCTATTAGGAGTAATTTTGATGACATGTAAATGAATTGGTCAGAACGAAGAATTTTTTCCTTTGATAAAAATGGTTACAAATTTCTACTGATATTTATGGTCAAACACTATATTTCAACAGTTTTCAATTTTATCAATTATGATGTTGCCTACATTCCATGGTTCAGAATTTAAACCATACATGTAAGATACAACTCTACCAGTTATATAGATATTATTCAGAACCTCTGACATTGAATAGCAGGCCTGGAGGTGGGGGAACTGAGATCAGGCAACCCCTTCCAGTCCTCATATCTATCCTTCGTAAGTACAGCACTAATAACCATCTTCGGTATAAAATATTTAACAAATCCACTTAGTCGAGACATGAACAATAGAAATACCCACAGTGACACATAATATTGTGTCTTGTTTGAAATTTGTTCACAGTAAATATTGAACCCTGTATACTAATACTAATTACCAGCATACAAGATATCATCATGGGGACAACTTGTATAAGATATCCTTTCGGTCAGTATTTTCTTTAAAATCTTACCTTGAAATAACATTAAAACATGAATATGTACATTCTGTCACAGTGATAATACTATGTAAAAACAAAAACAAAAGTCTTCTCTCCAACATTCCTACATAACCATCCCAAACAGGACAATTATATCCCATCTCTTGTTCAAATCATTTCCATTCCTACATGATCCAGTAAACAGCTACTTGGTCAACAAGTGTCGTGAATTCAACCACCAGGGGGTCATTTCACTGAAAGAATAATAAATTTTAGAAAAAATTGAATTTGTTTCATTTTGTTCCAGGTGGTTGTTTTAACTTGATGAAATAAATGGTTTAATTTGACTTATGAATCCATTTTAACTCCTCTTGATAATGACCATAACCTGATTACTGTTTTACATATCAAAATGTCATCTAGAAGTCTTGACATGTATACCATTAGTTTTACATACATACAAAATGTACATTCTTCCATCCATGACAGAAATTTGTACCATTTCCCCAGTACAGACAACTGGAACATGCTGAATCTGGGCTGCTAAATGATGTTTGACATGTGAAATTGAATGGTCTCTTAAGTCTACCAATTCTTAAATAAAATGTTTTAAAACCTGTTGATTTTTATTGAGCAAGTATTAAAACATATCAAAGTGTTAATGTATTTTTTTGTTGAGCTGTATTTTGTGACTATCTGATCAGGATAACCAATCTGAAGTGTCAAACCTAACCTAACCATTCTATTATATCATCTGTATATAGTTGTGTCTCAAATTTTTTAAAAAAATTAGTAAGAACAATGGGAGAAAAAATAATCACTCCCACTTTCAGGGTGATGCTAAAGAAATGTCCAGCCCTCGGAAAGGCTTCTGACAAAACATTTCTCATTCTTTCTTTTTGGCTGAATTTTTTTTTTCTAACATTCAAGGAAGAGAAATATTCCATCATTCTCCAATTCAATCAACTCTTCATTAAACACAGGTAAAACAGTTGTTTTGTTTTTAACATACTG
The DNA here is from genome assembly GCF_031769215.1 of Ylistrum balloti. Classification (NCBI taxonomy): domain Eukaryota; kingdom Metazoa; phylum Mollusca; class Bivalvia; order Pectinida; family Pectinidae; genus Ylistrum; species Ylistrum balloti. Next base: position 217,778 of record NW_026782258.1, on the reverse strand, counting down.
TTTCCTTGTGATGATCGAGGTGATTTTTATACTGATATATAGATATCTTTTTGATCTAAAAAATAAATAACTTATTTCCTTTTCCACTCAATACGTTGGAATTCAAATGGTAAAAATATATCTTTATATAATTTTGAAAAGCAAGATGAAAAATTGTTTTCATAAAAATGATGGCAAGATTTAATATGCATTTCAAGAAAAAAAAAATTGTCAGCAAGCAGTGGGTTCTACTTGAATGAATACATTCTCAATTTGAAGAAAAAGTCACCTGAAATTGTAGAATTTTCCCCTTTGAATGACTAAAAAAAGCAAATCTTAAATAACATATTTGGATATTTTCTCTGCCACCTGAGGTCCCGGTATATAACTCCACCTCTACTCTCAGCCAAGGAATCAGTTGATATGATTATTGAGCATTTGCAGTTAAAATGTGGTTGGTAGATTATAAATATACACAGTTATCAAACACTGTTGATCGAGAGAATCTCTAACATTACCCTTTTAACATAGTATTGTAAACTGAGATCATTGAGTTGAGTAATTATTTGCCTTTAATGTTGTTGATAGGACTATAATAGTAAAATTGACAGATGGAAAAATGTAAAGAATTTAACCTGACAGCGATCTGCTGAAGTGATTACATAAAAATTGGAATATTACAACATAAAGATTAAATTTAAGAAACAGAGCCATTGACTTTCGACCTGAGAGAAGTACAAGAAATATCTTGAGGACTTTCAATTTTCATTAAATGTACAGGTATGTAAAACCCAGTCATTATAAGCACTGAATCAAGTGCTATATATTAATAGGTAGATTTATATAGATATACATTTACATTAAGTAACTGGTGCACTGAGAATGAAAACAATCTAAAGTCATAAATCTAGATACAAATCACTGATGTAGTTTTTTACAGAAGAACATCAACTGTTGCACAATCATCACTCTGATACAATGGAGAAAAGTCTCAACAAATATTTTCCTTCTGTGTTTATCTTCGAAGTGGAAAACCATGACTTTGCCATTTTGTAGAGGCAAATTTGTACTAACAATATCATTGTGTGAAATGCATTAAATGGTTGCTGGCTAAAATCCTGGTATACCTTGAAAACAAATAATGGCACATACCAATACTAGGCCAAAAGTGTGAAGCAGATGTAAAAAATATCACATCACTTTGCCATCTGACTAAAATTTACAAAACATTCAACTATTATAAACAATAATTTTTTGACTCCCAAAATCCATGCTTTCTTGTTTAAATGAATATCTCCAGCAATTGATAAATAAGAGTTCTAGATAGTAAGTCTATATTTTGTCAAGGACAATGTTGTATGCCTGATGTAAGCTAAAGAATTACCAACCTACCATGCCTACAGTCTGATCCAAACTTAATGACAGTCACTATACAGGATCAATGTCCACATACCTATATTTCATATCAACTAGACAGAATCCTTGTAACCGAGATAGCCACCGATTACTAGAAAGAAACCCTGTCTCAAAATGATCCTGGTTGTAAACGGGACAATAAACGTAACCAACAACAATCCTACACTTACTGATTCATGTTCATAACTAACTATAATTTCACTGTGAATGCTAAAGCTTTTTACAATGAAGTAAATGATCCAGCAGTTGAAACTCCCATGATTTCATTAACATTCTTCAGAAAATTATCTTCATCAATTTCACAACTATAGTTGTCACAACTTCAAAAACTATTATCCTGTGGTGACCCAGATCTTTACAAACTTCAAGACTTGTGTCACATTAAATGCATTTCAACAGTGTTGTTAAACATTGCTACAGAACTAATGCTATTTTGGTGTGTTTGATTAATGTGAGATCTTTGTTTTGTCCTATCTGGACAATCAATCTTGGATGAAAATTGTGGTTACACAATGAGCACTGAGCAGATGCTGAAATGGAATGCCAATATTTCATATAATTTCATATCTTTATCAAACAATGGTTTCATGCCATTCAAAAAATCATCCATGCTTTTTTTTACTCGTGATGACATGATTTGGCTGCTAAAAACTTTTTGTTGTATTAACTTTCTTATTGCTGACGAATGTAGGGTACAAAATCATTCATCTTCCTTCATTCCATAGCATTTCAGTTATTACCTCTAGTAACTGAATATGGCAATATAAAAATTTATATCAACAAAGAGGAAAGGTCACTTTTAAAATTCATCAGAGGTATCAACAAATCTGAACATACAAAAATATGCCCTTGTTACCTCCGTCAACAAGCCCTGCCTGCTAAAGACAAGGAAGGTGTAAGTTCATTGTCCATCATCAGACCCATATATAGGGTCAGCCCCATCTAGAGCAACAGCCCCATAACTGGCCCATACATAGGGTTGAACCATTAACAGTGACAGTCCCGTAACTGACCCATACACATGGTTGAACCATTAACAGCGACTGTCACATACCTGGCCCATACATAAGGTCGACCCCATTAACAGGGACAGCCCCATACCTGGCCCATTCATAGGGTCAGTCCAACCAACAGGGACAACCCCATACTTGGGATCGGCATGCTACACAAAAATTGTACAATCCTACACACACATTTTATCAACTTGTACATAAAATTGAATATCAATCTTACAATACAATACTATTGAAACAAAAACAGTTCAATTTATATATACCATCATAAAAATGTACATATTAATTATTTCCCAATCAAAACAACATTGGAACAAATGCCACATTTTTGCTGCCTTAGGCATAAGGACAGAACTTGTTTCGTGATATTAAGGAGTTATCTCCCATAGGTGTAGTTGGAAACAAAAAAAAAAAGTCAAAGGTCAATTCCTATTACACGGCCCTATGCAGCCCTTTGTCACCCTCCATCACTGTTTTAGTTCAGATATGCACTGACAAGTTCAAATTTGAAATATTTTCCTTGTTCCATTATTTCACATCAATCTGCTCCAGTAAACATCTGTGTGAGATACAGAGATACCATAGTTGGCTTGTCCATTCATCACTAAGAGTAGGCCCCATTCTGGTGGCGAACTGCCAAGAGATCGTTAAATGACTGCTCAAAATTTTGTTTCAGTTCTGCGTACGATACCACTAGTACGCTGAGCTCATCACGAGACATAAGACAGATCTTCTCTGGTATACCAGCATCCAGCTGTCAACAAAACAACAGATCTATAGTCAAACATTACAAATATTCCTTTTATCTATAGTCAAATATTCCATTTATCTATAGTCAGATATTCCTTTCATCTATAGTCAAATATTACAATTATCTATAGTCAAATATTCCATTAACCTATTGACATATAATAAATTTATCTAGTCAAATTTTGACATTTATATATAGTCAAATATATTCAAGTATTACATTTTTCTATAGTCAAACATAAGATTTCACACAACATCTGGTATGTAACTTCTCCCAACAGTCCATGGAATGACAACGTAACAGTTGAATATTAAATTTCATTAACTGATAGTTGATTATTCAATTTAACAAAAGTTTGGTTAAATATCAATTTTATCTACTTTATAAATGTATGATTTTTATATTTAATTTATGTTGATATAACTTTTGTAATCAGTTTTATAACATGGAAACTACCAAATATCTTGTGTGATTTTACTACGATCAGATCACTTGAAATAATAGCATCATAAAATAACACAGTTATAAAGAAGTGACACTTAGGTCTCTATACAAAACATATAGTAAGTTTTATTTCAGAATCAAACTACCAACACACCTTATTTAAGCACTGTACAATGTGGGCCATGTCAATCCAAGGGGCCCCATTCTCATCTACCTGGTGGAACAGGTAATCTCGGAAAAGTTTCAACATGTACCTATCTCCTGTTTCTGACCACTGTGGATCCATGTTGAATCTGCAATAGGCAATGTATCAAGTTTAAACTCCCAAAAGAAAAAAAAATTCTATTGTGCCAATGTAGTAAAATTAATAAATTTGGAAGCTACAAAAATTCTGGAAAACAGTAAATGTAGAATTTAACATGAAATAAAGAGATTCCTATAATTTGGTCAGCCTGACCGGTATGTGATTAATCTTTTCTTTCCAAAACATTCTCATTTATCTATCAACCCCAGAAATTAAATCACAAAAAACCCCAATTCTTATCAATTTCTGAGATTATCATACAGACAGTTTGATGACATTTTTATCTCTATACAGCCATACAAGTTTCCTTATCTTTCAAATGTTGTAAAATGTTTGTATTTGATTGATAAACAATGGAAAAACACAATTATTCTAAACTTTGTTCACCTAAAATTCTATTTCCACTATTTACATACATTATATATATGCCAATTTTCTGTTGTGACAGAACACAAAACTTACTCTGGCCTTTCGTTGATAATCCCAAACTTGCAAATTAGTCGGAGCACTCGACCATTCTCTACCTCCTGTACACAAAAATAAAGCAATTACTTTTCATTTTGTTCATTACTCCTAGGACCAAAACTACATATTGGTGGCCACAGGCGTGACATGGACCTATTGACATAACATTTGTAATAGGACAAATGCTACACATTGGTGGCCACAGGCATGACACGGACCTAGTGACATTAACACTTGTAATAGGACAAATATTACATATTGGTAGCCACAGGCGTGACATGGACTTAGTGACATAACATGTGTAATAGGACAAATGCTACACATTGGTAGCCACAGGCGTGACATGGACCCAGTGACATTAACACTGGTAACAGGACAAATGCTACATATAAGTGGATATATAGTGACATGTAACACAGTAAGACTAATACCACGTAACATTGTTGATAACATCTGTGACTGTTTCATGGGCATACAAATTATTGTATTCCACTGACACACCATTGTCAATCTATCTAAAATTGATAGTCTCTTACAACCAACTATGGTTAAATTATCACTCCTTTTTGAACCCCATTTCTGAGAACTCATTTTCATCATCAGGGTTTCTAATCTTTAAACATATTATAATACTTCAATAAATAAATGATAAACTAATGATAACAAACCTTGGCCAACTCTGTCTCTATCACATCACTTCTGAGCTGGGCAGAGTCCAGCTGAGTGTAAAACCTCGCACCAATCATTGGCATGATGTCGTTGATGCTCCTTGGCCGATTCTGATTGGCTAGTAAATACCTAAAACAGTTAATCATCAGATTGTAAAATAATCCCTAATAAATGTGTATTAATAAAATTACATGCTTCACCAAAACCATGATTTCCTTCTGAATGTGTAATTAATACAATTATTGCATACAACTTAATATTTTGAAAACTGGAAGATAACAAAACATGGCTACGAAAACTGGTACCCCATAATATGAATTTTTTTTCAATTTCTTCATAATTCAGTACAACAATTTACTTTTGAAAATTCTTACAAAGCCCCAAAGTTGAACCAATCGGCAAACAAAAAAACTGTTAGTACTAGGGAGAATCTTAACAATGTTCATAATTGATAAAAGAGTTCTAAAACCTTTTCATCAATGTACATGAGTTATTGTTGTACTGATGTCTGAAGTTTTGTTAGGTTTTATAATGACAAGGAAACAATATGTACAAATTAGTTTCCTTTAACACAATCTTGCTCAAACGGGTAGTGAATATAAACAGTACATGTATGTCAGTTATCCAATCTTAAGTTTAGTTTGTCTTAATGGAACAAAAACAAGTTAAGGATGTCTAATTAACATCATAGGGGAAAATTAAGGCAGGAAAGTTGTGTTGCCACGTTATAATTACTATTTGGAATATGAACAAATCAATTGATTTATAAAATCCATTACAAAAGATATTCATACATTTACAATTAAAGATAAGAAATCTTACAAGAAGAGATTCTTCAAATCTGCTGAGTAGTTTCTAGCTATGAGTTCCATCGAATTCTGGAAGCTGTCACGCTGAATTGCCATTACAGTGTTACAGGCCAGTGCCAAAACCACACGTCCCATGAAGAGCAAGTCATCTTGCTGCAATCAAATCCATCATATAAAATGAGACAATGTTGCCAGAGACATCATCCAAACATCTCGTTAATTCTGACCTCGTAATTTTTTCCAATTGACTTTTTTCTGATATTGGCAATATTTGTACAAGGCAAATGTGAGACCTTTCATCAAGAAATAAAACACTGTAAAATCCTGTTTTTAGTAAGCTGCCTTGATTTATGTTCCATCATGATTTGTCAGCAAATACCCCATAGTGCAACCAAAGCATCAATATAAAACCTTTAGCAGAGAGTTACAGTATCCCTACACACCAATATTAAAAAACAAACTTTGAATGGTGATTTTTACCTGGTAATGAGGCATGACAGCCATCGGGTTGCCATTGGTGCTATCAAAGGTGAGGACATCCAGAATACCAACACAGTTGAGCCGTAACCTGGACTTTCCATAGATAAGGACCTTTGTGGGATCCATAGTCCTGCAGGCCAGTCCAGCAGCATGTATAGCTCTAAGGGCCGAGCTTAGCTGCACCACATATGCCCAGATGAGGCTTTCAGGAAGCAGGCCTGCATGTTGACGCGGACCATTCACATCTATATCAAAGAGATAGCATTTATTTACACAACTGGTCACATAAATTGGAAAAATAGAAGAATTCATATCAGATATTGGGAACATTTGAACAAGAAAATGAATCATGATTTGTTAATATACAGTAAACTTCTGGCTGTTGTAAATAGGTAGTAATTGTAAATTGTAAGACTCAGAGATAAAACACTAATGAGACAGTTTTAATAAAGCTTTAATCTGTCCCTACAGTCTCAATTCACACTCTGAATACAAGTATGTCAATACTTAATCTGCTAATACACTAGCCACCATATGCTCCGTCCCCCGCCCCCCAAACCCGACCATCCCCAATCCCCCCACTTGACTTCCATAATTTCTTGTGATATAAAACATGATGAAGGCCAAAATGAAACCTGTGGTCTCTTAACAGTCCATTAACATGTTTCAAAAGATAAATATATCATAAATGACATATTTTACAATGTTCTGAACAGGTCAATGTCTTTACCAATCAGTAGTTTTATCCTGCCATGCTAGCCTGTGTTTTTAGACACTTCATCATAATTTTGGGCACTGTTTGAACTCTAGTTTATCTTCTTAAGCATTATTTTGTACACAATTCCAATGAGTTAAACAATATAGATTAAATTTAGTTTGGTCTGAACAAAAGTTTACAGTAAGTTCATACAGAATCTTAAAATAATATCAATCATAAACGGATACGTTTTACAGGGATTCTTAAAAAAACTCAGGAAAAGAAAATGTAGAAAGTTTCACACTAAATTATTCCCTATAAACAAACAAGATAAAATAAATCGTCCCCTCAGTAACTCTGGACACCTAAAGAGTGACACTCACTTCCTTTACCACCTGCCCCTCCCCCTGGACCTCCTCCATGACTAGAGTTGAATGAGCGCGAAGATCCATCCATGCTACCATGGTAGCTGTTCATGGCACCAGCATTGTGGAAGTGATGTGCCATCAAAGTCTCTGCTCCAGCGTAGTAGTCATACACAAAGACGATAGCTGTAAAATATAACATTACCAGCATCGTAAAAATTCTGCTCCAGTGTAGTAGTCATACACAAATACGATAGCTGTAAAATATAACATTACCAGCATCGTAAAAATTCTGCTCCAGTGTAGTAGTCATACACAAATACGATAGCTGTAAAATATAACATTACCAGCATCGTAAAAATTCTGCTCCAGTGTAGTAGTCATACACAAATACGATAGCTGTAAAATATAACATTACCAGCATCGTAAAAATTCTGCTCCAGTGTAGTAGTCATACACAAAGACAATGGCTGTAAAATTTAACATTACCAGCATCCTGAAAAAATCTGCTCTCACATAGCAGCTGTACAAAAATGTGCAAAGAAGTTCAACATGTACAACTCAAGCTGAAACTGTATTGTGATATCTTACCTATCATTAGTGGTATGTAATAGGATGCTTACCAAAATATTGGGTAGATGGTAATCAATTTTAAAGTGTACAATTAATACAATACAGTAATTACCATTTTTGTATAAATTCACTTGAAGCTTGAAGTACTGGTATAAACTTTTGTTGTCAAATGTTCTATCCTTGTTAATCATTAAACTTTCATTTTCTTACCAAAAGTCTTATTCTTGCTAATATTGAAACTTTCATTTTCTTACCAAAAGTCTTATTCTTGCTAATATTGAAACTTTCATTTTCTTATTTCTTGCTAATATTGAAACTATCATTTTCTTACCAAAAATCTTATTCTTGCTAATATTGAAACTATCCTTTTCTTACCAAAAGTTTTCTTGCTAATATTGAAACTTTCATTTTCTTACCAAAAGTCTTATTCTTGCTAATATTGAAACTATCCTTTTCTTACCAAAAGTCCTATTCTTGCTAATATTGAAACTTTCATTTTCTTACCAAAAGTCTTATTCTTGCTAATATTGAAACTTTCATTTTCTTACCAAAAGTCTTATTCTTGCTAATATTGAAACTATCATTTTCTTACCAAAAGTCTTATATTGAAACTATCATTTTCTTACCAAAAGTCTTATTCTTGCTAATATTGAAACTATCATTTTCTTACCAAAAGTCTTATTCTTGCTAATATTGAAACTATCATTTTCTTACCAAAAGTCTTATTCTTGCTAATATTGAAACTTTCATTTTCTTATACTGTAGAGTACATTATGAAACAGCCTAGGTCAATCTTTTGGGGATGTCATCAATAAATAGGGAAAAAAATATGATAATTCAAAAGAGTTGGTAATATCTTACAATTATCTCCGAAGGCCTTGGTGGTGAAGACCTCCCTCAGCTGTACAATGTTAGGATGATACATTTTCTTCCACATGTCAATGATACTCATACACTTAGTGTTGGATAGTCGGAACCCTGCGTATTGTAGAAATGTCATCTATTTAATACTAAGATCAATCTTTACAGGCAAGATATCATCTACATCACCAGCAAAATATACATCTACAATCTACATTGCAAATAACTAGGCTAAAAATATAGTTTACATATATATCACAGTAATTCAATAACAATTGACGTTGACAGTACCAAATTGTATGCGATGCCATGTCATAAGCACAGAAACAATATGTCCTCTCATTTTATTGCTTGATATATCAAAAGTATCAGCAAGGATATCCTCCCGAGTGATTAAATACATTTATTTGATATTCCCCATTCACTTACCTTTTCAGAATATATTTTTGCTCCAGAAAATACCTTTCAGAAAAACTAAAGGTTTAGTGTTTTTTGTGCATACACTTTTTCCTTGTCCCCTTGGAATGTCAAGGTAATATCAGAGGCTTGTGGTTAGCTTTCTTACTTAAAATTAACCCAACAGTAAACTGGCTTTGATATACATACCATGCACTCTCCTGAGACAGTAGGTGAGACCATCCTTAGTGTTCACAGCTTTGTAGCATGTGGTTGGGTAGCTAAATCTATTCGACTTCTGCATGGGGTTGGTGGGAGGAGGCTCCAGTGGAAATAAGTTGTGGTAGGTATCTACCTCCACAGGGATATCTACAAAGAATATCATAGCCCATGAATAAAATAACAGAAGTTGTAACAGAGCTAGCCCCATGGATTATTTTACCAAATAGGATCAGGAAGAGTTTGTCAGTTTTAAAGGAAATGTTGAAAACTTTCATGCATGGTAGACAAATGACGAACATTATGATTTGATCCATCAGATCAGGTCATCTGACATATGGGGTAGGAATCTTCAGGATGACCTAAAAATAGCTCTCGTGTGTTGATTGGTATCCTGTCATGGGGAACTGAACACATACTGGTCATATCTTGTAACAGAGTGATATGCGTCATGTGTCAAGCCTAGTGTTTTCTCCCTTAGTTTTTTTAATTTGGTAAGTTATCTATGTATACATGCTGAATCAGAAGAATAATTTGTAACAATAATTACACTGTTCACTACAGGAGGGAGCAATAAGCATCAAACCAAACACCTCACACCTTTGTAACTCAAGACGCAGACCCAAGGTGCATGATTCAATGCACCCTACCCATAGCAATTTTTGTTTCTTAGGAAAAACAGACAAATCTGTACAGGCATGGTTAGCACCCTTGGGCAAGAGATTTTACTCTATATTGTACAAAGTTGCATGTAGTACCCCTTGGTCTGTTGTTCAGTGAGGTAGCTACCACAAGGAGACCACAGCCTGAAAATGACCTTGGTTGGCAACAAGGTTATTAACCAGGAAACAATTAAACATAAATACTGACATACATAAGACCATGACAAAGATTTGTGTTCTTCAAAGACAATTTAAATATCTACCGCGTCTCAGTTGACTTGTGATAGATCATGATCGTCCTGCCACAAATATTTCTTTTACAAACTCCACTCAATGTTGACAGTTCAACAAAATTTGTATTGATATACCAATGCAAATCAAAGGACTATGTAAAGACATCCTCTATCTCTGCTTATGTAGTTACTGACTGAGAACTGTGCATGAGCAATATGTGATCTGTGAGTGGAAGAAAAAAGGAGTCTGGGCAAATTTTCAGATTTTTGTTGGCTTTTTTCAAAATGTTGTCATTTTTCAAAATGTTGCTATTTATAATTTATAATTACTAAAACAAATACAATTGAATACCTGCCAAAATTGTGACAATTATTTTTTATAAAAAATTAAAGTGGCAAACCAATTATATTCATGATATGATATAAGGCAGTCCTGAAATGTGAAGTATCATATACTGTTTCCTGTTTCTTCATTTACCTGGATTTGCACTAGTATCAATCTGGGCCATGGTCAAAGCATGACGGTTCAGGATCTCCTACAACAGATAGACAGTGATCTCATTCATGGGCAATATTCGTTTTTTTTCTTCAAAATGTTGGAATTAAAGTATTCAGTATTCAAAACACACATTAAAGATATCTGAATAATAAAAATAGAAAATTTTAGCTTTATACAAAAAACTTCAAGCATTCTGTCCATCAGTTTAGCAAAAAAAATAAAAAATAAATAATGAGTCAGATCATGGATGAAAGGTACACTGAAATGAAAAGGAACAATGCTACAAGAATACGTAAATATCTTTTCTCCGTCCTTCTTTACCCCTCCCTGTGCCCTCTTAATGCATCCTTATGAAATTGATACTTACCACTCTCAGTTCATCTGGCATGAAGAATTGTGGCATATTCTTCTTTACAGTCATATGTGCAATATGAGGTGGGAGACTTGGAAATACAGAAAAGTTGGGCAGGGCCTAAACAAAACATTTACACAAAAATTAAATTCACATACTAACATTTGCTAAACATATGATGTACTATAAAAATTCTAATACCATCTTAAATAGAAAAGGCTTGTAGAATAGACATATATATATATCCTCATTCTTGCTTTATTAAAAAAAGGTTGGTGACAAAGTTAGGAGTTTGGTAGACTATGGAACTGAAAGAGCAAACCTTATGCTTCATTTCAATAAATGAAAAAACTGAAAAAAATATTTCTGCATGCAGTAATTCATTCCAATAAAACAGCAATATCTCATTCATCAGGTCTCTAATTCCTGAATTCTTGATTTATTCAATGCAATTGACATTAAGATTTCGGTTTTGAAACTCAAAAAGAAGAAAATGGAAGTATGGTTTCAAGTTATCTCCCTTTGACCACAAATTGCAAAATGTTTCAAGGATTACTGCTAATTTGAAGCTATTTAATTGACCAATAAAAAGTATCAATTTGAATTAAACAAAAGCAACAATTAATCTTTTTCAAAAAGAAAGCATTCCAACTAGCAAAATACACAAAGCAAATATTCTGACACAACTTACAGCTCCTTCATGCTGTGGGGTGAAATCTTCTGGCGAGTAAAAATATGTGGTGCCACCTACATTTTCCTGAAAAATAAAAGGTTCACTTCTTAATCCAAAACAGTACTACTACATAAATACACTGTCCTTTTCAAGACTGCATTTTCATTAAGAGTCCAATTTTGATTAAGACATTTTTAACCTTAAAATATCACATTTTCAATATAAAAGAATATGAAACAAATCATCAAACATTCTACAGTGCTTGCTTCAATGACCTATTTTTCAATTTGATCAGACAGGTCATAAGGAGGTTTTTCAGACTCTGAGAGGTTTTTTTTCCAGGTAAAAATAAAGAAAAAACAAAAAAGAAACATCCCTACTGCAACAGCTGATGAAATAGCACAGGTACTTTTGAAGAAAATGAGCTGAACACAAAAGTCCAGTTTTGTGATATCGTTGATTTGAAAGGTATTTATGTTATGTGATTTTACTAGTATAAAGCTTGGTCTAAAAATGAAGACATTTTTGGAGTATAAAGATAAACTCAAAATATCAAAGCAAGGTAAAAAGTGACAATACAGTCTCAATTTTGTGATTTATTGTCCAAGACAAAACAAAAAACTCTGGAGAAGTTGCTGAACTTTAACTCACCTGTATTGTCGTATTTGCTGACTTTTTAGGCGTTGTATTTTTCAGCGGTGTTATAGGCGAGGCTGTGCGACGTAACATTAATGGTGAGTTGGAGGGAGATAAATGTGGACTATGGTTCGGACTGGCTGCGTATCCTTTACAAACATAAAAAGATTTTAACAAATCAACAATGGTTTGATTAAAACAAGAACATAAGCTTTAGATTATTCCTAGATAAAAAAAATACAGTAAGAAGTGGATGTCAGTTCATAAATAGATACATTTACAACACTTATGCTTTTTAAAACCACGATATTTATTTATACTCGATTGTACCAATTAATATTTGACAATAATTCTTTGCTTTTACATAAGAACTAGAGGTAGCATATGATATCAACTGACGTTCCAAAAACACAATTGAGCTCTCTGTAACACACCTGTGGTGGACAGGTGTGAAGGGGGAGGCGTATTGGACATCTGAGCACCAGTATGGGGAGGAATCATTGGGCCACTAGGGGGAGGTATTCCCATTTGTCCCCCAAGCTGTGACATGTGATTCACGTTAGGGTTGTTCATCATGTGATTGTTTCCAGAGCCATCAGTAGCCATCCCATCGGAAAACGTGGAGAAGTTAGGAGAGCTTGCACTATGTGTTAGAGGTCCATTCTTAGGAATGAATTCATTCGCTATTGGATTTGGTCCCTGTAATTATCAGAACCAAAAAAGAATGGGGTTAAAACAAAATTTTGAATGCATTTCACAAACAAAGTTGGTGTTAAGATGTCTTAGATATTGATAATGTAGGGTTATCTTCACTTTAAGCAGATTTTATTTTTTCACTTTTATCATTCATCTAAAACAGCAAATAAAAGATGAAAAAATCATATATTAGTATTAAGACTAACTAGTCACCTTTCCTACCCTCATATTTTTTGGCTACCCAAAACTTTTTCAGGCAAATAAAGTCAAGATGTCTCTCTTTTATAAACCATATCACATTGTTTGTTAACTTCCTTACCCTAATTTTTTTAAAGCATAACAGGAACCATTTTTTTGTCTGGCCTTATAAAATAGCAAAAATTTTACAATAAAATGTTGCAGAGACTGAATTTTGGTCTGAATCCCTCTCAAACCAAAAAATTAATTTTCATTAATTAAACTATGCAAGGGAATATATTTCAATCTGAAAAGGATCATATAAAGAAAAAGTACCAAACACAAGACATAGGTAAGAAATATACCTTAGAACTTGGAATTGACAGATTAAGGGCAGCAAAATCTGTGGGCATGGAATCCATCCTTAGGCCAGCCCTAGGGGGACCCCCATTGGGATTGGGATTTTCCATCATAGATACGGGTCCATTCATTCTAGGACCATATCCGTCCATCATCTGATTGGGTCTCTCCATTCCATGACCAGGACCATCAGGTCTCTGTATTTGGCCTTCCATCTTTGGGCCTGGAGGTCCTGGGTGGCCTGGAGGACCTTGAGGAGGGGGTCCAAAGGGGGGCTTCATACCCTGGGGTGGCATAGGATTGCCCATGTTTCTATGTGTTCTTGATATAGGTCGAGAATGCTGTAAAACAAAATTCATTTTAGTAATATAAAATATGAATCAAATATGGAGTTGAAACTACTCTACTTCACAAATGTTCTGAGTGAAATTTTGACACACTGTCTGTTTACAGATCTCTATGACAAAATAACTTTGTGCTACTTAAGTTATTTTTTGTTTGGATAAATCAGAACAGCACACCATAGTAATTAATGATAATTACTTTTAAACATAGGGGTGTGTTAATAAGTCTCAACTGTTTGAAGAATTCATATCATGCAATGTGGGTACCCGGTATTTAAATACTGAAATAACTATGCACTGTCACATATATTTTTTTGTGCAAGTGCAAATTATAAGCATATGAACAAATTTAACAGAGTTATACATTGATGAAATGGTGAATCCTTATCACATAAATCTGCACATAAAAAACTTAGTGAAATGATGATTAATGGTTAAAAACAATGTACATTTACCAGGTACATGTATATCATTTACCTATTTTTGTAAAAATTCCTAAAATGTGCAGCAAAACAGAATAGGGCTTCAACATGTACAGTTTTCTTTAAATCCAAATACAGAAGCAATACTTATGTACACACTGAACTATGTATGTCAATAAATTGAATTTTTACGTCAATTCAATAGTCTATGTTTGGCAATAAATTACATTTCCATTATAATTGTGTGTCAATAAAGTACAATGTACCTGTGTGTCAATAAGGATGTTTATGTACACTATATTTGCGTGTAAAAGTACATGTATTTGTGTGACAACATAACACATTTAACATTTTGCAAATATGTGTGACAATATGTAAATAATACATGGTCTTACTGGAAATGGGATGAAATCAGCTCCACCATTTTCAGGCTCAAAGGTGGCGTTGAAATACTGATCTCCATTATTTCCCATCATATCGAAAGGTCCTGCTGTAAAATAGGATGATTCACTTCCTCAATAAAAACTTCTTAATCTAATCATACTACATCACATGTGTAGTTCTCATCATTATTATACAGTGTTGTTCTAATTAGTTAATTTATACCAGACAACAGCTAAATTATCCTGATTTTCTATCAATCATGTTTTCATTATAATCCATGAAAACTATCACAAGAGTCACAGACATGAAATTGTCACTGAAATCAAATAAATTTCTAATGATCTTTCACTGTTTATGGTATGTAAATAACATTTTACCAGTTATCATTTGGATTTAATAAAGGTACAAAGTATTTCATTGTCTATTTCAGAAAATGTCCCCATATTAATTTCCTTTCTTCCCTTTCATTTTGAAATTTTGATTGATCAAAATTTGATCACTGCTTGAAAACAGTATGATTAATAATCATGAAATTTGAAGCATTTTAAACATAAAGTTTGATCAAAAGCTAAATCACTTAGTAAATGAAGATGAATTACATATGATTCTCCAACACCTAGCTTTGTTAATCCAAATTATTTACATAAGCTGTTAAATTTGTACTGACAATCACTTTATTACCACTTTAATTTATACATTTAAATTCTTAAACTTTCATGTATGTAGTTGTTAAAATTTAATTTCCCTATGACATTCCATCAAGTAATTGTTAGTGTTTGTAAGTATTTGGTAAATAATAATATATATCAAACTTCTGAGTGTATGAAAGCAAGAGCGTAACATGTAGAGTTTTACAAACAGTAAATATATTGTTCCTATTACTTTTCCCAACCAGAAAACAGGAAACTTTACCTGTCTTTCGACATAAACCTTGGAAAGTTACAAGTACTGTTATATTAAGATTAATTTAACTGATAAGTTTAATAATTTATATTGATTTATAATGTTTTGTTTCAATTACATATTAGTTACTTTATAATAAATTACATACAAAATCTGAACAAGAAATCAATGGAAATATCTGTCTTTTATAACTATGTACTCCTACTTCAAGTTTCCAAAATTATCTAATATGAAAGATATTCAGTTAAAACCTCTTTTAGATGTTTTTATTACATATATTTTAATAAAGCATGTTGTCTATTGATGGTGTGTACAAAATTTCCAGTCAATGGGGATCTTTTCAAGAAAGTTTAAGTTGTTGCCAATTCTAAAAATCCTTAAGAATATCTAGTTTTACACTTTTATCACCAAAAACCTAAATTAAAGTGTTTCAACTTGATACTTTTCATAACTTATGAAAGCTTGAGATGTACACTGTATGCTCTAAACTAAATACAAAATTTAGATACAAATGCACCTGTATTTTCTGAGAAACTTGGAAAAACACAATTTTTTTTGCTGTTTCTAAATTAAGAATATATGATTATATGGATATCAACAGAAAATTATCACAAAAATTTTCCATCCATTCATTGCACGGAGTCATCATTAAAGAAAAACAGGCAAAGTTTGGTTATATTAATTAAAATTCATAAAACCTCAGGAGATGCATAATGTATCTAGTCGTCCATTTTCAGTGTTTTTTCACACATCAATGGTCAGCATGAGTGATGCAATAAGACTTTCCATCTTAAAGTAAACAAGATAAATGCTTGAAAGTGTCAAATTCTTTTTAATGACAAGAATTCATCCTTGACATTTTATCAAATAACACACGAAAAAATTAACTTGTGAATACTGGACTGTTGTCTATTTGTTTCCAAGTGGAATGTTACTCTGAAAAACTTACTTTTATTGGTATGTAGAACAATGAGAAAAAAGAACAGACATACTTTGACAATTGGAGTATCAATATTAGCTACTTCAGTATCACTCTTGATAATCTGTCAATATTTGTGTTATCTATGAAAGCTGTTGTAGCTACAGTGAAAATCACATCATAAAATACATAGACATCTGAAGTCAATACTACCTCCAAGAGATTTCCAAACTGATACGCCTAAAAGTACAGTTATCATTTAGGCTGCTTCATTTTCAATATAGTTTTTCGAGGATTCGTGAAGACTAATTTTACAACTAGGTAAAGTGTTGTGACAGTATTTTTTCAGATTCAAATATTCAAATACTAAATTAATGCTATTCCTGTGGTGTTATATCTAATTTATAACTGGACTTATTCCTATGCAAGAAATGGTGCTCTGGACTCATCAGAAAAAAATCCAACAAAAATTTAAGTAGTAGTAGTCCCCAAGAGGTATGTTTTCCCTTCTGAATATAAACAAATTCCCCATCAAGAATATATCCTGAAAACTTTGGGAAATTCCCCCTCCCCTCCTGAAAAAGGGGAAAATTCTCCCCAAAGTGCTAATTGGTATATTTTATCTAAAATATTTTCTAATCATCCATAATGAAAAAAGACATATCAGTCTAACCTCAACATTATCGTATTTTAATCATGTAATCTTCATGTATGTCATACATTTTTACCCCATATAGCCATCTTTTGAATTCTGACCAAAAGGGCTGTTCAAAATTTTTCCACACCTCAAAATTGACAAAAAGAAAAAAAATCCTTTTCATTACTACAATAGGTAATATTCCCAAACTGTAGATAAACCTATATTTTTGTTTCTGGATGGAATTGATCTTTAAATTTTCCTGAATGTGGATCCGGAAAACACATAATTTGCTTTTAGTTTAAATAAAACGTCTATCCCTGCTGAAATTTTCCAATTACAAAACATACACAAAAATAACGTACATAATCATGAACAGGTATAGACTATAGATATATTGGTTTACAAATTCCTAGTGAGTAACTGTATGATTCAGAACATAGATCACAAATCACTGCTGCTACACTTACCTCCCTTTAATTGTTTATAAATAAATAAATCAAATCATGCAGCGTGAAGATGGCTATGATTGATAAACAAACAAATACATATGTGTAATGTTTATATGATTTACATTTCAATCCCTTTATTCAAGCACTACATTTCACCGGTTGTAAAAATTTCTGGACAATGAGGTTCAACATGCAACTTGGCGAACAGCTGATTCGCTCAAAATTAGACAACATGATTCAGAATAAAAGAACATACAAACAATCAGATCGATATCACAGAATAACATGAAACATCTTAAATCAAATGACCAAACCTTGATTTTCCTGTGATGACGATGAAGGACCGTTCGCAAATGGCTTTTGAAACCCTACACCAGATCTGGGATTTTGGTGAAAAAATTGACACTCATCACCATAAATGCATGAACCTGCATTCATAAAATATCGGCATAATGTGGGTTTCTTCCCTCCAGAAACACCACTTGTCATGGTACTTCACGATAGCAAATGTCTTGTGATCACAAAGTTCGTGACATGTACATTTCAAAGAAAAATCCTGTAATGTTTTCAACACTTTTCCTTCTTTTTGAACAGGTTCCCCCAATCGTCTTGTGCGCATGCGTTATTGTACAGTGAGTATATTCTCAGTCAGGAGTACGTTTTTCTTTAAAGCGCTCGCCCGAGAGGCTCCTCGGGGACCATCTCAAAAGTAGACTGAAAGCAACTCCGCGCGTACCGTCGGTTAGCCAAAATTGGCTCAAATATTTAATAAGAGTCATTATCCTTCCAGCTATTTCAAGTGCATGATATAAGTATTATTAATAAAGTGTATGAATCTGAAGCCTTCATTTTTATATATATGTCAATTTCTGCCCGAATAGTATTACATAATTGTTTTGGTATTAAATATGTTCACTGAATTTATATATAGTAATATCTCTATATATATTTTCTTATTTATTTTAAGAACGGACGACATATTTCACTGTTTCCTATACACTTCATATTATACAAGGAAACAAGTTGTCTCGATGAGTTTTTCTCCGTTGTCTCCCAATATATTTTTCATTGATGTTAATTAATATGCTGCTCCTATGTAAAACCAATAACATTTTTAAAGTAATGATTTGTTTTTTAAAGCACATCTAAACTTTCCAACTCTATGTTAAGATATTACGCAACACTACTTCAGAAGGAAAACCATGTATATTTCTAAATTGAAACTAAACATGGGTGATTACTCTAATGAATTAGAAAAATGATTCTAAAACTTTCAATATTATACTAGAAATACACGCATTTATATAAAAAATTGTAATAAGAGGTCGATCTAGCATCAGCTGCTACCTAACGATTACGAGACGTGTAGCCAAAAATAGATCGCCTGCCTACCCGACGTCTCTTGATCTTTTTGAACTTTTCATGTGCATGTAAAGTTGAATTACGACATCTGCAGGTGGCTGGTAATTTCTTGTGAGTAATTGTGGAACCACGTTGACAAACCAGCGTAGAGCACATAGTTACCTATGAAAATTGGACCCATGTAAATGGCTTCATAACCACCGTGATGTTATTGTAACAGAAAGTCATTGAAACAATAGTTTTAATTAAACAAGAATATAAACCAAGTACGGATTACTGTGATTGGGTTGAAATTTATTAGAAGAAATAATTATAAATGGCGAAAATCGTTTGTCGTAGGGATTAAACAATGTAATTATATTTAGCGCACCGTCACGATTGACTTATGTATGTAGACTAGAAATGTTCATATTGCAATGAGAACATGCTCCTTTCAAATTCTATTTAAATATATTTGATATAGCCGCTTTTTCAACGGAATGTCAACAACACATGTATTTGAATATCGAATATCTGGTGAGCAATACAGGGCGATGTTTTTCAACATCGTACAATCATTTACAGTTCTGCGTAAATTTGTGTACACTGTATAAGTGTACTTAATATTCACGCAAACGAAATCAAGCTACATATGATAAACACAGAGAAATACTACACATTTCCACGTGATAGTTGTAAAGGTTGTTTTCAGTTGTACCATCCTAAAATGTTGCATACATCATGATCAGTGGCTCTTCAGAAATACCGATAGCAAACTTTAAATATCACAATTCAAGATGGCTGTTGGTTGCCATCTTGAAAATCCAATTAGCTTTAAAATGTTTTATGTATAACTAGAGACCATGCTGAATTACTTAATTTCACAACAGCGTTCCAAGAAAATCTTTTCAGCGGTAACAAACTGAAGTAAATTTCAAAATCCAACATGACCGTGAAAATTCTATGCTAATCTCATAATTCAATATGAACTCTCTATTTTTTCTTCAGTTTGGCATTTTCAAAGAAGTTTGTCCGTTGTCAGTCAGTTGAAACAATATCTTGCCTCAACAGACTAGAAGTTCTTATGACACAACCGGTATAAGATCTCCTTAAAGGCATGGCACTTTACCGTTATCGTTCTGGACTGCATGCGGTGGGCCTCCAGTGTGTTCTTCAGGGGTAAGCAACCATATAACTATATACTTTTACTCATTCCAATAACTTTTAACTAATAACGCTGTTCTTTTTGTTGTTGTTTTATTTTTCTTCGATGTCACATTTTCATTTTGTCTGTTTTTTGTTACCTCATTCAAAGAGGAAAAAATGACTAAAACCAAAACCAAAAAGAAATATGAGACCAACTAACATGAAAAAATCCTTGAAATGAAAAAAAAACCCCACAAAATTTAAAGGCTACAGTTTAATTCAATTCGTTCTAAAGGACTGAAGTGAGCTTGTACCATGGCAGCGCCCTTCGTCTGGAGGGGTGGATATGTGGTAGCATATTATTCAAAATCTTTCTTCGGGTGAAAAAATGTCAAGATTTTGGTCAAATTTGATGTTATAAAGCATCATTAGGTGAATTTCTTCCTAATATAATTGTCGGATCTGGCCCCCATGGATAGGGACGTTTCCGAAAGTTCCTTTTCTTTTAAAACTCGATTTTGTATAAACAGTTGAGTGCAAGACATCTGGCGACAGTGGCAGAGTATTCCTCCTTCTTCAGAAATAAAAGAATCGTGATCAAATTAACTGTGAACATGATTGGGTTGAGATGTTTATATGATCTCAAACTAAACCATCTCATATGCATGAACAATTGAGAAATACTCCAACATAGTTTATTAGAATTGTATGTAAGTTGTTAAACGTGACATTTGGAAATAAGATCGACCGTTTAATGTAAATCAGAGACCATAATATATGTAGAACAAACAGAATGAAAATAAGGAAAGATAACACAATGTAATTTAAAGTTATCAGCTATAATATCGGTGTTCCTTGATCAGCAACCATTAAACTCGTGGATCCTCCCACACAAAGACCATTTCATGTTATACAGACACGTCACCATCAAATTTGGTAAAACTATGCAACTCCCAGACCCTATGGGCTTACAGGTACAGAAAGCGAAATCATAACAAAAGGCCCAGTGGCCTTTAGAGTCATCTAACTATAAAGACCTATGTATAAAAGATGCCAAAGAAGCCTAAAATAAATTGCTCAACTACACTACAACTCACATAGAAGACATTACTCCGGACATACTGCTCGTTGAAAAAGCTTGCTACAGACTCGATATCAAGACCCTATGCCCTTTGGTTACGCATTTCAACACATTTGATCCATGTGACCTTGAAAGTGGGTCAAGGTAATTTATTTTAACAAACTTGGTAGCCCTTCATCACAGGATGCTACAGGCCCAATGTAAGCACCCTGGGTCTTTTGCTTATTGAGAAGTTGTTTAAACATCTCAACATACTTGACCCTTGTGACCTTGAAAGTAAGTCAAGGTCGTTCATATTAACAAACTTGGTAGTCCTTTATCCCATCATGCTACAGGCCCAATATCATCAGTATCCTGGGCCTTCTGATTATTGAGAAGTAATTTGAATGGAAAGTGTATGTACGGCGGATGGCGCATACCAACATACGAAACACGATGGATATAGGTCATCCTGACCTTTGGGTCAGATGACCTACTAGGAGACTTTAGCGCCCAACATCGCCAGATCAGTACTTCCCTCTTAATAAAAAGTCGTTGTACTGGCAGGTGTCTTGTTAGTATGGTAACGTTCTTTTTTTTCAACAGAAGACTTGCCCCCCCCCCCTACCCCGCAACGCCTGTCCCCCTAAATACCACAGATAAATGCAATCATCAAATACTGATATATTTGTAAACATGAAATGAATCAAGAGGCCCACGAGTCTAAGCTGTCTCCCGACTAACCTCAACCAAACGTATCTTCAAACTAATTAGAGATTTTAATGATATAAGGCTGTATATCGTATGTCATCAAAATCCATGTATATTTACTCAAGTAATCACATGGTTCAATATTGTGCAAACTACGATTGAATCAGTCACAGGCACTCGAGGCCAGGATATTATTTTTTAAACGTTGATTTTTGTTTTAGCACTCATGACTGACGTTATTTAAACGAAATATCAGCAGAATTCAAGTTTATGTGCCGGTTGACAAATCCGAGGTCCACGGTCATTAAAAATACACAAGGCAAGCAACTCCAGATTTTAAAAAATCGACCCCTCGCTTGGAAACTGGCTCAAAAAAAGTAGTTATGATAAGTTCCTTGTAAAACAATATGTATCCGTAGGTAGTGTGTATATTTACCTTTTATTTGGTGCATAACATTACAGGCAACGAGAAATTCACAATACGTACATGAGATTAACATCTCAATAATCGGAGATTTTATCGTCCATGTAATTATCTTTGACGGAAGTAACATGCCATTTCAAGGGCGGTCACTCCGACTTTTTGGGAGAGGAGTTCCGGATAGCACTATACCAGTGAACAGGTAAGAAAGGTTCCGATGCATTACGCGCGTAACTTCAAAATAGATATTTTTATTTCTACAAATACATTTGCGGGGATGGAAAAATAATGGCTGGGCAAAGAAAGTCCACAGTTGCCAACTCGGATACAATATCATGGTAAGGGATTATACAGAATGCATCAAATTTCAATCAAGCTGGCGGTAATGAGAATTTTTTTTCAAAAAAAAAATAGAAAAAAAAAATCATGCAGATAATGAAAAAAGGGCGCAATTTATGAAAAATATCGTGGGGGAAATATATTAACTTAGAAATTGGAAATTAAATGATTTTTTTTCTATTTTTTTTTTAAATGCCCAGCCATTATTTTTCCATCCCCGCAAATGTATTTGTAGAAATAAAAATATCTATTTTGAAGTTACGCGCGTAATGACATCGGAACCTTTCTTACCTGTTCACTGGTATAGTGCTATCCGGAACTCCTCTCCCAAAAAGTCGGAGTGACCGCCCTTGAAATGGCATGTTACTTCCGTCAAAGATAATTACATGGACGATAAAATCTCCGATTATTGAGATGTTAATCTCATGTACGTATTGTGAATTTCTCGTTGCCTGTAATGTTATGCACCAAATAAAAGGTAAATATACACACTACCTACGGATACATATTGTTTTACAAGGAACTTATCATAACTACTTTTTTTGAGCCAGTTTCCAAGCGAGGGGTCGATTTTTTAAAATCTGGAGTTGCTTGCCTTGTGTATTTTTAATGACCGTGGACCTCGGATTTGTCAACCGGCACATAAACTTGAATTCTGCTGATATTTCGTTTAAATAACGTCAGTCATGAGTGCTAAAACAAAAATCAACGTTTAAAAAATAATATCCTGGCCTCGAGTGCCTGTGGAATCAGTCACATTGTTGGCCTCATTTGAGATCTTATAGATAAAGGGCTACATACCATACAAAAGTTTCATTAAAACCCGCACACATTTACCCAAGTTATGGTGTTCACAAGCTTCAATAGTAAAACTGCAAAGGATGACGACTTCAAATTAAGATTGAATCGACACCATTGAACTCATCCGATATAATGACTCCATAGGAAATCTTATCAAAATCAGTTCATATTTACTAGTTATTGTGTCCACAAGTGAACGCAAGAGGACGAAAAATGATTACAACAAGTCTCCATGTCATACGATCAGGTGACCGAAAAAAATAAATTAATTTCTCAAATTTGACATTTATACTCCTAAAATATCACTCCTACCGTGGCAGGGGAAAAATGTACCTGCAGCAATTGACTTAAAACTAAATCTGAAGTGAATTGAACAAGCCTGAAGACTTTTGAAGTTATTTATCTACCGAAGTTAAAAAAAAAAAAATCATGGAAGCTATTTGCCGTGTTCAGACTTCCAGTATCATACTAGGAAGTATTAACTATATACCATTTTGGATAAAAAAAAGAAATAATTACTTTGAGAAACCAAGATTAACAAATTCTCAGTACCCCTGATTTCCAGAGTTGTTGGGCTGCAAAACCCAAACATAAGAACTGGTTAGCTGAAAGTGATTAATCTAACGCAAAGGAAACGCATTTAGAACAATTGTTTAGATTTATTGGCAATAGGCTTGCAGTGTTTGAAAAAGAAAGTTCTCTGAAGTCCCAACACTCCCACTCTAGGCGAGAGGACCCCATTGTTTATACAAAATTGACCCCCTTCACCAAAGTATGTTTCGGGCCAAATAAGGCCAAGATCCAGGCATTTCTACACAACGAATTATGAAAATTTGCCCCATTCAGCATACCCTTCCCAACCTTGAGGGCCAAGATCCACCATTAATAAATACTGATTTCCCTTCACCCAAGCATGCTTCATGCCAAATTTGGACTATATCCTGCAATTCCTTGAGAACAGGTGAAATTTGAAAGAAATTGTTAATTCTTTCCCATTGAAGCCCAGTTGAGATGTCCATTATTCCACTATTTGATATATCTATGGGCCGAGTTTGAGTAAAGTATGACATTAAAATATCCATAGACATCTAAATTTGGTACAACACAATTTCCAAACAATTTCTTAGAGCCGATAGATATAAAAAGCATGAAAAACATAAAACTTTAAATAAATTCACAATATTTATTTCGATGATGTACAAAAAAGGTCATTCATTCTCTCATAACTTACACGCTTTCCATTTTCTTTTGTTCATCTTGCATCAATTCATGATGAAACAAGAGGAGTTTTGCAAATACAATTATGTAAAAGTCATACACATATAAATACAGACATTATCACTGTGAACATGTGCCTTAGGGCAGGTACTAGCACTGAATGGGCACTGAAGACGGAATGTTACTTTCTTCGAATTGCATTATAACTTTTCTGCAACTCTGCACTGACTTTTTATCTCCTATTGCTTCATATATTTTGCTTGCTTCTGAAATGAGATGGACTCGGTCTGTCTTTGAAGCAATCATGGGTTCAGGAAGGTGCCTGCCTGCCATCAAGAGGGCTGTAGCCTGCTGTCTATCTGGCACATCACTGTCTGAACTCTCTTCTGAAATACAACGTACATGTTTGTAAAGGATAAGTATGCATCACAATTAACTTCTTAAATCAAATTTAAAGATATTTCTTTCTTATTCATCATTTCAGCAAGTTTTCATAAATTGTTATTTGAAACATCATTTTTGCTTATATATAGCATCTAACAATTTCATCAAATGAAACTAATTTTTGGGTAACATTTTAATCACTCAGTACAACATCAGATTTTAAAAATGATTTACCATGTCCATCCACAATCCACACTCTTATCTCTTACCTTTGTCAGACTTGCTGACATGACGACGTCTGATGGACCTCTCTAAAAGTTGCTGTGTACGTGCTGGACATGCACCAGCCATCATGCGACCGGTCGCCTCATGTAAAAACACCTGGAAAAAAAAAAAAAAAAAAATCAATATTGTATAAAGAGGCAGTTTATGAACATTGACTCATTATAATTAAACATGCTGTTGGGCAAGATATGCAGAGAAAAAAGACCCATTAATTGCTTTTGTTTTGTAAATGTTTGTGGATATCAGTTATATATTACTAATCCAAACAGCGAAAAGCATGAACTAATATGAAGATGGCATGAAAATGTTACCTTTGACATAACAGACTTGTAGTTTTTGGCAACCTTCCTGAAGCTTGCTAGATCCTGTTGGTATGCAATGAGTTCAGTCTGTGAGGCTGTGGTGGACTTGTCTTCCATCTGAGCACATTCCCAAGCCTCTTTCCTAGTCATTAACAGCCAGTCTGATACCAACAATTGCAGATGCTGAAATACAAACATGCATTTTTTAAAATGGTAAATGCAGACAATACCTTTGGTTATGTAGAGTCAATATATAATTGTTTCTGTGAACCTCACATTGAAAACTGATTTGGGATGCAACCATAATGTTCCCACATTTTTCGTAACAGAAGTTTCAATCTTAAACAATGAAATAACTGAAAATGGTAAAATAATTTCAGAAACAGACAGACTATTGCCTGCTCTCAATCATTAGCAAATCTCATTTTAAATATTGTGCAAGACTACCATATATCTGAATTGTGTGAAAATCACTTTTGGAGACTTTTCCAGTAGAATATGCCACCAAAGACTTGAAAAACAATTACCCATATTCAATTTAAGCTCCCATTTGTTAAATTTAAATCCTGGAGTCTATAGGTGGGATATTTTATATGCATTAACAGGTACATTTCCATGACCTATTTCTGAAATGCCACACCAAATGTGATTTCATTCCTTATGCTGGTTCTTGTACACATGCAATATCTCCTACTAGTATATGATTACTAATGTCACAGGATGATAAGGTAAAGTTGATGAACATCAGCTGGTTGGTCATGCCACTGTGATTGCACTGCAGATGCACTGCAAACTCATATTTAATGCAATGCAACTACAATGCACCACAGGGACAAACACATTCAAATCCTCTGCATCTGCAAGCAGCAACCAAGATGAAAAAGTGCAAACATCCTTCGGGGTCAAAACAGATGGTCTGCTATTGTCTTTTTAGTCCTATACTGATTGTGAAGAAACAGATGAAGAATGTCACATCAAGCCTCCGAAAAAAAATTATAGGAAGATTACTCACCGAAACAATTTTGACGTTTTCCGTCATGTATGTGAACTTGAGACTATCACGAAGCAATCTCCCAGCACGGTCACACTGGCGAACACAATGGTTTCCTCCATGAACATTTGCTTGCAGATTTCTCCTTGCTCTGAAGGCTACCAGTACAGCTTTTGGTAATGGATCACTAAAATAAGGAACGGATAGATATTGTGGTCACAGTGAAAAGTTGAATCGAGCCATCATAAACATCAAGTTGCACACTGAATCAAATTAAAGTATTTGAACCAATATCTCTATATTGACCATCAAATCATGTAGACTTTGAGAAGTACAACTCACTCTGACTGCTGAAGTGCTCTTGGGAAAGCATCACACTGAGAATAACACCTTTCTGCATTTTCCTCATCTCCAGATAACCAGTACATCGCCACACTGATAATAGATGACCACCATCTCGCTACCTCATCAACACCTAGTTCAACAAAATCACATTCTTATTATCTTCAATTTTACAGTTTCAGTAACTAAATGACCAATATCATATCCACATTACATCTTGGACCTATAAACTTGTGAAGCACATGATTACATTGTTGAAACTTACCTGAAACTGACAAGCCAACTTTTGTTTTTTGGAAGGTGGCACAATCTGACAGTAGCTGAGTGAACAGAAGAACCTCAGCCGACTGAGATGGACCACTTTGTTTCTGAGGCTCGGGTGTGAGGAGGGAGTAAAGTGACTTCTCCAGCAGAAATTCTCTAAAGGCTTGTGTCACATGTTCCAAAGGATCAGCTATAAAAGATCACAAATCACACTAAAGTACACTTACTAACCTTACTGCACTATATATAAACTGTTATTGGTTTAAGTAATTACCACACAAATTCTTACTTGTTGAAAAAACATTGTATTGTGCTATATAGGTAACAAGAAAAAGGATTTTTTGACCGAATTATTCTAGGTCAAATCCAAATTAAGAGCTAACCTTCATTTCCTGACACCGTGAAGATGCTGCTCTTTCCACCTATTTGCCACGATCCTTTCACAAAGAAAACATGACCTTCCGGGTGACACAACCACTGCAATTTGGCTGGAATCTGGTCCCCATTGCCACTACAGATTTTCCTGGCTTGCCTCAAAAAGTATCTCTGGAAAAGCAAATTGATAAAAATAAAAAATCTCCTTTTTTTCTATCTTGAATGGATTTTTTTTTTTTTTTTAAACATTTGAAGATATTTTTGAATGGTCTTCATAGCAATGCAGAAAAGATTTTACGCACCCTCAAGAAAAGGAGGTTCCATGGCAGTGTTGCTTGCAGTCGGACAGCAGCAGTAGCATATATCTCAGCCTTCTGTGCAACAGATATGTTCCTCCCAGCTGCCTCAGCCATATTAATAGCACAAAGGGCTAGGTTTAGGCCCCACATGTTTCTTCCTGGTATGTGTCCTATCACAACAAACAAAATATTTCAAACACTGAATATTTAATATTTTCTACAAAATTAATAACAAATAAAATTTAAATTATATTACATTTTCACAACTCATCAAATTCCAACTGAATTTTAATTTTATGTTAACACTAAGAATTTTCTTTTGATATATATATATACATAATTATGTAGGCATTTTTTACCCCATTGTGTAACTTTTTATTTTCTCCCTTATACCTGTAAGATGGATCTGGTTGAGCTTGTGATACACCATTGCCGCATCTCTAGCTGAAGTCTTCACATCTTCATCAGTGTTGCTGCTCAAGTTACTGATCTGGTTTGAAATCCATTTCCCAAGGTAAAGCCTATTTAGTACCATTCTTATGATATTCCATAGTAACCCTGAGGCTAGGTCCAGACTTGTTGTGGTCAAGGGACGTCCCAAGGCTGAGAGTGATAGATAGAACTGGTTCACAGCACGGGAATATTCTTTCTGAAAATTGAATACATGAAGGTTTCTTTTCAATAACATGGAAAGATAGTGTAAAAATGTATTTTTTAAAACTAGTTTTCCATTCCTACATGCATTTTACAGTAAGTTAACACCCAGTTTAACTGAAATAAACACCCTTTGAAATACACATGAATTCAATGCAACTGGTTGTATATTTACCCTTCCAAGATAGTTCTCTGCTTGATTGTGGTGCCTCCAGAATGACACTGCTGCTTCACTGTTTTTCTTGGTTACAGGCTCCCCATATATGAACAGCCTTGCAAGCACTCCAGCAACAATGGTACCATTTAACACCCACATCATCAGAGTAGGGAACATCCAGTCCATGAACCCAGTAGCACCACCTGAAGATGTAAGTGTTACAAGGGAGATATTTAAAATTTTATTCGCATTTCTTGATTGAATAGTCATAAATCATTATATGAATATTATAATACAATAATAACTGCTTGTAATGTGCCTTTGTTTATTGTAATTTTTTCTCTGTAAAATATCAATGGCCCTTTATTACCTATGAAGTGCTGATGGATAAATTTTCATGCAATTGTAATCAATAATGAATTTCGCAATGGAAACTGCAACTGTACCTTCAGATATGCCCTGAAGTGTCCTTCCTGAATAGCTGCTAGCTCCAACATCCAAACCCTGTGATCCTGGACTCAGCAGAGCACCAAAGGGGTTGAATGCCAGCACAGCAAACATGAAGATACACATTGCCATCCGTGTCTGGTCACGCATCGAGTTGATTGTTGTCATACCAAAACTTGCTGTTTCAGTTTCTATTTGGAGATAGAGAAAAAATTCATGGATTTAAATTTCAAGGCTCAGAATGAATAAATTTCTGCATCTTGTTTCTCTATCTTTTTTTTTTAAATAGTTCATCCAGTGCTGATAAAAACAATAATTTTCATTCTATTTCATATTCAAGAATTAACCCCATTGCATATTACAATATGATTACATCTTGTGTGTTAATCACTTTCATTTACATTATGGAAATTAAAAATATTGTTCTACCAGTTTATATCAATAACCTCACCACAGTAGATTAACATAACATGGTAAAACTGACCAGATTCATAACTTGGGCTAGCAGGTGAGGAGACCTCACTATCACTTGTATATTGGACACTATGTGTGGGAGAACCTGTCTCTGATCCAGGAGGAGTAATCACACAGGATGTTGTTGCCTTCAATATTTCTTCAACATCTAAAACATACAAGGATAAAATTAGTGATCTAGTTAAAAAGGTGACTTAATCTACACAAAATAAATCTACCATACTCTTCCTGTAATTTATTTGATCTTTCTTCTTCAATGTGACCGTGAGGTGGACATGCCACAGGATGTTAATAATGATTGTAAACAGATCATCTAAGATGAAATTAGATCAATATTTTTGCAAATCTTTATAACAATTCTATTATAACAACCTGAAGGGTAACTAGTTGATTTCTGAGATGCCATTTTCAGTGCCATGTTCTCCTGTTTTAATCTCTGGATAGTATTTTGAAGATATCGGATGTAGTCAATAGCCTTCTTCAGGATAGCAGACTTGTTCAACTGTAGGACAAATGTATTATGATAGTTTAATATACATGTATTATCAACATAAAAAGCTAGAAAATTATCATCTATACAAATAATAGTGTAAAAGCAAAACATGTATGTTTCCTCCTTTCCCCGCTCCCCCAAAAACCCTGTCGACTTGTAGATCTTTAAGTAAAACAGAAAGTAAATGAAACTAACAAATTAAAAGAACACATGTACAATAAATACAAAAACAAGATAAAAACAAAACATTTAGTAATTTACCTTTGCATCAGTACCAGCGACTAGGTCTTTAAGCTCAATAATTTTATCATTGATGCTCAGTCGGTATCGTTTCTCAATGGCATTATGAGAAGTTCTCTTCTCCCCTTTCTTTGGACCCTTCGTCACAGAGTTGATGCGGTTGATGGGCAGTTTGTCAAAGCTATCATTTTCCTGTACCATCTGTATAGGAATGCTGGTTGTGGCAAGGATGGTACCAGTGTTGGTCATAACTGTTTGAAGTGGGGTCATGGTTGTAGGAGGGGAAGAAGCCACCACAGTGGGCGACGCCTGCGATATGGTTACATAGTTAGGGGGTGGAGACACAGTCTGTTGGGGAACACTAGCAGGACTAACAGTGATTGGCTGGGAAACACTAACGGTATTTACAGTAGCATTGCTGGTAGTCTTTGGCTGTGCTTGAAGAAGCAACTACAATAAAATAAAATGGAACTATGTATAAGTAATAAGTTTTAAAACAAAGATCAAATACTAACATTACAATGGCTTTCAAAAAAGGTACACAAACACTTGCTATAACATAGTCCATCATAAAAACAATTTAAACTGAAAAATGAATTCTAACATTAATTTTCCATTCATGAATGTGTTATCATTAAATTTACTCCTTACAAAAGTAGAGGTTCTCAATTACAGTTCTTCTTATAACAAGACCCGATTCCAAAATCATGTACCTGCTGAAGCTGATGAAGATTGAATTGGTTGATGCCAACATTGGTGTTTTGAGAAGATACAGGTAACTGAGGAGTAGACGCTGGTGTTTGTGCTAATGTCTGAGCCACTCGTTGGACCTGAGGCTGTGCCACTACCTGTGGCTGTACCTGCACATGTTGTTGCTGTGCAGCAGTTGCTTGTGCAGCCTGCTGTAAAATCAATTTCAGCTGTTGCTGCAACAACTGAGCTTGCTGTTGTTTTTGTTGCTTCTGCTGAATCTGAAGTATTAATTGCTGTTTTTTCTGAGCAACCAATTGTGCTTGTCGAATCTTAAGAGCAGCCTGTTGCAATTGCACACTACTTGGGTGAGATATGTTAACAACTGGAGGTTTATTAACAGGCTGACTAGCGAGAATTCCTGTCTGCAATGTGCTTAAACTCACATTTGGTGCTTCAGTTAATGATGGGGACAAACTTGTATCGGCCGATATTGTTTGTGATACAATAGAAAGCTGTTCGTCCAAAGATAGTTCTTGTTTCACACTAAAGTTGTTTTCAAGAGCAGGTTCTTGTTTAATACTTGTGTCCATCAAAATAGGATTTGTTGAAGATTCCAGCAAATCTGTATCATTTAAACTTCCAGACAATGGGAATTGTGCATCAAAGGGGTCACCATCCACAGATCCATCAGGAAACATGTAATTCACCATATCTACAAGAGGGAATTTAGGAAACAAATGTTATCAGTTTTCCAAATCATTTTTAAAGTAATAAAAACAAATGTTGTGCATATCCTTCCATATTTTTCTCTTTAAATATTTTTATCTCACACACTAGCGTATATATCCAACATGACAAACCCAATAAAATTTAGCTTTCAAGAACTATGTCATCCTATGCTATAATAGTATTCTCTTGGACGTTAAAGTTTTGTGTTTATTACTTCATACATGTGCCATGTCATATTCAACAAGCAATGGGTTTCATAACTATCGTTGTGATATTGTTGCTGCTGTAATGAATATGAAAATTTCTTGATTGCTGTCACAAGCATGTGCAGCTAAAATTTCTACACATAACTAGTGTGCTGAAAACACAGAGTCCTTGTATGACTTGCGTTTTTCTTTTGAAAAAGTTAATATACTGACAGTTATCATTTAACAATCCATATATATAACACCAATTATGAAATACATTATCATTAATTGCTTTATACTATGCAGTAGAATCAAACGTCTTGGACTATGAAAGAAATGTAATTATTATACCGCTGCAAACAAAGAATCTCACTTACATCATTAGAATAATTAATATTATGTCCTAACGTATTACAACTACATGAATATACCCGAAGAAAATGCTAACAGGCACGAGACAAATGTGTGATGGCCTTAACACGAAGACCTCAAGGTCAGTATGCCAGCTCTATTACCCAAAGCATCGATACATATAATCAATGTTTAATCACTGGATACATTATACACGCTCCCGATTCCATTAATGAACTGTTTGTATGTCTAAACTCGAATTTTTCGATGCAAAACCTGAGACACCGGTTGCAACATGTAAACATGATTTCATGTAAAGTTCGTCTGCATAAAATCAAGTAAATGTCAGTCGTTAAATGAAATCAAAACAAGATATCAACTCCAAACAAAAGGGAAATTGTTCTCACCTTCAACATCATTCAATGAGACATTTTCTAAATCATTTGCCGATATGAAATCGGCTCCAGCATCGGAAAAAGTATCCGCTGGCAGTTGCCAGCTGAGATCGTCCGCCATCTTCGCAGCTCTGAAATAGTTTGCAGATAGCACCACGAGCCAACAGCCAATCAGATTTTTTATTCGGATGGGGTGATTTTTCGTCACTGGCCTGTTCTTAAGTTATGCAGGTGCCCCCGGAAGTTAAACATCTCAGGTTGTTGCTATTTTCGTTTTAACCGGAAGTTGCGCGTCGGCTTCAAATTTGAACAAATTAATGTCATTTACAGTCAGCAAAACATGACCTAGAAAGATCTCGATTGTCCAAGGATTTATGCACAATGTCTATATATAACTATGATTCATAGTCACGGCCATGTAATTTAGGAATGTTGTATAAAAACGACCAACCTGCTGCCACAACACACAAGTGACATTCGACAGTCATTGAAAGTGAACCTGCTACACAGACGACAGAAACACGATAAGATGTCTTTGACAGTAAAAGCAATACTGCAACGGGCAGAACCCGAGATACGACGGTTTGCCGTACCTGCTGATATATCCAGTAGTTTCGAGTACCTGAAGAAGAAGATATCTGACATCTTCCCCAGTCTACGTCAGGGGAAATTTTCTTTGTACTGGAAAGGTAACGCAGATACGAGTTCATTTGCTTATTGCATTAGTATACGTGTGCAATTTAGAAAGTGAGTTGGTTAATTTTGAATGCAGAATAAATTTAACAGGAATATATATATACATACAACTGTACAACACAAACACCGAAAAGTGTCACATATTAATCATATCAAAAATTTGAAAATCAAGTTGTCACCAAATAAATTATGAAACCAGATTGACTAGAACTAGATCATTTCTGTTCATCTCGTAAGATCGGCAACTTTTCACTATTGATAATGAAGGTCATATAGATACAAAACTGTATGTTTGATTAATTTCGTCAAAAATATATTTGACACGGAAGGAGAAAATAACTTGTTTTTAATTATTGCCTAGTTAGATTTTACAATACACATTGCTCAAATTTTAAGAAAAAAATCCTGACTTATAATAAATCAACTTCAAACTTTGCATTAATATTTCATGATCTATTTAAGAAGGTATCGATTGAGCTTTATTAAGATTTTCAGTATTTTTGTTGTCATTGCTGTTACCTATGTAATAAATAAAAGATATACAAATAATCACTTATCCAGATCTTATTGGCTGGAGTGAAAAATCGATATATGCCATTGTCAGCTGCAAAAAGCCACTTCTATTTTTAATATTATGATAAAGCAATCAGGTAGATGACAAAATGCAAGAAATTGTTTGACTTTAAATATAATATATGATTTATATTTTTCATGTAGATCAAGATGGAGACTTGATCACATTTAATTCTGATGAGGAGCTGCTGGAAGCCTTGGGATTTGTGGATGATGGCTTGCTGAGAATTTTTATCAAAGGTAAGTAAGATATATATTATTCATTGTGCATCAAGGTGTAATACTTGATACATGTGGTGCCACTAACAGGCCAGAAAAAAAAAGAGAAAAATTTCCTTGGTATGGAAATTAATAATAATAATAAAAAAAAACTAAAGATGTGAATGTATAAAGAAAAAAATAAACTTAGATAGTGTTTCATTGAAAACTGAAAGGTTGTTTTGCTAACTAGTTGAAACTATCGTTTTCAAGAATATGAGCTGCAAAATAATGCTTCTATATTATTATGAAAGTTGTAATCAATTCTTAAGATTATATTATGGACTATTTAAGAAAATTGTTTTGGTTCATAATCAGTTCTTTTTTTAATGATATGACTAACCTAGGTTTGTTTTGTGGGTAAATCATTTTTATGAATCATGCCATATAAGGAAGTACACTAATAAAAACAGAAAAAACCAAAGCAGTCATGAGATGATGAGTGGTATGGATGTGAAAGTAAGGAAATTGTATGAAAATATTTCTGTATATAAAATTTTCTTGAGTAAACTTCCTTAGTGTCATGATGTAAGTACTTGAATGGAAACTTCTGGAGTTCTAAAAAATAAGTAGATTGCACACATATGTGATATTACCATCTTTTTTTTTTCAAGTTGTTTTGTTTTGTGTTTTTGAAGATCATTTTAAATAAATATTTTGTCATATCCCTTACCAGAAACCAGTTGTGTAAAAGATGGTTTGATGTATTTATCATCTTAATTTTAATCTAATTATTCATTGTATTTCACTTACATAATCATTCAAGGTCCTTGATCCTTGGCATTCATGATATATACAAAAAGTGAAAAATAAGTCACAATTGTTCCTGTGACTGAAATCTGCTTGAGGCTGCAATCAAAGGAGTTCACAATCTTGAACTGTCTTCACATGAAATCCTATATGAATATGTCATCATAATATTTGAGTCATAGTTAATTAAATGAAGCTTTACAGTTCCAGGTATATCCTATAGAAAGTATAAAAGATATTACTTGTCAGTGTATTGGGAGGACAAAGAATGTTGATTCATAGTCACTTTCAGTGGGAGTCATACTATTGATCAATGTTCCATAAATAGACATTATACAAGGCAAGCTGTCAGTTAATGACTGTCTTTCCAAATACATTCTTTGAGCAGATGTTTAGTCATTGTAATTTTAATAACACAATAGAAGTCAGAAAATATTTTGCATGAATTTTTGTGTGTGATAATTAAAACCTAGAAACAGGTTGAAATCTTTTGTTGTCTTCAACCAGAATACCAGTGGTACATTTATTTTATGAAAATAAAAACTGAATAGATATTACATGAAAATTACTATGAAACTGGACCAGATTTTTTTTATTTCACACTTAAATATTATAGTATCCTATAACAATCTAGATTTATGATGCAGGTGATTTACATATAATTAAATCAGAAATATTGAAAATCATTCTGATTGGATAAAAAAAAAACTTTTGAAATATTCACATTACACTTATGTATTATTATGTATCAATATGATGCTAAAGTTAGAGAGAAAATAAACATAAAAGTGTTAAAATATCTGATACTTGGTGACAAGTGAAATATTTTTTCATTAATTAGAGTCTGACACTCAGCCTACTCCTGGGACCAATTCTGATGAGGGAACTGGAGAACGACACCCCAATATAATTTGCGATGGATGTGAAGGGGCAGTATTTGGTGCACGATTTAAGTGTGTTGTCTGCCCTGACTATGACCTGTGTGCTAGCTGTGAGAAGAAAGGAATTCACAGTGAACATGACATGATGACGATAACCACACCCATCACTGGTGGACAAGGAATATTTGGATCATTTTTTGGACCTCCTCCAAATCACCCAGGTCCTCAAGGTCCTCATGGTCCTCATGGGGTAAGTACTTTACCTTACACTCAAGTAATCAGTCAGGTGTAATATGTTTTAGTGTTTGTAATGTGCTGCCATAGGGTACACTCTCAATGAAAATGATAAGGAATGGGTCTTGGGGATCTCTCATAACCTTTTTTTCTGGAAAAGTGTATTAATAATTTTACCTGGTTGCACAAACAATTAAAATGCAAAACTGTCATTTCAGTTAACTTAATTATTACACAACATACCTTTAACTTAAAATTAATTATTTGCTGAACTTAGGTTCTTAAATAATTAAGATTGGTTGCCTGCAAGTACCTATCTATGTATTGAATTATTTACATTGAACTGTAAACATTGTATAACAAGCATTTTGTAAACAACTTGAATTAAAAAGTAAAGACAGAATAAATATTGACAACTTGACATAGAAATGCACACTAGCAAGAAATGTTAAGTTAATGATTAGGTGAAATTTCATAAAAAGGTAAAAATGATAAATTACATTGGTCACATTGGTTTCATTAGAAAAATATAGTACAATACATGAATTTAAATGGTATATGTAGATATAATCTTGTGATGTAAATACCTGACAACCAACGTAGTAACCAATTATTTTGTACAGTATTGATATATTGAGAATATATGATAGCAATATTGAATTTCTCAGGTTGCAAAAATTTGTTGCATCTTTCCAGAATATTGTACATGTAAATATGTTTGTATAAATTAAATGAAATACATCCTTCTTTTTTTTTAATTAGTTTGTGCCCCCTCCCCACTTCCGTCGCTGGATGCAGAGATTCATGAGGCGCTGGCACAACAGGAATGCTCCAGGATTTTGTGGAGAAGAAAATCAGCACCCTGAAGCAAAGGAGCAACATGAAGATCCCCAAGAGGAATCCACACCAGAAGAATACCTGAAGACTATTGGAGAATCTGTCCAGGCAATGCTTGACCCCTTTGGTATGTTTTGATTTGGTTTTTTTCCTAGTCATTTTCACAGGGTATATTAGAATGGAAATTAGTGTTATGTTCAAAAAAGTGTTAATTCATATATTATATAATAGATGAGTTGTGTCATGAAATTGATGTAAGCTTTTTATTGTGGACAGGAATAGATGTAGATGTGGATGTTGAGACCAATGGACGTAGAACACACTGTGGTGGAGGAAGACGTGGCAGATCTGCTGGGCGTGGCAACTGCAGGGGGCGTGGCCAGTGGGGAGGTAGCTGCCCCAGGATGGGATCCCGTGGTAATGGACCTTGTAATTTTGGTCAAGGCAAATGTTCAGCCAAGAAACAAGGCGAGGAGAAGAAAGGAGATCCTGAACCTCAAAAGAAGAGAGATGAAGAGCCAATGGAGAAGGAAACAGCTCCTAGCCCATTATCTAGACCCGAGACTCAACAACAAGACAGAACCATGAACATGGTAATTTCATTCATCATTTTAATGCTTACAATGGAAGTGTAAGGATTTTTTATGGTTTTAATTAGATGAAAACGAAATGTGCAAAAATCTTGTTGCATACAAAATGTCCTTGTGTAAAACTCTGTGTGAAACTAATAATGTGATGAGGTGTGATAGGAAATAATGGCTGATTGAAAAAGTGTTTAAAACTTTTTTTTTTTCAGGTAAAAATTTTGTTTATAACTTTGAATATAATTATTATTTTGTTATTGCCTTAAAGGAAACAGCTGAGAAACCAAAAGAATCAGATGATTGGACTGTCTTGTCAGGAGACAATGAATGTGACGGAATGGATCCATCACCTACTCCAGGGCCACAAGTCCCGGAGTCCTTGCCCCAGATGGCTCAGGGCTCTGCTCCTGGAGCTGAGCTGATTTACCCTCCATCTGGTAAGAATACAGTGTATTCAATGAGATCTGGAATTAGACCAACATGATATGATCAAAGTCATACTATAGTTAACAAATTTCATACAAAATAGATGTATGTTTGTACCTTTGTAGGGGCTTGATTATTTAAAGGCTATACAGCTAAAATTTATAGTTTTCATTTCACATATTTTGTATGAGTTAACTAGTACTGTTCATTGATTAAGAGTAACAGTAATATTTTTTATTCTAATATTGATTTAAGAAATTACATTATGATCCTTGTCTAACAGTGTTCATGCTTGTTTGGATAGATCCCAGGGTGATTGATTCCCTCTCTCAGATGCTGGCTATGGGTTTCCATAATGAGGGAGGCTGGCTTCAACAACTGCTGGTAGAGAAAGACGCTGACATTGGAAAAGTTCTCGATGAGATAAAGAGACGTCAAGTGACCAGGCAGAATGCAAATGGATTCATGGCTTAAAGCTGTTGTCTGCACGCATATTTTGGAAATGACTTCTAACCTTGCCCTTGGACAATGCCCTTTTAACTTTTACTTATCGTTATAACCATTGTGTGTAACCAGAGCTAGAATGAATTGAATTAAAGACTTGGTACTTAAGTATATTGTTACCGATATTTAAGATTTTGAAATTTTTACCCAGTTTCGCATTTTGTTTGTCTATTTGGATTTTTTCCCCAAAAAAATTAAGAACCAATGTTGTGTTGATCAACTTTTCATTTTCATGCATTATTTATTGTTTTGAATTATTGAAAAAGATACATTGTGGTAAATTGAAAAAGATACATTGTGGTAAACTACTAAACAATGGAGGTGATTATGGATACTGGATCTAACTTCCCAGTTAAGACAGTTTTAAAAAAATACCACATTTTTAGGCAGTTTTCAAAAAATACCTCATTTTTAGGCAGTTTTCAAAAAATACCACATTTGTAATGCTTAAATATCAGTATGCACTATATGTTGTAGCTGTTGTAACACTATATTTAAAGTGCTCATCACATACACTACTATGATATTGGTCCAAGTATAACATACCTGGAAATGTGTCATTCTGAGAAATCCAAACAAAGGAACACTCTACCTTCCTCTGATTCATATACCTATACTTTAGCAAGACGAGTTATACCAAGTTTGTGGTAGATCTTGCATCAGGTATATTTAAAATGACCAGAGTGACTCAATTCATGTTGTTATGCTTTAATGATAGTGGCTATGTTATTGATCTGGTTTTGTATGTTTGTGTGGTTTTAAGGCCAAATAAAAAAAATTGACATCTTATCAAAAATACCAATAAAATTATTCATGAAATTAAATATTTGATATTTCAGTTTCTGGAGAAAAGCATTCTACATACTTGGTATATATTTGCTTTGGAAGGAATATGAAGTTTAGCTCAAATGAAAATGTTTTGATTGAACCAATACCAGTATGATTTGTTGTTGTTTTGCTTTCATTTAGAATCTGACCAATATTAACATTTTAATTATCTTTATTTGATAAGATATTTATAATTGATTCAGTTTTATCTTTTTGATAACTTATATTCATTTTGTGTCCATGACAAGGATTTGGTAATTCACTGATTTTGGAGTCGGATGTTGTTTTAGCATTACATATGCAAAAAAGATACGAAAAGTTCAGAAAGACACTTCAACTTTGGTTGCAAAATAAGTTAGATACCAAACTAATGATTTTTGGAGGATGATTCAGGAGTGGTGTAAAGAAGCAGAAAGGTGTTACGATAAAGGGTATTGTGAAAGCTGAAAGATAATATTGTAAGGTCATCAGGGTACAGGTAGAAAGTCAGGAATGGAGTTTGAAAAATGATAGAAAGGAGAGAAGAGCGTTTATCACCAATGGACTTTCAACTGTTGTATTTTTGTGGATTATTGGGTTTATCTGTGGATTATTATCTGTAATAAACTTTTCAAAGTTAATGTTATGTTTTTGTTTTGTTTGAACTTGATTCTTCAGTAATATGACGAGTCATTGTGAGATTTGATTGTTATCATTATAATGGTGCATACTTTCCCATTAAAAAAAATGGATAAAAAAATGCTGCCCATTTTTAGACACAAGAGTACCAAGAGGCAGAACATTATATGCCTGTCCTATGCCAAAAGAAATATGGTTTGAAAAAAAGACAACACGAAAAAAAAAAAAAAAAAAAAATATTGAAATGCCTCTGAGAAAGCATAAGTTAGCATAAGTTTAAATCATCATAATCGTTTCAAGTTTGAAAGAAATTGGTTAAAAACTGAGGGAGAGAACTGCCGGTCAAAATACCATTGGGGAAAACAGTGCTTTATGCTTTCTTGAAAAAGCTTACCAAGAATAAAGAAATCAATCAAAATAGGGGACAGGATTCTCTGAACAAGTTTGCTGAAAATGACAGCATATAAATTAATGAATCAAAATACCATTAGAAAAAACACTTTGTTTTTATGAATAAGCTTAAAAAGAAGAGAAGAAATTGGTGGAAATGGAGGGGATGATTCTCTGAAAAATTTTGCTGATAATGTAGAGCACAATACCTCCTCCGCAATTGTTGAATCACAAAATGTTGTTCAGGAAACTTCAGTTACAGTGATTTAGCCTTTAAAGGTTTAAAACTGTGATCTAGCCTGTCAAGGTTAAAAACTGTGATTTAGCCTGTCAAGGTTAAAAACTGTGATTTAGCCTGTCAAGGTTAAAAAATATCATTTAAAACTGTAGAAGAAGGTCCCTGGACAAGATGGAAATACAGTGAAAAAACACTCCAAAAAAATTCATGTCACGGCAATAAAATCTAGCTGCGAAGTTCAAAATCTTGACAAGGTGAATATTTTGAAAATAGGGGCAGTAACTCTTGAATCAGTTGAATCAAATGCCATTCAGGAAAACACAAGTTCATGTAAAGGTGATTTAAAAATTTAAGTCTAACAAGTTTGAAATACACCAAGTAAAAATTAGAGAAGGAAATCTTGTTTTTCAAAAGCACAGATCATAATGAACAGATGAATAACAGCATTCAATAATTTCTGTTTCGAAAATTTTGACAAACATGTAAACAAGTATTTATGTGTTATACTTAATCAAGTTGCACCACAAAAACTTCAAATCACATTTTCATTTAACACATTTAACATTTAGATTCTGGAATCCTTATTCCTGAGATTCAAATGTCACATGTCTATCAATAAAAGAATGAAACTATAATATAGTGATTCTGCTGGGGTAAGAAATATGTTAACAATTAAGTGTACTGACATCACCCACAGAAGGTGTGTAGTGTACTGACATCACCCACAGAAGGTGTGTAGTGTACTGTGATACATTGTGTACTGACATCACCCACAGAAGGTGTGTAGTGTACTGACATCACCCACAGAAGGTGTGTAGTGTACTGACATCACCCACAGAAGGTGTGTAGTGTACTGACATCACCCACAGAAGGCGTGTAGTGTACTGTGATACCTTGTGTACTGACATCACCCACAGAAGGTGTGTAGTGTACTGTGATACATTGTGTACTGACATCACCCACAGAAGGTGTGTAGTGTACTGTGATACATTGTGTACTGACATCACCCACAGAAGGTGTGTAGTGTACTGATATCACCCACAGGAGGTGTGTAGTGTACTGACACCACCCACAGAAGGCGTGTTGTGTACTGTGATAAATTGTGTACTGACATCACACACAGGGGGTGTGTAGTGAACTGA
This sequence comes from Ylistrum balloti, assembly GCF_031769215.1. NCBI lineage: Eukaryota > Metazoa > Mollusca > Bivalvia > Pectinida > Pectinidae > Ylistrum > Ylistrum balloti. The sequence continues at coordinate 175,929 of NW_026782258.1, read as the reverse complement.
CATCACTCACAGGAGGTGTGTAGCATACTAACATCACCTACAGGAGGTGTGTAGTGTACTGACATCACCCACAGAAGGTGTGTACTGTACTGTGATACGTTATGTACTGACATCACCCACAGAAGGTCTGTAGTGTACTGACATCACCCACAGAAGGTATGTAGTGTACTGTGATACCTTTTGTACTGACATCACCCACAGAAGGTGTGTAGCGTACTGACATCACCCACAGGAGGTGTGTAGTGTACTGTGATACATTGTGTACTGACATCACCCAAAGAAGGTGTGTAGTGTACTGACATCACCCACAGAAGGCGTGTAGTGTACTGTGATACCTTTTGTACTGACATCACCCACAGAAGGTGTGTAGCGTACTGACATCACCCACAGGAGGTGTGTAGTGTACTGACATCACCCACAGGAGGTGTGTAGTGTACTGTGATACATTGTGTACTGACATCACACACAGGAGGTGTGTAGCGTACTGACATCACACACAGTAGGTGTTAGTGAACTGACATCACTCACAGGAGGTGTGTAGTGTAATGACATCACCCACAAGAGGTGTGTAGTGTGATTACATCACTCAGAGGAGGTGTGTAGTGTACTAACATCACCTAAAGGAGGTGTTTAGCGTACTGACATCACTCTCAGGAGGTGTGTAGTATACTGACATCACCTACAGGAGGTGTGTAGCATACTGACATCACCCACAGAAAGTGTGTAGTTTACTGTGATACAATGTGTACTGACATCACCCACAGGAGGTGTGTAGTGTATTGACATCACTCACAGGAGGTGTGTAGTGTACTGACATCACTCACAGGAGGTGTGTAGTGTACTGACATTTGCCACAAAAGGTGTGTAGTGTAATGACATCACCTACAGGAGATGTGAAGTGTACTAACAGCACTTACAGGTGTGTAGTGTACTGACATCACTCACTGGAGGTGTGTAGTGTACTGACATCACTCTCAGGAGGTGTGTAGTGTACTGACATCACCTACAGGAGGTGTGTAGCATACTGACATCACTCTCAGGAGGTGTGTAGTGTACTGACATCACCTACAGGAGGTGTGTAGCATACTGACATCACTCACAGGAGGTGTGTAGTGACATCACTCACAGGAGGTGTGTAGTGTACTGACATCACTCACAGGAGGTGTGTAGTGTACTGACATCACTCACAGGAAGTGTGTAGCATACTGACATCACTCACGGGAGGTGTGTAGTGTACTATAATTAGATGTGTAATGACATCACCCACAGTATGTGTATAGTGACTGACATCACTCACAGGAGGTGTGTAGTGTACTGACATCATTCACAGTAGGTATGTAGCCTTCTGACATCACCCAAAGGAAGTGTGAAGTGAACTGACATCACCCACAGGAGGTGTGTAGCGTACTGACATCACTCATAGGAAGTGTGTAGTGAACTGACATCACCCACTTCAGGTGTGTTGTGTAATTAGATGTTTACTGACATTTGCCACAGAAGGTGTGTAGTGTACTGTAATTAGATGTGTACTGACGTCACCAACAGGAGGTGTGTAGTGTATTGACATGACGCACAGGAGGTGTGTAGTGTACTGATATCACTCACAGGAGGTGTGTAGCGTACTGACATCACCAACAGGAGGTGTGTAGTGTACTGACATCACTCACAGAAGATGTGTAGTGTAATTAGATGAGCACTGACATTTTCCACAGGAGGTGTGCAGTGGTCTGTAATTAGATGTATATTGACATCAGCCACAGGTGTGTAGTGTACTGTAATTAGATGTGTACTGACGTCACCCACAGGAGGTGTGAAGTGTACTGTAATTAGATGTGTACTGACGTCACCCGCAGAAGTGAAGTATACTGTAATTAGATGGGTACTGACGCCACTCCAGGAGTAGTGTAGTATAGAATATGTAGATGTGTAATGGCTGTAACCACTGGAGGTGTACAGTATAATGTCATTTCCCACATGATCAAATTAGGTGTAGTGTATACCCTGGTGAGATGTTGACCATGTTAATCTTGATAAGGTAAGAATTAATATACACATTAAGTATCATATGACATTTTGGTCTGTTTAGATGTTTGGCTATGATTTTTTATTACCGGGACAGAAATGTTAAGACTGTTGGCTGAACTAAAATGTTTATGATATTTATTGGACATTAACAACAATTTTTAAAGGTTAAGTAAAATAAGTTATATATCAGTACAGAACATCCACTTGAAACCTGACGCCATGAAAATTTATGCTTTGCAAAGAATGTGAAAGCACAGTCAATATTTTCGTTGTAAAAGTAAATGGGCGCAAGCAACAAAACAACCAGATTTTTCAATCGTATTCCCATCCCATTTACGATTGTATTGAGCAAAGCGAGATGAGGGGGCTTCTGTCGAAAATAAATAAATATAAAGTCCCCAAGTGATAACACGGTCATTCACCAAAAAACATATAATTACAAAAAGTCACACAGCTTCTTTTTGTGTGAGTGTTTTATTTTTATTTTTTATTCTTTTTTTTAATTTTTTATCCAGCACCGTTCAGGCTAGTACGTTCTCAATAAGACATTTTGAGACAACCGTAATTTACAAAACCGGAAATAATTTATGGTTATCTCCCTTGCATATTTCCGGCTTAAAGATGAAAACAGAAACAGCAACGAAAATATATTACGATTAGGAATGGCCGCATCTTTTTTTCACACCTTTCATAAGTGCTCTCCGGATTACAAGGAACCGAAATCAAAACGACCCTCTACTTTGATTAGCTCTTTTTTTTTTTTTACCGCTGACACACTTTCCTGCCAGTAATCGATTTTCAGCGGTCTAGATAATGGGGGACGGATGCTGAAGGTCCAGAAATTCGATATTGTTATTGATTGTTAAACCAAAGTTGCATGAGAAATTATTTTTTCCATGATTACCAAAATGTCACAGACTGACTCGATGACACCACAAAGATGATGACGTTCTCGAAATATGTTTGGCGGTCAAATAATGGACGTGATAGTAATTGATGTTGCTTCATCATGAGAACCAGAAGACTGATGTCAGTTAACATGAAACGCTGTCGGAATGGAACACGAATCTCGTGGTGTTTACACAAGATGACAAGCATGTAATGCATTAGACAAGGCGGCATTATTGCATTGACACTATGTTCGTCACTATTGCAGTGTGCTCATTCCTGTTGGGGGTGGGTCTGACATTGCTCTCCCTATACCTGATCTATAAAAGCCAGCTGCGTTTGATGCCTCAGGCAAATATTCCACATGTTCCACAGTTTGCTCCCTACAAATTACCAAAGGTACACTGCTTGAATCATTACATGTACCCAAAACACAAATATATTTAAATGTATCTGAGTGAAAAAAAAATCTTTTTTATTTTCCACTTGAGTTGTTGTAAATGTCAAAATACAAATATTAATGAATACATCAGAAAGGATGAAAAAAGTATGCATTGTTTTCTTTTACTTAATTTATCAAACGTCCAATTTAATGTATCAAACATTCAATTTTTTCTAGTCACTTACAATGTAATGTATTTTAATGTACTGAAATGCTTAAACCTTATTAACCCATTCATTAGAAGCCACTTGATTACACAGTGATTGAAAAAATCTAGTTATAGCAGGTTATTGTATGAAAGATTTAGTTATGACATGTTATAATGTATAAAAGGTCTAGCTGTACTATGACAAGGTAATGTATCACTTGCTATTTATATCAGGTTAATGTATAAAAGGTATGTCTGTGATAACTTGATATATGAAATTTTTTGTGTCAGAGGTTCGTATAAAATGCCAGATTATGACAGGTTAATGTAAAAAAAAAAAAAAAAAAAAGTATGTGTATTACATATAAATGTATAAAAATCTGGTTATGACAGGATAATATATGGAAGATTTGGTTATGACAGGCTAATGTATAATAATGTTGTTATGACAGGTTAATGTACACAAGATCTGGTTATGACAGGTTAATATATAATAATGTGGTCATGACTGGTTAATGTATACTAGATCTGGTTATGACAGGTTAATGCACAAAAGATCTGGTAACGAGAGGTTAATGTATAAAAGATTTGCTATATCAAGTTAATGTCAAAGAAATGTGGTTATGACAGGTTAATGTACAAAAGGTATGTTAATGACAGGTTAATGTATAAAAGATCTAGATATGACAGGTTAATATGCAAAAATGTGGTTATGACCGGTTAATATATAATAATGTGGTTATGACAGGTTAATATATCATCATGTGGTTATGACAGGTTAATGTACACAAGGTCTGGTTATGACAGGTTAATTTATAATAATGTGGTCATGACTGGTTAATGTATACTGGATCTGATTATGACAGGTTAATATATAAAAGATCTGGTTATGACAGCTTAATGTTCAACAGATCTTGTTATCGTAAAAGAGATGGTTATGACAGTTTTATGTATAAAAGATAGGGTTATGATAACAGGTTGACAAGGTTTATTTTGTACATTTCTATGCTACCTGAAAATTTCAGGGTGAGCATATAGTTAGCCACTTTGTCTGTAGCATAACTTAGCCCACAGTGGAGTGAGGATCATAAAACTTGTTCCAAATTCAGGGCCCGCAACCATTTAACTACAGAATTACTGCCCTTTGTTAAACCTTTGATGTCCAGAGCATAACTTTTTTCATTTAGGTTAGGACACCAAAATTTGATGATGCAGTGCATTGAATTCAGGGCCTGCAACCCCTTAGTTACAGAGTTGGTCATCTTTTTTAAAATGTTATGTTCGTAGCATAGCTTTGACTTCATTTAAACTAGGGTAATGAAACTTGGTGGATACATTTGGTCACACTAATAGGATGTACACTATACAAAACTCAGTGCCAGGTACCGCATGATAACAGAATTATTTCCCTTTGTCAAAACTTTGTGTCCAATAAAATCCTTTCCAGGGAGTATTCATCAGTTTCACTGATACTCTTGTTTTTATGGAAGTTCAAAATGAAATTTTAACAATTTTTGTTACATTTAATCGCTTTCAAGGTTGAGTCCTGCTTCCACAAAATCACTTGTTTATGTGGGAAATGTCTGATCAAGACATGTTATTTTATCTTTTTCACAAAATCATTTGTATATATTTATCTTTCAGGAACTTTTGCAGTTGTTGAAAGACCCTGGTCAGCTTGGTAAAAAGGAAGATTGTATTTATCTGAACCTGCTTTTTCAGTTTTTGTTCAAAGAACTGAAAGACTCCAAACGAATCAGACAGTAAGTAAACCACACAATATTATAGAAAATGGAAGGTCAAAGGTTATCATAGTTTGGTAATTGTATACCTATGTTCTTCAATATTGTATAAAGTTTCCAAATAGTGTACACTATGTATGTCAGTATGTCAGTGATAGTAACCTTCACACTGGTCATTTATCTGATGAAGGTATCAACTGTAGTCATCAAAACGTCACACTCCGATTTCCTACTGGTTGTGTTTCAAGAACTTTTATTCTGTTGACATAACCAACATGAAGAAAATATTTTTAACAAACGAAAGAAAATACTACTGGTTGTGTTTCAAGAACTTTTATTCTGTTGACATAACCAACACAAAGAAAATATTTTTGACAAACAAAAGAAAATACTACTGGTTGTGTTTCAAGAACTTTTATTCTGTTGACAAAAACACAACACAACACAAAGAAATATTTTTGACAAACAAAAGAAAATACTACTGGTTGTGTTTCAAGAACTTTTATTCTGTTGACATAACCAACACAAAGAAATATTTTTGACAAACAAAAGAAAATACTACTGGTTGTGTTTCAAGAACTTTTATTCTGTTGACAAAACCAACACAAAGAAAATATTTTTGACAAACAAAAGAAAATACTACTGGTTGTGTTTCAAGAACTTTTATTCTGTTGACATAACCAACATGAAGAAAATATTTTGACAAACAAAAATAAACCAATATTGTGAAATATTAATAATTTTAATTCAACAATGGTGTGAAATTTTCATTATTTCAGTTCACCAACAGTGTAAAGTTTTCATTATTTTAATACAACAATAGTTTTCATTATTTTAATACAACAATAGTGTAAGTTTTCATTATTTTGATACAACAATAGTGTAAGTTTTCATTATTTTGATACAACAATAGTGTAAGTTTTCATTATTTTGATACAACAATATAAGTTTTCATTATTTTGATACAACAATAGTGTAAAGTTTTCATTATTTTGATACAACAATAGTGTAAAGTTTTCATTATTTTGATACAACAATAGTGTAAGTTTTCATTATTTTGATACAACAATAGTGTAAAGTTTTCATTATTTTGATACAACAATAGTGTAAAGTTTTCATTATTTTGATACAACAATAGTGTAAAGTTTTCATTATTTTGATACAACAACAGTGTGAAGTTTTCATTATTTTGATACAACAATAGTGACAACAATAGTGTAAAGTTTTCATTATTTTGATACAACAGTAGTGTAAAGTTTTCATTATTTTGATACAACAATAGTGTAAGTTTTCATTATTTTGATGCTGCAAAAGTTGAAACCTATACCTTAGTGACATAATTACTCTGTGATCCCAAATTAGATGGGCCGTAAAGAAGATGAATGTAGAGTTTGAGGAAATGTTGCAGACTACAACTGGCAAGTTGATTGATCAGATATCGGTATGTAACATCATCAACAGGAAGCTGAATTGGTCTCAATTTAGATGTTTCAAGAATAGATGTAGCTTATACAAATTGTAAATGTAAATGGTAGTCCTTGGTAAAAACATTGCTACCTTGGTTTCAAATATTCTATTCATACTTCACAGACATTGTTAATGGCAAGAGAAAAAGGTGATCTGATATCATATTCAATAACATTTTATCTAATTGCATGTGTTTTGAATTTAGCTTTAGGTTTCCTTGTCAATTCATGAAGCGAGTTTATTTGATATTTCACTTTATATGTCTGTTTTAAATTGGAAATTCTGGGTGACATTTTCTTCAGTATAATATAGTTCTGATCACTAAGTGTGTTTGTATGAATTTCTGTATCCTGTCATTCAATAGGTGAGGGACTTCAATATGGGCAGTTCCTTCCCTGTGCTTAAGTCTGTTGCTGTACAGAAAGCTCAGATAGAACAAGAAGATCAACTGGAGGTCAGTAAGATCGTCATTTTAAATTTCAGAGTTGCAAAAAGATGAAATCTATATTAACATTTCTATATTCCATATACTAATTCAATTGTTAATGCTTGAATGTAAATCATAACAACCTTAATTATCTAAACAAATCTTACTGCAGCTGCAAATATTTTTGATATGTTAATCGTGAACAATAATAAGTTATGCAAGCATGTTGAAATATCAAGAACAGAGTCTTCTGTTTGAATCTTTATTTTGTTCTTACATAATTCTGTACCAGACTTATAGACTTGTACCTGAATTAATGGTAACAGTATTTATTCAACTGTATATCTCTTACCCAGGTATTAGATCTGGCCATGGACATAGATTACAGTGGAGGGTTCCAGCTAGCGGTAGATATTGACCTTGTGTTTGGAAAGTGGGCTTATCTGTGTGTGACCATTACTAGTCTTAAAGGTATAGGCAGACTTCAGTTGTCACGTCAGCCCTATACTCACTGGTCCTTCTCATTTTACGAGGTAAAGATTGTGTTGGTACGGTGATAAGATCTGTCTATTTCTAAGTAAAGAAAATGGCAGCCATTAATATATGTTCAGAATGATGGAAGTCTTAACACCATAAAGTTTGCATTTACTTGTTTCTAGTACAATTATCTTTGAAAAAAGACCCTCTGTTCATTCTTAAAACATTAAAAAAAGGCCCCTGTCGCTGCATAACATTTAAACATTTACACAAGTTACTATTTACATTGGTTATGTACATATATATATTTTCTAGTCTTGTTTATTTGAAGTTTGAATATAGTGTTAAATTAGCATGTTTGAGCTTCAGAATCTATGAATTGAAATTTGTCTTTGAAAGGAGCCACAGATTGCCTTCAGCATAGATTCAAGGTATGGTGGAAAAGCTCTTCCTCAAATCACCTCACTTGTCATCACTCAGGTCAGTATAGACAAGTTATTTGGAGAATTAACTTCAGATCTCTTCTGTCGTCATTCAGGTTTACTGGTTTTTAGAAAAAAGAGTGAAAAATATCATTATGCTTAGACAAAAAAAGGAGAAAATCCTATTTAACAGCTCAAAGTTTCTTCACCCAGTTTATGATATAGTCACAGACAAAATATCAAATGTTGCCCATTCTTCTCGCATGATAAATTTAGAAATATTCTGAGACATGAAATATTGTGGATTCCTGTACTTACCACCCGAAAAACGAGGGTTTAGGCTTATAACTGTTATCAATGACTCCTGTCAGTTGGATTGTTGTAAGGTCCAGTATCTTATGTGTACACTTAGGACGTGTACATTTACGAAAAATTGATTCAGAATTTATCATAACTCTCAGTAAGTTATGTGAATATTTATGTTATATTTGCAGATAAAAAGGTCATTAAGAAAGAAACATATATTACCTAATTATAAGATGAGATTTCGACCCTTTTTCGACCGCCCAGAAGAATTTAAAGTTGCCAGGGAATTGAGAATCCATGGTAACAGAATAGGTGAAGGTCAGCTACAGGTGACCATTGTAGAGTGTAGCCGACTGTCCATCACAGAGGTGCCTGCTAATTGTCAGCTGTACTGTACACTGTCTATAGGTATGATACTCATAATCACAGTCATGTATCAAAATGTTTGTGTTTGCCATCCTTTGGGTCTTTGCACTAGTTTTAAATTATTGTAAAAATCATGTTTGTAATTGTCAAAAGCATGGGATGCTCATAAATGTATAATTTATCTTGGACGATCTCAATATCAAGATAAGTGCTAAATAACTTTTTAGTCAAGCTGAAAAAGACAAGACACCTTGACCACCTCATTGTGTAAATAATATGTTGATAAAGTTGTTTACTGATCTCTGATTCCAAGCTGTCACAATTTGACACCACTGTCCAAAAAATCCTAACATATGTCCATGATTTACAACCACTAAATTTGAAAAGAAATTCTTATCTGTTTCTAGCTCAGTTTCTTGAAGGAAAATCAAACCATGTGATATCTAAAAGATGCTCGGCCAGAAACATTCTTTAGAGCTTATTTCATTGAATAACCTTGACTCATTTAAAGGTCACAGGGGCTTATTAAAATCTTTCTACAATTTCTTATTAACAAAAGAAAAGTTATAATATTTGGCCCTTACCATACTGGGATGAATTTAAAAAATGATTGATTAATGAAATTGACCTGCTTTTAATGTCTTATCGGTGAACTGAGTCATAGTTTACAAGGATACTTCTTGAATGATCAAAGATCAAGCTTAGACTGAATGAAAAGTTTTTGAGTTTGACAAACACATGAATGACATTTAAAGTCACAGCATTAAAATACGAAAAGGTAGCCCAACAAAGTCTAAGATTTTAGAAGTGATGATAGTAACAAGTGAATAAGCCAAATTTTTTAAAACCAAAAATAGGACTTGTGTGAAGGCAAGTGCTTTTGTACGTAAGACAAATAAGGGATAATTTGATAGGTAAGTTAATTACAACGAGACTTGTCTGATGTACAGGAAACGAAACAAACAAGAAGATGCTCAAACATTAGGCTGTGATTAAACAGAAAGTTAGTAAAAGTAAGTGAATGAGATGAAAAGAATTTTGAGAGAATACTTTTTGGACTTTATATCGTTGGTCTGACATGTCAACTGAACATTCTGAGATCAATTTCTTGGCTCCCGGAGATCAATTTTGACAGAAGTTTTGAGTGGAAGTAGAAGTTTTTTTTTACCATTTTCAGCCCCAAAAAGTAACTCATTACACGGGTTTTTACAGTATCACTGTAGTAGATTGATAACAAAGGATGTAAGATGGCTTTCTGTTTTTTAGATAACATGGAGTGGACGGAATTAGTAGACTTAAAGAAGAAAGTATGGGATGTTCTAGACATTGAGATTGTCACAATGCCTGCAGCATCAATAGGACTAAATATGAAGGAGGTAATGAAACTCAATAGGAATATTCTAAATGTACAATTCTTCAAAATTTCTTGTGTATGAATTCAACTTTTCATATCCAATCTTACTTACTCTGATGTGAACTTTTTTTCTCATACTGTTATTTTACCTGAAGTGTTTAGTCAGCATTAAGATAAAGGATTTCTGAAGTCATTTCATCATTACCTTAATCAACACCTGTTATATGAAAGAAATGGGGTAAATATATAAACAAAGCTCTGTGTGGGAATAAATCCAGTAAGATTGGTGTTATCCACCATGTAAAGATATTTTGGTGATGTCTGATGGATTCATGTTGTTGTTATGTTTGTTCTGCTGTGGAAGAAATTGAATAATAATGCAAATATTTTATTGAAATTTGTACATGTTCCCTTTTTAAATAACAGTTGTAGCTATAGAAACATTAAAAGTCCCAGTAAAAGTTCTACTGCAGTAAGATTACATGATGATGAGACTATGTTGACAGGACTTCCTGCTGGAGAAGTATGAGGATGTAGTGGTAATAGACAGTGTTGTGCCAAAGTCACCAGCAGCCATGACAGATATCAGAAAGGTATGGAAACAGGAAAGGTTACAAAGTGACATTCTTACAATTAATCTTTCATTTAACAACTGGACATATAACAGGGGTAAGATCTGATTAATTGTCTTAGTGTTATCTAAAGAAAGGAATTCTGATAGAAGATGTACAAATCTCAGTACATGTATTTACAGTTTGAGTGTATGAATGAATGAAACTTTTAAAAACTTAGTCCCAGCTTTAGCATTACAATTATGTTGTTAAATTCTTGGTTGGTTGTGGGATGATTTTATCTATTGACTGTTTTGTAGAGAGATATACTAGTCAGTGTGGGATGTCTCTATTGACTGTTTTGTAGAGAGATATACTAGTCAGTGTGGGATGTCTCTATTGACTGTTTTGTAGGGAGATATACTAGTCAGTGTGGGATGTCTCTATTGACTGTTTTGTAGAGAGATATACTAGTCAGTGTGGGATGTCTCTATTGACTGTTTTGTAGAGAGATATACTAGTCAGTGTGGGATGTCTCTATAGACTGTTTTGTAGGGAGATATACTAGTCAGTGTGGGATGTCTCTATTGACTGTTTTGTAGAGAGATATACTAGTCAGTGTGGGATGATTTTCTCTATAGACTGTTTTGTAGGGAGATATACTAGTCAGTGTGGGATGTCTCTATTGACTGTTTTGTAGAGAGATATACTAGTCAGTGTGGGATGTCTCTATTGACTGTTTTGTAGAGAGATATACTAGTCAGTGTGGGATGTCTCTATTGACTGTTTTGTAGAGAGATATACTAGTCAGTGTGGGATGATTTTCTCTATAGACTGTTTTGTAGGGAGATATACTAGTAAGTGTGGGATGATTTTATCTATTGACTGTTTTGTAGAGAGATATACTAGTCAGTGTGGGATGATTTTCTCTATAGACTGTTTTGTAGGGAGATATACTAGTCAGTGTGGGATGTCTCTATTGACTGTTTTGTAGGGAGATATACTAGTCAGTGTGGGATGATTTTCTCTATTGACTGTTTTGTAGTGAGATATACTAGTCAGTGTGGGATGATTTTCTCTATAGACTGTTTTGTAGTGAGATATACTAGTCAGTGTGGGATGATTTTCTCTATTGACTGTTTTGTAGGGAGATATACTAGTCAGTGTGGGATGTCTCTATTGACTGTTTTGTAGAGAGATATACTAGTCAGTGTGGGATGATTTTCTCTATAGACTGTTTTGTAGTGAGATATACTAGTCAGTGTGGGATGATTTTCTCTATTGACTGTTTTGTAGTGAGATATACTAGTCAGTGTGGGATGATTTTCTCTATTGACTGTTTTGTAGAGAGATATACTAGTCAGTGTGGGATGTCTCTATTGACTGTTTTGTAGAGAGATATACTAGTCAGTGTGGGATGATTTTCTCTATTGACTGTTTTGTAGGGAGATATACTAGTCAGTGTGGGATGATTTTCTCTATAGACTGTTTTGTAGAGAGATATACTAGTCAGTGTGGGATGATTTTATCAATTGACTGTTTTGTAGGGAGATATTCTAGTCAGTGTGGGATGATTTTCTCTATAGACTGTTTTGTAGAGAGATATACTAGTCAGTGTGGGATGATTTTCTCTATTGACTGTTTTGTAGAGAGATATACTAGTCAGTGTGGGATGATTTTCTCTATAGACTGTTTTGTAGGGAGATATACTAGTCAGTGTGGGATGATTTTCTCTATTGACTGTTTTGTAGTGAGATATACTAGTCAGTGTGGGATGATTTTCTCTATTGACTGTTTTGTAGGGAGATATACTAGTCAGTGTGGGATGATTTTCTCTATAGACTGTTTTGTAGTGAGATATACTAGTCAGTGTGGGATGATTTTCTCTATAGACTGTTTTGTAGGGAGATATACTAGTCAGTGTGGGATGATTTTCTCTATTGACTGTTTTGTAGGGAGATATACTAGTCAGTGTGGGATGATTTTCTCTATTGACTGTTTTGTAGTGAGATATACTAGTCAGTGTGGGATGATTTTCTCTATTGACTGTTTTGTAGGGAGATATACTAGTCAGTGTGGGATGATTTTCTCTATTGACTGTTTTGTAGGGAGATATACTAGTCAGTGTGGGATGATTTTCTCTATTGACTGTTTTGTAGAGGAGATATACTAGTCAGTGTGGGATGATTTTCTCTATTGACTGTTTTGTAGAGAGATATACTAGTCAGTGTGGGATGATTTTCTCTATTGACTGTTTTGTAGGGAGATATACTAGTCTCTATAGACTGTTTTGTAGAGAGATGTACTAGTCAGTGTGGGATGTCTCTATTGACTGTTTTGTAGAGAGATGTACTAGTCAGTGTGGGATGATTTTCTCTATAGACTGTTTTGTAGAGAGATATACTAGTCAGTATGGGATGTCTCTATTGACTGTTTTGTAGGGAGATATACTAGTCAGTGTGGGATGATTTTCTCTATAGACTGTTTTGTAGGGAGATATACTAGTCAGTGTGGGATGATTTTCTCTATAGACTGTTTTGTAGGGAGATATACTAGTCAGTGTGGGATGATTTTCTCTATAGACTGTTTTGTAGAGAGATATACTAGTCAGTGGAATGATTTTCTCTATAGACTGTTTTGTAGGGAGATATACTAGTCAGTGTGGGATGATTTTCTCTATAGACTGTTTTGTAGAGAGATATACTAGTCAGTGTGGGATGTCTCTATTGACTGTTTTGTAGAGAGATGTACTAGTCAGTGTGGGATGTCTCTATTGACTGTTTTGTAGAGAGATATACTAGTCAGTGTGGGATGTCTCTATTGACTGTTTTGTAGTGAGATATTCTAGTCAGTGTGGGATGATTTTCTCTATTGACTGTTTTGTAGGGAGATATACTAGTCAGTGTGGGAACTTCAAGAGTTACATCATCCAAGCAGGCCAAAAAGCTGTTTAAAAATGCTGGAGACAGGTATGGTATTGAATGAAGGATCCAATTTGTTCAGCTTAGAAATCTCAGATTCATCTTATCAATCCATGCCCCATAGTTTAATTGGTACAAACTTCAGTGAATGAATATTTATAATTAGTGTTTAGAAATTGTTTTGATTATTTATGATATTAATAAGTTCCTTTCATCCAGGCTGTAAATTCCCTGGAAACATCTTAGTTAGGGAACAATCTAAAGATTATTAGCTAAGCAGTCTTGAATTCTACCTCATTACAAACAAAATACAGCACCTGTATCAGGTTGAATGACCCAATTCTGAAAATCTTTTATTTGTACATATGTTCTATTGTTACATGGACTGTATGCCATACTTTTGTATTTTTATGTTACTATAGATTTACTGTCCGCATAGAGAGACCCAAGTCTAAAAGCCAGCAATCCCAGGACATGCCACAAACAGAGGAGAGCTTTCTATCATTGGTATTTATCTGTCAGTGTATCAAAAGGAACAGTGGCGTTACCAAGCTGCTGACCTCAAATTTGGAATCTGATTTTGTCATTTGTACAGGTGGTAGACACTGCTGGTGGACTTGAAGTCTGCGAGGTTTGCTATATGTGTTAAGTGCTCTTACACATTAGAATTGGAATCCTTATAATGAATCGAATATTAAATAGTGTGATATCTGAAAAATAATGATCTTTGATGGAGTACATTATATACTACCATGTACAGAAAGCTAAAATAGATTATTGTTTGAAATAAAGTCGAAAGTTTCCAGGAGGAAAATTTTGAAAAAGCTTAGTTCTTATTAATTTGGAGATAAATAAAATACTCCCTCTTGCTGGGTCTCCACCCTACAGAAGTTCAAAATTAGACCTTACAAATTTGTGATCAGCAGAAGATAGATTTGTTATTGTTTCTGAAAATTTAGTCATCTGGATGCCATTTTAATTTGAAAACATTTCTAAAGTAACAAACAACTTAAAACACATTGTGGAAGTATCTAATCCTCTATATGGTGGTTGGTTTCTAAAGTGACATCTTTATAAAGTAAGTTTTTCAGTTGACCAATATCTGTAGTAACAAGTTTGCATCACAATTTCATTTGTGAACAATCCCTGATTGTCTTCCCTTGTTTTAGGATGTAGACAGTGACTTAGGTGGACAAGAAAAGTCATGTGATCAGAAGGAGGACTTTGTGCACATCAGTTTCAAAATGTCAGATTATGAGGACAAAAAAGTACAACCAGGGGTCAAGGATGTTACAGAAAAACAAGGTCAGATAGGGTTCAAGGACACTACAGAGAAAATGTCGCAGAAACAAGGGGTCATGTCTTTTGTTAATACAGGGAAAGCATTGTTACAGAGGAAGGTGAAAGGTCAAACAGATGGTGGCAAAGGTAGCGTTTCTTTATCTTCTTCAGCAGTGGACACAACTGCAAAAGCCATGAAGGGTTTCACTCAAACTCAGTCTGCATCCTCCTCCCCACGGAAAGAGGTCAACCTGAAGTCTGTACGACAGCGGGCCCACAGCGACACTGCTCTTATAACGGTAAGTATCAAAGACATTGTGCAATTCCTGCACTGTTGCTCACATACATGTTTGAACTATTTTAAAGATGATAACTTGTAATGATAGAATATTGATATATATTTCTTGATGATGTTCAAATATCACGTACTATTTTTCATAATTTTACAGTTAGTACATTGAAATTATCTGTCTAAATATTTCATTACGACAAGTTATAGATAAAGGTCACAGATGATGAAGAGTATGGTTGGATCAATAACATACACAATTACTGATGGTTGTTATGTCTGTTGACAAGGTTCAGGATGACCTTGATGAAGATGGAGGTAGTGATGGAGAGGATGTCCAGGACCAGGATGACCAGTCATGTGACCAGCACAAGACAGAGGAGATCTCCTCTAGGCAGGTATGCTGTGATTAAGTTATATGGTACATTTTGTGTCAGGGTGTGTATATAGCATCTTCATTATAAGTTTTTAGGAGTTAAATGTCTCTGAACTAACGTAACCTATATAGATTATGTTTCATAGTTTCTTGATCGAGACAATTAAGTAGAAGGTAGTATCACTGTATAATGTTTAACTACCTGTTTGAAATATTCAAATATGTTTTACCTTTCAGAACCCCAAATGGGATGAGAAGTTTATGTTACATGTGGATAAGGATGCTTGCTACCTCAACGTGTGTGTCTGGTGTAAAATTCCTCCCAAGCTTGACAAACACGTCAGAGTTATTAAACCAGGCAAGGAGATTTTACTGGGACATGTAAGTGGATGAGTAATTTTAAAATATTAGAAAGGTAATGTTATTTACCCTGGTGTTTATAAAAACAGGTGGAAAATGTGCCATGTTTTGATCTGTGGTTTCAGCACAGTAGGTCTGTGTATATATATATGGACGGATTTTACCATTATCAGTGTATTGACATGCATTTGCACACGATTGGGAAAATATGTGTTGTCAACTTGTGTTCTCTTTGAAATTTTACACAAATGTGATTTTGAAGGAAAATTAGCAGAATTTTACAATATATGTACCTTAATAGAGATTTTAAAATGTAAACTAGACAAGGAGTGAGAAATGGATTTTTATTTATATTTAAACATTTATAAAATTCTATGTTTATTGTGGTTGTATTTATGTTATAGGTGAGTCTGTCTGTACCTGATATATGTCTGGACTGTTTGATGACCACACAGGGAGATACACAGCATACCATTCCCCTGGTACACACAGACCCCAGGGCTGGGGCAAGGTTTGTATACTGCTACTCACAACAGTTTTTTATGAGTACAGTGATCGAAATCATTTCTATCCAGTCAATACTTAATACTGGATAATACAGTTTAATTGATTTTGAATGAATTTGTTTTTTCAATTAAGATTTAAATTTATTAAAACTTGATTTCCAGAAATGGTTTAAAGAAAGTGACTATGATATTATTTTTTCAGTCGTGCTAAATTTTCTAATCTGGCAAGTCACAAAGGTTTTGAGCCATCCCTCTGTAATGGGGACATAACTCTTGCGTTTTGGCACAAACCTGTCAAGATGAGTGATGAGGACCGGAAAAAGATGACCAAAATGAAGCGGGAGGTCCATACAGAATCTCCACCTCCAGATCTACCACCGGTCAACACTAAAGAGAGTGATATAAACTGTATCAAAAAGTAGGTATAAATTGGAGAACTGAGTAATAACAATAATGTTAGCATCCTCTAGGAACTCAGTCGTTCATGACTAGCTTCAATATGTAGGAAAGTGAGTCGGTGACAGACAAATGGACGCTGTGATATCCCTAAAGCTCACTTAAGTTTTTAGGCCAGGTGAGCTAATGAAATGAAACAATTTTCGATAAAACGAAATATCATTTCGATAAAATGAAATTATATTTTGAAAAAATGAATTAATATTTTGTAAAAATAAAACAAAATGTAATTTAGAAGAAAAAAAATTGGTAAAAAACACCAATATTTCATAAAAATGAATAAAATCGGTATGCAATATGTCAGTTGTTTGGCTGTGTAAGAAACGGAGAATATTATACTGTGTTGGATTTCATTGTACTATAATTCCACATAAGTGTGTTGATATTGTTTTATTGCACATATTATATCATGTATTATGTTTTATTTATGAGTTTTCTTGAAATGTTATTGAAGTGTATGTTAGTTGGACATATGAATACAGATTTTCTCATGTCTGGCGGTGTTGAAAAAAAGTTCAAGAAAAGGAGTTTTGGTACTTAAATGGCACTTCTGTGACAAGATTGCATTTTACCAAATATTGTGGTGGACACATACAGTCAAATTCAGCAGAAACTTGCTTGAAATGATCTTGAGATGGTCCTGACCAATTGTTGTTTCCTATTTGGTTCGAAATTCAATATGGCCTCCATAACCATCATCTTGAAAAACACATTTCAGAATAAATTTCTTCTTCAGTTTCACTGAGCTGAAATTTTGTTGGAATGTTGAGAAAGTGAAATGAAGAAGTCTGTTTTTTTTTCTTTTTTTTTTTAAATTTTTGCCTTTGCTGCTTGTATAATGTGAACTCTCTCTCACTCATTTACTTATTGTTCCCACTACTACAGCTGTCGCTATTTTGTCATTGTTTAGGGTATATGTTTTATAGTCAGATGACTGTTAAGGCCCTTTGGCCTCTTGTTTTTTTTTGCCAATAGGATTGAAGAGGGTAGACATGATTTTACTGGGACCAATTTTAATACTGCAACTTATTGTGATTTTTGTGGAAGGAAGGTAAGACTAGACCGTACAATAACAGTATGTTATTGACGTTTGTCAAGCAAAATCATTTCATTCTATCATTTATCAAGTAAAACTTTGCAATACCGCTATCAAATATAGTAAAACCTATTACACTCACCATTAATTGAGTAAAACATTGTTACACTGTCACAATTTAAAACCTTGTTATAGTGACTTCCAGCCCAAATTAGAATAATTCCGCTCTTGGGAAAGCATCATGAAGTTACATGTTTTCACAGTTTTTTTACCTTCAGATGTTGTTTAGAGTTGTTTGTAGACCAGGATCTGAAATGTTTGAATATATTGTTGATGTATGATTAGAATATTGAACTTTTTTACAGATTTGGTTGAAAGAAGCATTCCAGTGTTACACCTGTTCAATGATATGTCATAAGAAATGTACAGAGAAATGTCAGGCACAGACTCTGTGTACTTTGTAAGTCATTCAATGTGTAGAAATTATTGTGTAGTTTGTAGTTCAGTATTTAACTAGCATTAGATATTATCCTGAATTCTTGCCATGCTCAGTGAGCTTGTACACTTTTTATGTCATTCATTAATTAACAATCTTGTTGGCTTTATACTTCACTTCATTTGTAAAAATTACAGACAGGTGTTTTGTAACTCTTGTATTCAGTGTTATACAAGCTTATATCTTTAATGTAATTTTAACGTCAAATTTTCTGGTACTTTTTTTTAAAACATCCAGTGTTTTGTAGCTAATACAGTTTCTTTGGCAACCAGAACAGTACACTTCATAAGTCAATCAGTAATGAATGATCCAGCATGTTTTGTGAGTTTCTGAATGTTCAGTGAGCTGACACATTTTTAGTCATTATTCAGTTAGGTGTACTTGTGTACTCAAAATTTGATTAAGCAAACTCACTGGTTTAATTTCAATTATGAAATTAAATTGTCAAGTACTGTGGCTTGTCTATATGTGAGACCTTGTTCAGATTGTTAGGTTCTTAAAGGAAGAAAGAATGACAGTTAAAGGGAAATATATAGGAAATTGTTTAATACTTTTATGTTGATTTTGAATGATAAAGTTGTCATTCGAAGTACATGTTCCTATTTAATATACTGACATGAACTGACTACTGTTTCAAATAATTTTGCTCTAAAGGCAAGGACCAAAAGTACGTGAGCATCCCACACAATCGTGGAAAGCTCCCATCACTCGGACCGAGGCGGAGCGCAAGAAGACCAAAGAAGGAGCTGCTCAGAAGACTGGAGGATTGTTGAGTAAATTCCGCAAGGACAGCAGTCTGGAGAGAAAGCAGGGTAAGTGTTACAAGAGAGAGCTGTACCATTCTGACTAAAGTTCACTATGAGGTTAAAGGTTAAGTTCACAGAAAACATTGTCATTTCTAATCAGACTCATAAGACTGTTTTCAACACTTTTCTTTTCTAAATATTAATACTAATATTAATTGGTTGGGCAGAGATAACTGTTGATAGTTAGACAGAAGCTGTTAATGGTTGTTTGAGCAGAGATAACTATCAATAATTAGACAGAAGATAACTATTGATAGACAGATGCTGGTAATGGTTGGTTATGCATAAGGTGACTGTTTTCTTACAATAGCACTGAATATGTCAGTAAGTAATTTGAATGAATTCTCAATATTTTAAATGTTACAATATAAATCTGGATGTCTGAAATTGATAAATAAAGGTGTTATTTGGCGAGGATATTTTTAGGTCATCTGACCCAAAGGGGTCTTTGGGTCAGATGACCTATAGCCATCGTGCTTCGTCCGTCGTCGTCCGCCGTGCGCCGTGCACCGTCCACCGTGCGTAAACTTTTCATTCAAACAACTTCTTCTCAAATACTAGAAGGTCTAGGGGGCTAATACTTGGCACAGAGCATACTGGCATGGAGCTCTACCAAGTTTGTTCAAATGAATGACCTTGACCCTCTTTAAAGGTCACAGGGGTCAAATATCTTGTATCTAATGTCAGATGACGGTTAAGGCCCATGGGCCTCTTGTTATTGTAAGATAGCTTCGTTCATTATAAAATAGACAAATAAATCAATATTAATTGCATTTAAAAGTGTATTTACAGCTTTGCTACCCCAAATGTAAACAGGAGGATGTAAAATTATGTATCATGAATAACTGATCTATTGGTTACTGGAGGTAATATCACTGATGACTGCCTATATAACATGTGTATAAATGTGGAGAGTACGAGGAATGTGGAGGCTTAGGAATTCAATTTTGTAATAAAGGAAAAATAACTATACATACAAAAAGAAGTGATGTTTGAAATATTCCTGCCATCTTTATGGCAATATTTTTCCAAATAAGATGTTTGATTTGTATAGGTTTTCATACTCCAGTAACAAATGAGTATTGTTTTCACAGACAAAATGTCCATTTAGACTGTAACGAACAAGGTCCTGATATATAATACAGTGAGTTGTATATAAACTGACATTGCTCTTACTGGTTTAACACTGACTATAAATAACCAGTGTGGGTCATCATAGCATTATCAACTTAATTGATGAATCATTACATTTAGGGTAGCACTGCAGTAAGTTCCTTGTGACAATTCATCAATTTTTTATTTAATAAACATATTTATGTAATTTTTTCCTGGTTTTAGACACAAGCCAGTGTGATTCTGTGGTAATTATGTTCAACTATTTTGCAGTTGCTGCTGTGCAGAAATCTCCCTCCCCCGAACGACTTGCTGTTCCCCAATCCTCCCCCAACCTGTCCCCACAGTTAAGTCCTCAGTTTTTGCGGCGACGAAACTCTGCCCCGGCCCCAGACAAAGATGGAGGGGCAGAGGTGGAGAAACAGACCTCCTCAGAGTCCTGGCTTACAGATGGCTTACCTTCCCTTCCTCACACCCGATCCACCACATCTATACAGTCTCTCACAAGCAGCCTGTCGAACTCCGACATGATCTTCAAGGTACACGTGTGCTTACTGATGCTATGTGTTCACTTGAGCGCTAGATTCTTCACCTGTGATAAAATGATTTTGAGATGACCCCCTTACAAAACTACATCTAGGTCACCAGCACTCGACAAGAGTGGTTGGTATAATCTGATATGTTGTTATATAAGTAAAGTTTGGTATACCAAAAAACCAAGATAAAATCCTTGTAGAATGAACAATGGATGCTGGAAAAAAAGGAGAATATGCTTCTAAAAAAGGACATGAAAATATTAAAAAGAATCTGAAGTCTTTTTATCCAAACCAAAACCTTCATTCTTTAAGGGATATTACTTTCTCTCCACAGCAACTACCAAAGTACTAAATGTAAACGTTGAATTACGATTTTAGAGGCTGTGAAAAGTTGTGAATTTTATACCCAGATATATATACTAACATTGTATCAATTGTAAAGATTATTAGAACTATTGTCTGATATGTTCTATAAGATCCAACTTCGATACCCCAATATATGTACTGACATTGTATCCCATTGTAAAGGTTATTACAACTGTCACCAGATATGTTCTGTAAGAAGAATTTACAGCACTTAATTGCCTGTTTGTGTCTTTTCTCATCAAGACAAACATGCCCATCCCTTTTGACACCTCACAAACCATGGCACTACCACTGTTGTGCATTACCTTTTTTTTTCTCAATCTGGTATTCACATTTCTTAAAAGTGTATAATTTGTATGATTTGATGAATAAATGGTCTGTGACTGCTGTTAATGGTGCCTCTTAAGTTTCAGACTAACATTGTTACTATAATTATCATACTTACCTGAATGTACAAGCATGACATTAGAGTTTCTGTTGATATTTTGGTAGATCACAATTAATGCATCAATTTTTTTTTTTTGTTTTTTGACAGATGTGTGTTTTTCACAAATTTTGATTTTGATTATTTTGTGAAGTTCACAAAAATGATTTGTGGGATAATGGTGTAATCTTGCACTGATTCACTGGTCTGGGTTTGGATCTGAGAGAGCATGCATAATGGACATGAGTGTCTATATATCCTTCATTAAATATATACACAATTAACACATACCACAAAATAGTTGCCATCACACACTAAACCAAACCACTGTCATGGTACTATATATATTATGGTAATTTTAATTACTTTTTATTCATTGTACAGTAATATTTTAACATGCACACTGCATGCTACTCATTCTCACACCAAGATGTGTGTTACTCACTTGATCTTCCCCTAAATGTAGTTGATCAAAAAACATGAAATTAGGAATCCAGTAATATATGTCTAAAACAAAGTCAAGGGGACATAACTCATAACCTTTTTATCATTAAAACATATCAATAACAAAGTCAAAGGGACATAACTCATAAGCTCTTTACAGTAAGAAATCTTTTTACATACTCAAACTCAAGGTAGATCACTCATAATTTCTTTACAGTAACCAAGTTTATAACAAATGGAAAGGAGAGTGATATTGTCAATTGTGTACTGATAGTAAACATGTTTATAATGATCGGAATGGGATGTCAGTATTTAGTTACCATTTTCTTCTACTAAATTTGTGTTTCATGTATATGAATGATTTGGCATTGAATGATGTTTAGAGTTTTTTCATAAATATAATCATAATATTAATATCTATTTTCACTACCTAAATCTCTGAATTTGATAAAAGACTTCAAAGTGGAGTGTATATTTTGACCTGTATATTTTGAGATAAAGACTTTGGAAAGTGTAAAGGGTATATTCTAAAGGGTTTAAATTATAGGATATGCTCTGAAGTTTCTATAAACCTTAGAAAAAAGACTTTAAAAAATGAAATATATTTTATGCAGTTTCTGTAAATTGTGATAAAAAGATATCTTATATAAGAAGGTTAAGGGGTCATTCGCCGGTTAGTGAGTAGTTAGATTTTATTGTCGACTAGTTTTACTAGTTTTGACCTCCGGTCAAGGCTTCATCAGGACAATTTAGAAAAAAAAGACATCTTTTGCTTATGGGTCGTTAGACTGGTCTTGTGGTTACACATCACAGCACTGTCCACATAAAGCTATAATCAACAATAGCTATCTGTCATTGATCTGCACGAAAATGAGTTCAGTATATATACCTGTACCAAAGGTTTGATTTCAGAATCTAGATAGACAAATGATGATGACAAGTTAAATAGACAAATGATGATGACAGGTTAATGACACTGTCTTTTCATTATTGTGTTTCATATCAGCATAATGTATTAATGATATATTACAAGACACTGTTCATATAGCTAAATGATAACAAAAGGAGATGATCTGAAGATTTTTTCAATATTTTTACTATCAAGGACACAAGTAAAGTCAGTATGGTATCTCAACATCATACATAACTTTTACTGTAACAGCTGTCCCAAAAATATTCTCACAAATGTGGATTGAACAGTATTGCCAAAGACCTAGTTTAAAAATAACTTCCTTATAATGTTAAGTACTTTTTTATGTGACAGGAAAAGGAATTATTTGATAGCTCGGATGAATCTGATGGTGAAATGGCTGCAGAACTACAAGACCGTATGGCCAAAATGAAAAAGGTCAAAGGTCATAACAACCTAGATGAAATGGTTGTTATGGCTGCGAAGGAAATGGGAAAGGAACTATTTGCTGAACTCTCATTGGAGGAAAGGAAAGAAAAACTTGACAACATGGTAATTTCAAGCCTGTTACCATAGTGATAAAGAGCTGCTTCTAAAGTAGAAATCTGTCTATAACATTGTCTGTGAAATATGTACAATGTGAATGGAAAAAGTTCACTGGTACATGCTTATATATTCATTATATAACCAATTAAATAATAAGTTGTTACTAACATTATGATTACAATATACAATCTACACAAGGTACAGTATACTAACATCTGTGTGGCCTGGAGGTGGAAGTTTGGAGATTGTTCCACACCTGTTTGTTGCATGTTCACAAGCACAGATATTTTATATTGTAGTTAGTTACATATTGTAGTGTGGGTTTGGTTTTCTCATTTTTACACATTTTAACATTCTTTCTTTAATTACTAGTTCCTGAAACATTTTATTTAATTACTAGATCCTGAAAATCCATTTTGTGTACATTGTCTAAATGATCCCAATAATATTTATGAAATGAATATGAGTGGTAAGGTCAGATTTCTTTTCAAATCCTTTCAGTATGGAAAAGCATTTTAGAACATGTTTTCATTCCCAGCAAAATGGATTTGTGAGGTATATTACGTTGTGCTAAACCTGTCTTTCTATTTGATAAATATTTTTCAGCCTACAATTTAAAAATTATTTATCTGATCTCTACAAAACTTTGTACACATGTCAGGCTAGCTTGTACCCATGCTGTGGTGTTTGCTTTGTGCAAAATTTCAATTTTGATATTAGTTTTGGTTACCATGGACTCAGCAGTTTCTAATACCAAATGCTCCGTCACAAGCTTTTCCTTGCTTCAACTTGAAAACCATTCAACTGATCCCTTTAATCCTGCATACGTACATATACTAGGCTGATTAACTAATTATAGCTCATGAGAAACAATATACCATAGCTTATTAATTAAGTTTGTTCAAAGACAATACAACTGTACTCAAAGTCATCAACAGAGAAAAACACAGGATCTACATCAAGATATGAACCTCTGTTATAAGACCAATATGAATGTTTGTTTGGATTTTCTTGCCAGCAGCTTGGGCTGAGGGACCATACAATGCTTTGGCAGTTACTTGCATTTGAATATGATTTTAGTATAGATATTATCAGCTAGTGGGTATTTTAGTGTTTGGTATATCTGTGACTTGATGCAGGTATACTTCCAGAGTATCGATCATGGGAGATGAGACTGTTGCTTCAGTTTTTAGCTCACCTGGTCCGAGTGGCCAAGACAGCTATAGGGATACCGTGGTGTCTGTTGTTCAATGTCTGGCGTCCATCGTCTGTCAACTTTTACTTTATATTGCAACTATTCATGAAAGACTGAGTGGATTTTATTCAAGTTTTGTCCAAAGCATCCTTCGGGAAAGGTGAAACAATTTTATGCTTGGGTGAAGGTAAATCAGTTTTGTATAAATGGTGTGTCTTGGCCCTTTGAGGCTAAAGGGGTAAGGTTGAAAAGGGAAAAACTACCAATTCTTTAAAATCTCTCTTTTTCTTCCAGAATTGCCGGATATTGTCCAAATTTGGTGTGAAGCATGCTCTGCTGAAGGGAAATTAGTTTAATATATAGCACGGGTCTTGGCCCCTTGGGGCCAGAGGGGCGGGGCCCAATAGGGAAAAATCCATGAATTTCTTTAAATTCTAACTTGTTCCTCAGGAATTGCAGGATATTGTCCATATATGCTCTGAAGCATGTTTTGGTGAAAGGAAAAAAGTTTTGTAAAAAATGGTGGATGGGGCCCAACAGGGAAAACCTAACCCCCCAAGCAAATTTAGCTAATTTTCTCATCGTTGCTTTGCACCATCAACAATTTATTTGGATCTTTGGTTCTTTGAAACAATTGTGATCCCCATTGAAAAACTATAGCATTGTTGAACATCAGGAGATAAACACAACCATAACTGATAATTTGTCCTGAAGTCTTGTCCAACCCCAAGATAGATTATAGCTTTGAAGCCATTGAGATCACATCCCATAACTTAATAGCATTGCTGGCCATCATTAACAAATGATCGCTGTCCCCACCCCTAGGGAATTTGAAGCTGTATCTGGGGGTTGAGGCTCATCATAGGAAACATATTCCTTCTAAAGGAAATGTAATGTTTTGCATTATTGACTTAAATATCCAGATGAACGATACATGCCCTCTGGGCCTCTTGTTTCATGAATGAAAGAAATTTTTAAAACGCTAAACATCAGATCTGATGCGTTGGTACCTGATATTTGTATCTGACACCTATATTCTTACTTCTGTAGTTTGCTTCAGTGACAGGAATTTCAGGAATTTACTGATGGTACTTGTTTTCTGTTGACAGATGTGTTAATCTCTGTTGACAGATATGTTAATCTCTGTTGACAGATGTGTTAATCTCTATTGACAGATGTGTTAATCTCTGTTGACAGATGTGTTAATCTCTGTTTGCCTTGGCATTTTAATGCAAAAGTAAAAATTTCTTTCAACAGGTTATGAAATTACAGAAGGAGATTGACAAAGAGTCTGAGAATAAAACAGAATTACTGAGGTTAGATCAGGAAGTGTCAGATCCAGCCCATAGAGATAGCATACACAAGCGTATCGCTAAGTCGGATGAGAAAGTAGAGGCCATGATGATGATGATGCTGCATTACTGTGCAGGCCTACAGTACTGTTTAGACCAGGAAGGGGAGGACAGACAGAAGGCAAAGCCTGAGTCGACAATGGAACCCATCATGGATGAGTTTGTCGTTACTGACATCCAGAAGGGAGACTCAGCCTCTTCAGAGTCTGAAAAGGAGGCTTCATTGACGGACGGTGTACAAAAAGCAAGCAGTGTTCAGCCTGTTTTTGACTTGAAAGTTTCTGATGAATGTTTGCCAGAGTATCGCGAAATGGACCTCTGCATGGGCACAGAACACTCGCCAGCTATACGAATCAAGGGGGCAGAATTTGGGGCTCATTTTAAGAATTCTGATAAGACAGTAATGTTTACCTTGGATACTGATGATGAAGACTTTGGTGCAGAGAGTGGTGTCGTGACAACAATTACTTCAGCCTCTGATGGCTCCGTTGAAATGGATGATGATGAAGGAGAGGATGGCATGGATGTGACATCATCAGGACAGTTTCCAATGTTTGACATAGTAGATGATGATTTAGAAGTATCAACTGCAAAAGATAAGATAGTTTAATATACTCTATTTATTAATTAGTTCCATAAAACCTCAAGTATTGTATTCAAAGGCAGGCTGGGAATTTGTTTTATTTTTATGATAAATTTACAGTCCGCATCTACACAGTACCAACAAATGTTGAACTGATTCAAAATGATGAATTTGTAAATCATACCATTTTCATGACTCAAATCCTCATTTCGGCAAGTTATGTTTTGGAACTTCAATCCCTACAGAATTACTTGATTTCTCCTCAGGGTGTAAAAGGGCTGATCTCTGCTGCCATAATGTTGTGGTGTTTATTTTTCTAGATTAAATTATTTTATAGGGGTTTTATGCCTCGCTGGAAAACTCATAGTAAAATCTTGCTCACACAGTTTAATTCATTGTGTGAAAACTTTACAACTGTTTTCTTGAAATCTGAAAGGTTTACACCTCCATTTCTTATTTAATTCTTTATCATGATAGTTATTCCCGTTTTGTTTTCAATGATTCATTTGTTGGAAGTCCCGTCTTGATTTATGCACAATTTTAAGTCGGGATTGATTTTTGAATTCTTTCTTAAATGTGATGTCATTTTTTTTATAGGAGCAGTAGGTATGTAGTATCTAGTGGAGTACACTTCGATTTTTTTTTTCTGTCTCAAAAGATGTAGCATTCATAAGTATAAAGGTAGTGATGACAATAATTTTCTATATTATCCATGAATATAAGTTGTAATATACTTTCAAAAGAGGTTACTTTAACTTTCATTTTTCTATGAACTCGTTTTAGTTAAAAGTTTCGTAGAATTCAGGTATACTGTTCAAAAGTCCACAATTTTCACAGAATTAAGAGATATTGAAAAAAATACCAACAAAAAAATTCCCCCATCATGTTTTTGATTTCGAGAGGCATAACACATGCTTTTTGTAGGTACTTTACTGTAGTGAGACTTGCAATGGGATTAAAGATATTCCATACTCCAGAGGTTACGATCACTTCTGCTTTCTGCACACCTGGAACATGTCCTGGCAAAATTGAAGGTTCTATTCATGACACCTTGAGGAAAAGGTGAAAAGACTAGTTTTCTTGCGGTCACTTAACAGAATGTTGTAGTGGCTGTGAAGTTGGGTGCCATTCCTTTGTAATCTTCGAAAGGAGCTTACCAGCATGTGATTGTTTTTTTCTCTCCTAGAACCAATCAAATGACATGTTCCAGGGCGCAGCAAATGAAAGTGATCAAAACCCCTGGAGTATTGAGGACAAATTTCTCTATTTACATGGTAACATTTTCAGTCAGTTTACCTACAAATTTACCTGCAATTTTACCACATATTTACCTATATATTCCTGGTATACATCACTTTATTTAAATTAACCGTTGTTGCACTAAATTTTACAAACTAAGGAGCCCCACATTTCATTAGCTGTCTCATTAGTAGAGTAGGTTCTGTAGTGGTAGAATCAGAACTAGATTAGCATCTCTGTCATTCCAAAGATTTCTGGACATAAACCAGGAAAGAGTTCAATACGCCAGTGTATTGTAATTATTCAATCTTAACGAAATTTGACAGGAAAAAAAGTCAAATGGATACATACATGTCCACTGTAAAAAACAAACTGTAGAGGGCATCATTTATCAGTAGGAATATTCATTTTATTTTGATAGTGATAAATATTATATATATTTTAACATTTGTAATAAAGTGTCAGTTGTATGAAAGATTCAGAGATGGGAATGATTGTACACAATGGAGGCATTGTTTTTATTGTTATATTTTTGTTTTAATGTTATTTCTTGTAATAATTTTTGTTTTGGAAACACTAGCTTTCTCTAATAATGCCACTTAATTGACACCCTCTCTCATCCCCTCTAAGTAGCTCTCACCATAAATATATCCTCACCTTACACACACAAGTGGATGTCTTAGTTACACTCTAGCAGGTAGGTTTCGTATAACATGAATTTTCTATAGGGACTTACTTTCTAAACATCAATGTAGGCCTTATTTATGTGATAACAGAAGATTATGTAGGGTCTATTTTAAAAGTAGTCAAATTGTTTCAAAAAAAATAATCTCCACAAGTATTTCATATCTGTATCACTGTTAAGTAATGGTTAGTGACAATTTGACCCGAGCATAAATTTGCAATGTCAGGAAGTTGTCAATTGAATATAATCATAATTTCATTGTGAGCTAGAATTTGTTGAACAGAATATTATTCTATTTGTGTATGTGTAAGACTTCAGGTATCATATATACTCTATTATCCGGTGATAAGCCCTGATGGTCAACTTATTTTCCCTTGCTCAAAATGATGGGGTGGGCTTATGGCAACAATGCTAGGAGACCAGCTTATTACCCCAGTATCGTAGTGAGGGAGTATGCTTATTACATGCCAATAAGCCAATTTCATCAGCTTAATACACATGACTTGGAGCGAGGGAGTTGACAAAAGGACAATAGGTTTACTTACTACCCCTGATTTAAATTCAGAAAGTTGGCTTATTGCTGGACAATAAGCACAGAAGGTCAACTTATTACTTGTATTTGGAGTGAGGGAGTTGGATTATTACAGGATTTCAAGCCAAGGCAATCAGCTACTTACTTGTGACTCAGAGTGAAGAAATTGGCTTATAACAGGACATTAATAAGGCATTCATTATCAATTCATCAAAACAGCCAAAAAATAAGGATGGGCTTGCTACCAGACATGGGCTTATTGTTGGGTTTATAGCAATTCAGAAACTCTGTTCAATTTCAAAACAAGCTTTCTGTATAGTTTTGTGTTGGGTCAAACTACTATATAAAGTGTGTATGTGTCTACATTGTTTATGACTAATTTTGAAATCAATGTGACAGCAGAATTAGACCTAATGATCCGTCAGTAAAAAGATGATATTTTGTGTATGTTTGACTGTTACAACACCAAAAGCATGATTTTATGAGGATTTTTTTCTGGCAATATAATATGGAGAGGATATATCAATGTATCTATAGGAACAAAGACAATCACAGAAGTGACATTAATACATGTTCTGACCCAAGAAGATACATCTAAAATGGTTACAGAATTTTATACCATATATTTGTTCAGTAAATGTAGAGCCATTCCAGATGACAATACTTGAATGACATCATACTGTGATTTTGTAAAGATTAATATTCCCTGTAAGACTTCTATGGTGGCACTGAATAGAACTTGGTGTAGTGAAGTTCCTGAGACTTTCTATGGTGACCACTGTCTCTTCCTAAAGCTTTCTATGGTGACCCCTCCATCCTCCATAAGACTATATATGGTGACCCCTCTATCCCCCATGAAACTATATATTTGGTGACCCCTCTATCCCTCATGTGACTATATTTGGTGACCCCTCTATCCCTCATGTGACTATATATGGTGACCCCTCTGTCCCCATGAGACTATATATGGTGACCCCTCCATCCCCCATGACACTATATATGGTGACCCCTATATCCCCCATGAGACTATATATGGTGACCCCTCTATCCCCCACGAGACTATATATGGTGACCCCTATATCCCCCATGAGACTATATATGGTGACCCCTATATCCCCCATGAGACAATATATGTTGTCCCCTCTATCCCCCCATGAGACTATATATGGTGTCCCCTCCATCCCCCATGAGACTATATATGGTGTCCCCTCCATCCCCCATGAGACTATATATGGTGTCCCCTCCCCTCTATCCCCCATGAGACTATATATGGTGTCCCCTCCATCCCCCATGAGACTATATATGGTGTCCCCTCCATCCCCCATGAGACTTTCTACGTTGGCTCCCCCTCCTTCCTTAATGGGACTCTATTTTGACCCCCACCTCCCCAAATGAGACTTTCTATGGTAAACTCTAATGAGACTGTTTATGGTGACACTTATGACTCCTGATATGGTATGTGATGCCTTATGACACTTGCTATCATGATAACCCCATGAAGATTTCTATGGTGACCTGCCCTGAGGCTTTCCAAAAACTCAACTTTGTTTTTGTTTTTTTTTTATTAAAAGCAATTTTCCTCATTTGTTTCATTATGACTAAATATAGGACAGCTATCTGGTCACTAGTGTGATTACCTCATACACCTGTCTGGGTATTATATACTTCCATTACTTATCTGTGATGTCCTCATAACAATTCATTTTTTCTTTGCAATTTCAACATGGACAAATGATAAAACTTTTTAGCAGAACTATTATGGATTTCTCATTTGATGATCAAAGGTCTGCTTTAAATTTAACTTTGGGGCATTTACATATGCTAGGAATGTGTGTGTGGACCATGTTTGTCTACTGTGAGGCCCCTGTTTTACAAATGATCTTAAAGAAATTTGGTTTCTTTCCATAACAAAGCAATATTTGAGTTCGGGATAACGTCCTAAGAAAGGAAACTTTCCTTCAGTTCAGTTAAATTTGCTTTGTCAGGGAATTCTTCAGTTAGGTGAATATTTCTGTAATTAACTGTAAAGGATTGTTAGTAAAACTAGGACTAGATGTACTTATATACATGTTCTACAGTTTCCTGTGATACATTCCAAATCCATGACCATTAGCTTCGACATTTGATTCAGCTTTGTGCTGTATGCTATTATGTTTAAAGTTGGCATCAGTAGTAGTGGGCCATACTCTATCAGCTGGAAATGTTATTGTTTATGCTTAAGCTAATTGTTGCAACTTTAATGTAAATATTTGCTTTGTGTTATGCAGCATGTTAAGTTAACATCAGTTGTCCTTAGCTATATGTTGATGGCTTGTAAGTTTAAAATGAAGTTGTGATATAGCCATATAATAATGACTTGTAAATTTAGCAATAACTTTACTGTAACTTTAGGAAACTTGTTTATAAGTTAAGCAACAGCTGTGCTGTAGGAGGATGGCTTGTGAGGTTTAGTGTCATGGCATGTTTAAATTTCTTTTTTTAAATTCAGTAAAATGCGAGAAGATTCTAACATTATATTGGAGAAAATGTGGAGACCTACATTTGAAAATTGTCATCTAGAAGATAGATTATATGATTGGTTACCAAGAACAATATTAAGGTAGTGACAATAGCTGTATTACACATGTAGAAAAAATTATTGTTGTCTATCTAATGTACATAAACAATAATACGCCTCTAGTGTCCTGATATTAAACACTGCTTGTTTGTGTCTATGTACAAATTAGTGATAATGTATTCTGACCGTGCTTTATGATAATCCATTATTTTCCTGCCTCTGTGAGACAGTACACCTGTATTTTAAAATGTTCTTGTGTTTGCATGCTCAAAGTTACTGCTATAACTTACTGTTGTTTTACATGTCCTTTAGAAATCCAGTGTAGTTTGTGTTTGGTATATTATACATTACATGATGATTTTACCTGAAGTTTGTAACAATGTTAGTGTTGGAAATCATTAACAAATTAATAAGCTTATGATGAGTATGTGTAAATGCCATAGGATTCTTAATTGATTAAACTCCACCAGAATAAGTTGAGTTGATCAGAGCACAATCACATACGGAGGTTACCAATAATTTTTATACAAGGTGACTGATGGGTATGCAGTTTACTGTTAAGCACTACAGCCACTATTAAGCACTGCATGTGTTGGTGGTGAAAGGACCGTAAGACACACAACGTTTTGGTGGGGAGTCAACTATAACACACTATGTGTCATTGGTGAATCCACCAGCCATTAGACACAAGTGTTGTTAGTAGGTCGACTTTTAGACACAAGTGTTGTTGTTAAATCAAATATTAGACACATCATGTGTCAATAGTGAAATAACTATTAGAAACACCATGTGTTGGTGTTTTATCAACTATTAAACACACCATGTGTTGGTGTTTTATCAACTATTAAACACACCATGTGTTGGTGTCGTACCAAATATTAAACACACCATGTGTTGGTGTTTTATCAACTATTAAACACACCATGTGTTGGTGTTTTATCAACTATGAAACACACCATGTGTTGGTGTTTTATCAACTATTAAACACACCATGTGTTGGTGTCGTACCAAATATTAAACACACCATGTGTTGGTGTTTTATCAACAATTAAACACACCATGTGTTGTTGTTTTACCAAATATTAAACACACCAAGCGTTGGTGTTTTATCAACAATTAAACACACCATGAGTACCAAATATTAAATGCACCATGTGTTGGTGTTTTATCAACTATTAAACACACCATGTGTTGGTGTTTTATCAACTATTAAACACACCATGTGTTGGTGTTTTATCAACAATTAAACACACCCTGTGTGGATGGTTGATCATAATAAAACACTAAATGTGTTTAATGTGGATCATTTTTAGACACACCATGTGCAGATGGTTGGTCATTCTCAGGCACACCATGTGCAGATGGTTGATCATTCTCAGGCACACCATGTAAATCAACCTTCAGACACACCATCCATTACAGTGAAAAAAATAAGAGTTGGTGTTTGAAAAAAATGCTGTGCTATTTCTTCCTTATAGTGAGAAAAAAATAAAGCCAAATCTATGGGTTCAACATTACCAATTGTGTAGTGTTATGTAGCTGCAAGTGTTTGCCAAACTCCCAAGACTATTATATGCAGAAATTTTTCAAAAAAAGGCACCAGGAGACTAATTGATTGTAGGAAACTGGAAATTGACAGTATTTCACAAATACAATTTTATTTCAGATGTGACTTTGAAATAGGACATAATGGTGGAGGGTTTTGAAACACCAGGTGTTACTGTGATAGACTGGGCATTTATACATGTGTAAATTTAGTATATTGTCAGACTTGTGTGCCTGTTGGTAGTCTGATATTAACTTATTATAACTTGTAAATTTAAATGCGTGTGAATTCGTATGCAGCCATATAATGTGCATGCATGTTCTACACTTTGTTGTGATGCAAAACTTTGTGATATTTTGATAATTTGTGAAACTTTTCTCTCTGTAGTATAAGTACATAAATTTGTGATACAAATGTAATATTTTTGTGATCCTCAATTCAGTTTATAATAAAGTGATATAAGTATATGAGAGATACAAAATAAACTCTAGGTGTGTGTCCAGTTGTGGGGAAAGATGTGATATAATGTATAAGTGTGGCTGTAGGAAAGTTTTAGTGTGGCGAGTATGTTGTAATAGCTAGTTTCAACGTGGCGAGTTTATTGGCTGTTTGTATGCTCTGTTAATAGCACAGGTAAAATATTGATCACCCTTGCTTTTTTCCTTCTATTTACTACGTAGGCTGTAAAGGCTGATAGAACACATAAATAATGACTTGTGCTTTGTGCTACGACAGCTTCAAACCTTTCTGTAGCTTCATAGCAAAGCTTTCCTGCGATATTATGTTAATGAAGTGCAATCCAATTGAGAAGAATTAAAGTGAGCTATGTTTCTGAAACTGTTTTTATGTTTTTGTTGCTTTAGCCAACCATCAGCAGATGGTTATGTTCAAATTGCCCTGCGTCCAAGATCTGTTGTCAGTCCTTTAGCAATTCTTGAGAAGTACCCCATGGATTTTGCTCAAATTTCAAATGTAGGTTCTCAGGTCCCTCGTGTTGTATTTTTTCAATTTTAGACTGATAAGAAAAATGAAAGTTCCTCTTGGTCCCTACTTTTGCCGTTTTATGATTAGAAAAACTAGATTGCTGATACAGATATTGGATTTTACTACAAAAGTTTGTTATCTCAATTTCTAGGGATTTCTGGATGGCTCTTTTGTTTGTAGATTGCTCTTAGTCCGTAGTGGTGCCTTTTTTATCTTGGGACCAGTCAAAATAACCAACAGTTATTTGATTAATGGACTTTGATCAATTTTATATGTATGTCTCCTTGGACCCTTGTATTGCATCATGATTATTAGGGCTAATAAAAAAATAAATGCTGACAGGTGGCCATCTTGGATTTGACGGATAAAGATTATTTTCACTATTTCTCACATTTCATATAATTAATAGCAAACAGAAAGACGAGAATAGAAGGGAATGGTTCGATTGAAGGTTCCTCTGCGTTTTGGGTATCTCACCAAAAGGGTAAGAAAGGATGACCTTTTGTTACCCATTGTATTGCCTGGAATTTGTTATTTGTAAATATTTTACTATTTCAACATTTCCTTCTTGATCACAAGCATCCTTCAGGCAAGGCAATTCATGTTTATGATATTCTGGATTCTGACACCCATGAGACAAAGGGAGAGGGTCCTAAAGGGAAAAATTGCCAAAATTTCAAAAATTTTCTTCTAAATACCCAGAAATGTCAGAACTGAAATTCTTCAATAGTTATAAAGCTCTTATGAAGCTTTATCAAAATTTCGAAATTCAAGACTGTCCTTCCTTCTGATGTCTCGTTGGGAGGGAGGTAAAATTAATATTTCTGACATCTGAAAATGGTAGGTTGATTTCAACATATTGGGCCACAATGTTGTGAAAGCAAGATTGACTCAAAATTCGGAGATTATTTGAAGAAAATCCATATATATAATAAAATCCAATACTCTTCATGGACAGGCAGAGTTAAGTTACCTTTAAAATTTAAATAGGACAGCTACACTTTTTAGCATAATTATGAAAAAGTGTGAAATTGAAAGGAGTGTCCCTCCATACAAGGGGGCTAGGGGAAATGGGCCTCAAAAGTTTTTTTTCACATTTAAACAGATCTTCCCAACAACTAGAAATGTCACTGATGAAATCAATTCAGAATTGTAAAATCATCATAAGACTTTACTGAAATTAAGAAATTCAGAGCTGTCTTGTGACTCTCTGGAATGGGGATGAAGTTAACTATATTTTAATGTCGGAAAAGTGATTTTTTGACATCTTCTGCAAAACCAGCCAGCCAATTTCAATCAAACTTATTCAATCATATGTGGCTACAAGGCAGTTCAAAATTGTGAAATTTAAGGGTCTTCCCCCTCCACTCCCCTTCCCACTCATGGAGCCAGGGGAGGGGTCCTCAAACAGGCTTTATATTAAACTGTATGGTTCTTCTCTTTGATAAACAGAAATGCCATCCCCGCCCGAAGAATACTGATGAACAACATACAAATAAGAGGAATTTGACATTTTCCTTAAAATTCTACTTAATTCATCAATATTAATGAGTCTCTGTGTTTGGTCTACATTCATTTGCAGTTGATAGAGGTAAAATCACACATTTAGATGCTAAATACATACTCTCCCTAAAAATTCAGAATAACTTTGATGGTTTCATAATTGTCTTTTTAGCTTTTAGTTAAGTCAGATGACCATCAAGTCAAGGCCTTCATGGGCCTATTTTTTGTTTAAATGTTTTTGAACTTCGTTTGCTGCAAATGTTTGTCACTGTTTAGACTATGATAAACTAATGATCAACCTAAGCTTTAACAACACCAGATGTATTTGACACCAGTCGGTTTGTTTACAAGCTTCCTGCCGTGATTACACATCTTGCTAGGTTTTGTTGTTGAGACAACAAACAAACCACAGATAAAAAAAGATATTGAAAACCTCATGGTAATACAATATAATAAATATAACAGCACATAAATATGGTGAAATATCAAAGCTTTATTTTCAAGAAAGTGTTCAACAGGTCTGATGTAAAAGATGGCTTCTTCAATATCCCACATCAACATACATGATATGCATTCTACAACCAACGACAAAAAATGTCCTGCATTTTATTTAAAACATCTAAAGAAAATAGTTATTAGTACAGCTGTGTGTAAAATTTTGAGAAATTGTTTTAACTATTTTGAAACTACCTGAAGTAAATGAAAAGAAAATCCAGATCTTGTGATATCAGGATTCAAACGTAAAAGTTAAATTCACCTAACTTGACACAGAAATAATTCTAAGATGACAACTTCAGTATCAATGAAAGGAAGAATCATATTGACACAAACCTGATCCCCCTCCTAAAAATCCCGTCTTAAGGATGTACTCTTTTGTAACAGAAGCAGAAAAATTCCAGCATTATACTTTTGGTCTGGTGATGAGTTTTTGAAAGATAGATTTGAAAAAGTAATTTAAAAGCAAAAAAAATATGAAAGTTATTCTAATTATAGAATGCCTAATGTCAAGAGATTGTACCTATGTGTCAGATGATGCAGTTTTAAATGAATCATTTGAAGACAACACACTTACTAAACAGTCATTTGAATTTATCTTCAACAAAACAATTAAGTGAAAGTGTGAAAAAAAAAGAAAAAATATGAGCAGAAAAAATGTCTAGTTAGGTTTGGTCAGAAGCACAAAAACTTGCATGTAAAATAACCTTTTGTAGATGGTTTACATTGATTAGTGACAACTTTATTCTAATTTTCTCTAACGAAAAGCAGCTAATGTCAGATTTCAGATACAAGTACAAGCAAGTTTGGAAGCTGCACATGGACACAAACAATGCAAACAGAAATTTTACAACACCAGTCAAGGTTGTCTTGGGCTAAATGACATTAGTTAAACAATATTTACCAAACTGTTTAATCAAAAGACAAATAAAATGCTTTATTACATTAATTAAAGACAATAACAATAAGAACACAACTTATATTTTGTTGTCTCTTTTAATGAATAACTTAGTACAAACCTTCACAAATAATGATTTATAATTTACAAATTAACCAACCTGATATTGGAATGTAAAACTGTGAATTACACTGTATGTATACTTCTCACTGGTGATGATTTCTAAACTCAATGCAATTTGTATTAAAAGAATTCAAAATTGTTTTATTTTAATTTTTCCCAGACTGGAATAAACCCCACCAGATCTGCGAACATATGATTTATAGAAATCTCAAAAATCAACCTCTATCACAACACTTCATTTTGTTCGTTTTCGCTATATCTTGACAAGATTTCAATTAAAATTTGCCTCATTTTGCAATGTTCTTGTAGATATTTCCTAATGTTTGACATTTTGCAATGTTCTTGTAGATATTTCCTAATGTTTGACATTTTGCAATGTTCTTGTAGATATTTCCTAATGTTTGACAAACATACACATGAAGCAAAACTCTTGTGTAAATTAATGATAAATAATAACAAAACATTATTTCACTTTTTTCTTACCCTGTTAATGTGTAAATGTTATACCCAATACATCCAACACAGTAATATCAGAATACTGATGAATAGCTTACTAACATAATTTACGGAATTTACATTTCATTTTTATCAGTACACGCCACTTTAACCCTTTAACTTCCTTGTACATTGTATGCGTTTCTACACATTGTCACTTCAGTTTAATCAAAACGGAAAATTAAACTTAATAAAAAAATTAATCAGGTACTGATATACTGATGACTTTACATATATTCTGTGTAATTACATAAAGTATAATGAAAAAGATAACCAGGCAGGTACTAACATTCACTTACAGGAATCCTGGTGCCAACTTCCTTACAAATGTACAATATAGAGTAAACATTTTGAACTTAAGATTTTCAAAACTATCAAATTGGTAGTTTTAAGAGAGAAATATCTGAATAATTCATGAAAGGACATTAAAATCTAGAGTAAGTGGCAATCTGATAAAGATGAATGATAACTTGAGATTTTAAGAAATATTGAGTAAACATTTTGTACTTAAAATTTTCAAAACTATCAAATTGGTAGTTTTAAGAGAGAGATATCTGAATAATCCAAGAAAGGAAATTAAAATCTAGAGTAAGTGGCAATCTGATAAAGATTAACAATAACTTGAGATTTTAAGAAATATTGGGAATTAACACCAAAGTGCTCATGTGTAAAATCAGGTTTTTTGAACATTAATTTAAAAAATGAGATGATTAATAAGCAGTAAACCTTAGAATATTGAATTACATAGATGATAAACTAAGAAGCTTATAAACCCTAATGGCAGAACATAACCCCTCAGTCACAGGCCTCTTTGTTCTAGTTTTATTGGGGTGATGTTGTTCTCATCTTCCAGTCTGAAAAATACAAAGAAGTAAAACAGTACAGAATTTAACTAGATTTTGTGTGACACTCTTTGTCCATACATCAAATTTATCGGAATTTCCAAAAGACATAATAATATTTCTTCAGTTAAAAATTTTTTTGTATCAAGAGATGTTTGAAGTCATATCAACATAATAGGAACATATTACATGGCAAATCTTAACAGGTACATCTTGTAGATATCAACAGCTGTTAAAAATAATCATTCTTATGCTAAAAACGTTTAAGTTACTGTGATGTTTCAGAATACAAAATGTAATGAAGTATGTGCTTACTTCATTGATTTACTGTGGGCTGATGTATTCCACTTCTTTCCCAGTCTTTTTGAGGGTCGCTAACAACACATCAACACTTTGATCGGATGTGATCTTAATTGTTTTCTTAGTCAAGTCAATTTCAATATTGCTTTCGTCTTCATCAACTGAAAAACAAATCACACTACATGTATATACATGACAATGACACCACAGCAACTTAATACCTTGGTAACCATTTATTGATTTCTTTAACAAGTTTTATGTCAACTTTTTACTGTCTTTCTGCCTTTCAGCAGATGATACATAGAAACCATAAATATGAAGGATTTAAGATACAATACAATACATGCCGTGTAGTGCATAACCATTCTGACATCAGTATTAATGGCAAAGAAACTATGATGATCAGTCTTCAAAATGGCTGTGCTACTATATGTATTACAATATCCATAGTGATTAGTTTCATTTAGTTTAGTTCAAGTTATAATCCAGAAGTTGGATGGCACAGTGGTTATGCACTCGTTTCTTTCACCTTAATGTCTGCAGATAAATATCCCAAACGGAACGGGAAAAGATATGTAGTCACAAGGATCTCTGGTTTCCTTCCACAATAAAACACTTTTTGTGCTTCCTTCCGGGCCAACAGGAATAATTAATATATGCTTAAATCTTGTTTTGCAATTGTTGAAAAATATAAGTCATAATCTGCATAGGACAGCAACATGGGTAGGAAATGTAAATCTGAAGCATAGAACTGTCTTGCTATGACATTTACTACAAACATAAATGCCATTACAAAATCGTTTAAGGCTACCATAAATTCATTTTACCAATATCAAGATGATGTAATACCTCAATTATCATATATTGGTCACTGCATGTAATTGTTTCTAAAAGTTCTGTGATCACTGAGGGTAACCTTTTCTATAAAGGCTCAGCTGTGTCAATGGTCAGCCCCGATGTTACACATTTCCATTTTTTTTAATAAGATAACTACAACCATTAAACACATCTAAAATTTAATTTTTCTTGAAAAAAAGGAAAAAGTCCAACAGATTTCTTTGAAGGTGATGAATCAGTCAGGGTTGTCTTAGCTTGAAACAAACAGCAGAATCAATGTCAGATAGGTGTGTTTGAGGAGATACATTGGGAGTTTTATAGTACAGATATTTGAGATAGTACAGATATTTGAGATGTCTGAGGAGACACATTGGGAGTTTAATAGAACAGATATCTGAGATGTCTGAGGAGACACATTGGGAGTTTTATAGTATAGATATCTGAGATGTCTGAGGAGACACATTGGGAGTTTTATAGTATAGATATCTGAGATGTCTGAGGAGACACATTGGGAGTTTTATAGTATAGATATCTGAGATGTCTGAGGAGATACATTGGGAGTTTTATAGTACAGATATCTGTAAGCCCTATTGGGAAGACATTTGGTGTTCATCCTTTAAAATAAGCTTTTTGTACTCGGGTATATATATAGGGACAATTGTTAAGACATGATACTCTACCAAAATTTTATCATAAAAACTATAGCAAAATGGTAATTGAATATGAATCAAAGGGGAATTAAAAAAAATTAAAAAATCAACATTTCTGTAAACACAATGGTATGAAACCTTTTTTTCAGTATACAAATTAGCATTGAAAATTGCACATAAGGATAAACAAATGAACAAGTTAAATAATATGTAAATAACCTAGGGAACAACTAGATCTATGATAAAATACCAAAGCTAAACTTTATCAGTCAATGTATGTAATTTTCTGGCCCCTGTCGTTCAACAGTTGGCTAACCAATGGTTAACTGAAAAATTCAAAATGTCCCTACTTATAATCGAGGACTTTCAAAAAAGCAAAAAACGTCAAATTCAAATTATATCAATCTCACCTGCTTCAACACATCTAATGTGTTAAAATGATAAAGAATGATCCCAATTTGCTAGACTGGTTTTTCAAAATCAATCTCTGGTTATACTCTACCATGCAACTGGGGCCAGGTTGTGTCCTAAGGTAAAACACTGTACCTAAAGTTCTCTGGCATGCGATGGACCTCCTGCATGTTGTTCAGTAAGGTAGCTATTGTACTACAGGGAGGGCCTCCCATCTAAAGGTGACCTTGGCTCTTGATGAGGCAATCAATTCACCAAACAAAACAGACAAAAATACAAGCATAAAAACTAGGACAGTTTAGTCCAGTGTTTGTTAAAATAATCTTATTTTCTCTGGTACTTACTGAACTTTTCTTTTTTTAACACCCTTTTAGCTGCATTAGAACAGCCTTCACAGGTCATTTCCATATGGAAAGTGTGTACCTGAAAAGTAGAAATACAAAATCCTGAGTCATA
The DNA here is from genome assembly GCF_031769215.1 of Ylistrum balloti. Taxonomy (NCBI): domain Eukaryota; kingdom Metazoa; phylum Mollusca; class Bivalvia; order Pectinida; family Pectinidae; genus Ylistrum; species Ylistrum balloti. The sequence continues at coordinate 134,765 of NW_026782258.1, read as the reverse complement.
AGTAACCCTAAAGGTTTACCATTTACTACTAACTTCCATATCAGCCTTAACCACCCAATCTCCAGAGTAGCACAATTTTAAATGAAAGGTAGGTACATGTATGATTGATTTTAAAACTGCTGTCAAAAACATCTTTCATTAACAACAGACTTTCATTTACAATAATACGTTCTTTTCCACGACATTCAAATGTCTTTGCTATACATGTTTGTAATTTACAATAAACTCGTAAGATCCATGAAACAATTTAGTGTTACTAATTAGTCCTAAGAAAGCCTTAATAAGGACAGGTACAGGTAATCTTTCTAGTGTGTGTTTAAAGAATTTTAATTCTATTTCTGAGCTTGCTAAATACAGTATATTATATGTTACCCATGGCCAGTTAGACTGATCTACTGGTTAGTTATGTTGTACTTTCAGTTTTTTTGCGTATCAAGTGTTCGGCTTTGACACTTATGTCCTTTCTTTGTGTAATGGTTTCATAATGTTTTTCACTAGAGGAAAGACTTATTTTCTTAGAAATGATGAACCAATCAGTTACGTTTTCCCCAATACTAATAAAAAATCACTATACTGTTATAATATATCTATATAATATATCTATATAATATATCTATGAATCTAATATTTCAGTTACAGCAACACAGTAGAATACAGCTGAATCTGCATTAGAATACTTATAATGAAAGTGCATGTGTTTTCAACCTAATTTCTAAAAATTGATGAAGAAATTGTAAAATCAGGAATCCTTCATGTTATAAAAAATAATTAATCACAGATCAAATCTTAACAATAATCTTAGATTTTTACTGGACAAGGAAGCAGCTTGCTAGGTAAGACAAATAAAATCTTTAAAAAGGATGCTATATGTCACATTGTATAGATAATATTGTTCTGTGTCTTTCTTTTTGTCAAGGTCAATTTTAATACTGGGAAGAGATTTGGATTTAAACAGAGCTTTAAACAAGTTTAAGGCAAACACAAATTTAAAATGTTATGTATAACTATCTTAAAGGACACAATTTTAAAAACAAAATTGGTAGTTTGAATCTTAGTGTAGGACAATCTAAGATAATTAAATCATTCAATGACAAGCCCCCTTGTTGTCATGTCTCAGAAAGTCATGCCCATCTCTTAAGGACCTACTCCAGGTGTGTGACTGTATACCATGGAAACACACTGTTGTACTACCTGTATACAGACAGCATGGTGTCCTACATCTGTGTTCCTTGAACTAAATGAGTCTAAAGTCTTTAGATTCTATGCATTATCAAGAGGCAGATATTAGGTCAAGGTATGATAAAGAATGTGATATCAAAAATGTTACAGTCATGCAATCGCATATTTTATTTTGAGAAAAACATATGAAATTATATAGAATTTAATCAAACAATCTGGCTATTAATGGGACTATATGGTTTTATTTGGGCAAGCACTGTAATACTTAAAATTAGACTATTCAAAAGATTATAACACTTTCTGAGTTTAATTCATAAAGATTATCAGCTTCAAATTAATACTGGTCGCCACCTGCTGTTGTGTCTACTGCCAATATGCTGTTTTGATCAGAGATGGCTAAGTTCACCATGTGACCTTTCAGAACCTCTTTCTACCCTGCCATTTTGTTATGATTCCTAAAATAATGATACGAACTAGTGTTGGGTCATTCCTATTAAATCTTAATTTTGTAACATCTTTAATAAAATGTTAATGCAAATTTTAAAAAAAAATTTAATTAACAGAAAGTGCACAACTTTTAACATATATTTGAATGTTATAATCTTTTTAATCAATTATCAATTGAAATTCTAACCATCTAGTCCCTTTAAATATCCAGATGTTATTTATGAAAACTTGTGAGTTTTTATTTTCTTCACAAACTGAATTCATTATGTGATACAATCTGTGATAATTTTTTGTAAAATAAATAAAACATTGCACATTGTACTGACTGTGCATATGTAATTTTCAACTGATAAATGCAGTTGGTATCAATTTATGTTGGTCAAGTGTATCAGACCAGATATCGACAGAAGAAAACAAACACTAGTGTATGTCTATATCATACTGCGTAAAACCATTATCACAAATATAACTTTTATAAAAAAAAGCCTATTCTGGATAAGAAACTCAACCATATGAAAATAATGGATTTATTGTAAAGTATCAAATAATCCATTGTCACGTTCACCATCTGTTTCTAGGATTTTCAATATGCAGGCCATTAAAGCAATTTTAAGGCAGATTATGTTAGTTGCATAGCTCTCCAATAAAAGGTAACTGATGTTCAGTTGTGATAAAAATTAAAAGAAATAAATTCAACTCACATTATAGAACACGCAAAAAAAGCATTATTTCTATCAAATTGGAATACTTCATTTCCATATGGGACCTTAAAATGCCACAAGTCAAACACAAAAGGAAAAATCCCACCATACATTCAGAACAGAAATCACATTTACATGACACAATACTAGCCCAGTCACAGAAAAGCTACACATATTCTGATGGCAAACACCCAGAACAAGAGTTTTTGTCACATGTTTTTTTCTAAAAAAACTGTACAACAATATTTGTTTATAGCAATAGCCTACCTAGTCACACTCATCAAATCAAGAATAAGATAAGCACACCAACATGCAATCAAAGTCATAGCAACTACAAAGGACACATATACAGTCTATACATACATTCTTTTTTCCCCAGAAAACAAAACACTGTGGTATCTCCAGCAAGTACCAGCAGTACAAAGTTCAACACTTGTGGGATTTATTGCACATATCCAATAACTTTTGAAAATTCACACACAACAAAAAAAGCAGAAAATCCTTATTTTATATTAAAGATATTTTCCAAACATAAATCCCTGATTTGTATGATAATAATGGACAGTTATCCAAATACATGTTCATTCACCGTACCACAATTTACATCTGTTGATATATATGGATATTATAGAAGAATTACAAAAAAAGATAATGTACAATATCCACTGACATTTTGACAGATGACTGGGTTTATTTGCGATTTAAAATCTTCTCTCAAAATACTTGAATTCTGGAATCCATTATCGGATTTAACCAAACTATAACCAATGATATATTATACGTTATGTTCTACGTACACTTATAACGTATATGGTGTGATCAAAGACTGTTGTACAGATACTATACGTCCCAGGTATTACTATGGCTTAACATTAACAGTATTCAAAATGTCTTAATTGGTTGTGCCACGTTTCCATTCAAAACCTGTTAAAGTGAAAGTAAGAGAAATGTGTCAATTTTAAGGACAAATACGCAAACAGATTGAAGAATTAAGATGAAAGCAGTCGTTAGAGCGTACTTCGTACAAAAAATCAGATCAGTCAACAGACGTCCAGACATAAACATGCTTCTAATTGGTTTACCTTTGCTTCTGCCATCTTTCCAGCTGCTGCTTAGGATACTTCGCTTACACTGTGAAACTTCTCAGTATCTAGGTGAAATAGACGCTTGAAACTGTTCTGTTGAAAATAAAGCGTTTAAAAGCTTCTGATAATAAGTCACATGTTGATTGTTTTGGCTTAGTCACGAGACCAAGATGCTACGTCTGTTGCTGTGTCTTGTCACTGTTATTAGCCTGACAAATTGTCAGGTTCCTCCGGTAAGATATTAAAACATCCAACAAGCTTCATGCTGCAAAGTTATGTTCATTTTCTTTTTTTTCTGTCCCACAAGGATGTAAATCACGACCGAGGCAAAGGTTCATCAGACGACCTGCTTGGAGAGCTTGTTTGCGTTCCGGATACTCCCATAACATCCTGCAGTATCTCATACTTATTCCACTCCAAAGAATGATTTATCAACCAATGATATATTTGTTATGCCTTCACACAGCTGAAGCTACAAGTGTAAAAAATATGACCAAAATATATAAAAACAAAAACAAGCAACAGAAAAGCCTATGTATGTACTCACGTATGTACTTTGTATATATATATATACATATTTACATTCCTTCTATTATCCATATTAAATATGGAACAGGCCAACATCTTTCTTGTACATACATTGTACTTATGTAAGATGGTCTGTGGTACTCACTCGACAGTACATACATTTAAACTACCATAGTTTGAGATTTTGGGAAGAAATGTGTTTCCTATTATATTGAATTGATGGAAACAGAAATCCCACTGGTTGTAATGTTAAGAGTCCAGGCTAAGATTTCAGAAAGATTTAGTGTCCAGCAGTGTAGAGTGACAAGTTGTATCCACTATTTACAAGTACAATGTACTGTGATATGTTGTATCTACTGTTTACATGTACAGTGTACATGAAATGTTGTGTCTACTGCTCTTTATACTCAGCATGGTATATTGTACTTTTTTGTTTCAGTTTATGGAAGAATGTGTCAACAATGCTTATCCACCACCAGCTAGGTAAGCAATGTATAGAAAAGAAATTATTCTCCATAAGAAGGATTCTTTATCATGTTTGCTTTGCCCATTTTGAACCAAAGATTTTAAAATTAGAGATGTAGTTTTGTTATATGTGAAGATTATTGAGATATTTCTAAATATTAGTTACAATGTTTAAGAGATGTACATTATATATTGTGTATATACATAAATGATACATTTATATTTATAACATACCCTTGTGATTTTCCAACATTATCTCTACTTTTAAGGAGAAAAATATATTTTAAATTGTAAGAAATATCCCAAAAATATATTTTATATGTTGAATTCATTTGTATGTGTATGAAATATTATGCTCTGACGTCTGTTGGTTTTATGCATTACCGATGTGATCTGCAGCCATAAAGTGCCAACTTATGTGGTGAACCTTGACCTTCCAGCTGCCCAAAGATGGACACATGTTGTCAAGGACAAAGGACCACAGGTAAATTTAATTTTTGACACTTTTTGATAAAATCTGTTTATAGAAAGCTACCGTCCAGGCTGACATTTAAATAATTTAATTTACCATTACGAAATATAACATATGTTTCAATATACATATATAATGAGTGATTAAATCTCAGTTTTGTTGTAGGATTACATGTTAAAATGAAGGAAAAATTATTTAGAACTGTTTGAATATTAAGTTTGTAAAAGTTGATGGACATACCATATAATATGTTGCAATTGTAATTTGCTGTTTATGACATGTTGTTTCAGAAATTGTATATATACTCATTATCAAATATATATATTTTTTGTGTATGCACTAATTATCTAAATAACAAAGAATATCCTATATTTTACAGATCAAGAATTTGCTGAATGAGTTTAAGTCTTTCATTACTGACATATTCCACGGATCCCAAGCTATTGTTGACTTCATCGACAAAGCAGGGGTGACTACCAATTTTCCTTTTAGAAATTACCTTTATTTAATATGAAACAATTTGCTGGTTTTCTTTTGGTTTATTTAATTGATCGAATATATCTTCTCTTGAAATTGAACCAACTCTCTTATTTTGGATTGTTTTCTGTGACTTTTTGAGATAAAAAAGAGAGGATGTGTTATTTCATTTACTTAACTTAGGTTTGAAAATAATATTGGAAAAACGCTCTTGTATTTGAAACAACAGTCTTAAAAGAAACACAATCTCATTTGTCTTTCAAACTGACCTTTTGAGATGTGAAAGACATTTATTCATCTTCAGGACAGACCTGAATCATATTCACAACAGAATTTTAATGATTCATCCACGTATCATAGAACAGTCATTTTGGTGTGTTGTGATACATCTAGAAATTATATTTCTGGTACCTGTTGTTTATTAAGAGATAAATTTCTTCAGTTTTCCTTCTGTATTAGGCTGTATCCATGTCAGTTTTTGTTTAAAATTTATCTTAATGGGACATTTAAATAATAATTCCCAGCCTCTCGTGGATGAGACATTGCCACAGCCTTTTGCTGATGAAATGAGAGGGATTGCAAATGTTACAGGTCTGAAATTAGGTAAGTTTCTGTACCTTGTCATTTTTTATTCTACTGTTTTACATTGTTTATATTCTTCATGCTAATTGTGGTAAATAATAATACTGAGTCTTCAGGTTAGAATAATACAGGTTAGAATAATACTGTGTCTTCAGGTTAATATTGTGTCTTCAGGTTAGAATTAATACTGTCTTCAGGTGTAATACTGAGTCTTCAGGTTAGAATAATACTGTCTTCAGGTTAGAATAATACTGTGTCTTCAGGTTAGAATAATACTGAGTCTTCAGGTTAGAATAATACTGTGTCTTCAGATTAGAATAATACTGTGTCTTCAGGTTAGAATAATACTGTGTCTTCAGGTTAGATTAATACTGTGTCTTCAGGTTAGATTAATACTGTGTCTTCAGGTTAGATTAATACTGTGTCTTCAGGTTAGATTAATACTGTGTCTTCAGGTTAGAATAATACTGTGTCTTCAGATTAGAATAATACTGTGTCTTCAGGTTAGAATAATACTGTGTCTTCAGGTTAGAATAATACTGTCTTCAGGTTAGAATAATACTGTGTCTTCAGATTAGAATAATACTGTCTTCAGGTTAGAATAATACTGTGTCTTCAGGTTAGAATAATACTGTGTCTTCAGGTTAGAATAATACTGTGTCTTCAGGTTAGAATAATACTGTGTCTTCAGGTTAGAATAATACTGAGTCTTCAGGTTAGAATAATACTGAGTCTTCAGGTTAGAATAATACTGTCTTCAGGTTAGAATAATACTGTGTCTTCAGGTTAGAATAATACTGAGTCTTCAGGTCTTCAGGTTAGAATAATACTGAGTCTTCAGGTTAGAATAATACTGTGTCTTCAGGTTAGAATAATACTGTGTCTTCAGGTTAGAATAATACTGTGTCTTCAGGTTAGAATAATACTGAGTCTTCAGATTTGTAACTATTATGCCACTTTTAGTTCATTTGTTGTCAATTTGAAGCCAAAACTGTAACAGATTTTAGGATTGTATGATCTAGTGGTCTGTAGAAAATCAGTTTGGTTCTCTTAGTTTTAAGATATTCAGTGGGTCAAATCTTAAACCATGATTACTATAATATTAAATAATATTAAACAAACTCTATTTGTAGGAGAAATTGTTTTCTTCAATGTCTTCTATGAGTTTTTCACTGTCTGCACCTCGATCGTGGCTCAGGATCCGACTGGTAAGTTGTCTCCCTTGGCTATAGTTTACATACTTCATTAGATTTACTACTACACTGATCTGGCTATCTGCCTATTCCTGGTTACATGTTCACCCACGATTATCGTGATTCTGTTAACTAAAGTTATAAACCAATAATTTGTATTTGTACTTTATAGATAAACCATACTCTGTGACATTGAGTAAGAAGTAACGTGTCGGCTTTCTGGGTTTATTGCAGAAAAATTAGTGATTGAAAATGTCATGTAGTTTGATCATAATGATTACTCAGAGAAAAGGAATTAAGACATTTTACTAGATTTGTCTTGTATTTAGTTCTTGGTTGAACATATAATTAAAGAACCCTACATAGTCGCTAACAATATTGATATTTACTTTGTAGGTAAACTTTACCATGTAAGAAACCTAGACTTTGGCCTATTTCTCGGGTAAGTGTGTTATCTAAATTTTAGATACGGATATATACATGTATGTGATTACTCTAGGGTATGTCTAAGACCTTAATATTCTACCATAGCTAATTTCCTGATATTTGGAATTTTATAAATAATGTAACCTGAACAGAAATGTTTGTGTTTGTGTTGGTCTGTTTATGCCTTTTCCAATTGGTGCATCATTACATGAAGGATTGGTGGGTGCAAAGACATTGCAAATTTTGCCGATTCCTACTATCATCTGGTACTTTAAAATACTAGCCATGGGATATTGATCCTATTTCTTGTAGCTATGGAACAAGAATTGATTATCGTCATTTTCTACTCCAAGTAGCCATGCAACATTAGTCTTTTCCATCTGTTAGATCTCCTGTCATATGCAGCAGCAGACATATTCCTCTAAACCTTTACTCTCCATCTCATATTGTGTTAAGGTCACTAAGGTCAACTGTGATCTTGTTAGGGCACTGCATTAAGATGTGGGTGCCTTTCAGTAATCAGATTGTCCACCTGTCTACCTGTCCGTCTGTCCGTCTCTCCGTTTTTTTCTTTTCTGTTCAGTATCTCAAATTCTGTTTGGCCAATGGCACTAATACTTTATGCCATGCCTCCTTGAAGAAAGTGCTTGCTTGGGATATATAGCTTTTCATCTTTCAAGATTAAAGGTCAAGGCCACTGTTGTTATAATAGAAAATCAGTTTCCATGTGAAAGCTTGAGTTTTACAATTTTGAAGTTCAAAGTTCAAGGTCACTGTTATTATAAATAGAAAAATCAGTTTCCCTGCAATAACTCAAGTTTGCTTTGCCCAATCAAACTGAAACCTCATACAATGCTTCATTAAAAAAATGGCTTGCTTTTGATTTCTTTTCATGACCCAGGGTCAGTGGTCCAGATTATTGTTACTCTAAGTAGAAAATTGATTTCCATGACATAACTTGGGTCAGTCAAATTCAAACTTCCTACAATACTTTCTTACTGAAAGTGATTGCGAGGAATTACTTTTCAGACCCAGAAGTCAAATGTTTAGATTTTTATTGTTGCTATGATGGAAAATCCATTTTGTGAAATAACTTGAGTTTGCTTTGCCCAATCTAAATCTAACTCACCAAAATCCTTTCCTTAAGTGCTTGCTTGGGATATTGCTTTTTATATTGTAACATCTGAGGTCAAGGTCACTGTTATTATAAATAAAAAAGTTTGATTGTGGAATGTATTTGTCAGTATGGTTTTTTTCAGTCTTTCTTGACTTTGTGGCAGAATTTACTTAAGGTTTTGCCAGTAATCTGTCAGTCTGGGGTATGTGTGTCTTTGGGTGGGATGGTGGGTGGGAGTTGGGGAGGGAAGGGATTTCCTGCAACATAGTGGGGCCCATGATCCCTTGCTAACCTGTCAGTGTTCTAGTTCTTTAGTCTGAAGTTGTTACTGAAAAAATCTAAAAATTCAGCTGTATTTTTGTAGTTGGGACATTAAAAACAACACCTGGTCAGTCACAGAGCTGTTGAGACCGATGGTGATTATGGTTGATTTCCAGAAAGGAGGAGAAACTGTCTTCAAATCTATCAACTTTGCAGGATATGTTGGGATCCTAACAGCTATAAAACCTGTAAGTATGGAAACCTAACATACAGTCAGTAAAATTATTATCCTGGAAAAGTTGCAGTGGTGTTGGAATTTTAAAAAACAGCAGCATGTATAAGTGGGATTCAATATACAGTTAAGTCTATATAGGGATGTATATCTTTTTATCAGGATCTTTTGTGGGTTGCTGATTACTATGATATTTAGGAGACACAAATTTTTAATTGAAGGGAACCTAGGACGAGGTAAAATGATAAACTTGTGATGAGTTTCATAAATCAAATGGAAACAAATCTAAGATCCTTTTTTATCACATGATCAATTATTCAGAAAAATTTTGTAGAAAATAGACATTTCTAAGTCTAACTTAAAATGGACTCCTTTGTTACATCACACTGTGTTCTGTAATCTTGTGATGTCATTTCATTTTTTATTATCTAAACTGAATGTTACTATGGGATTTATTACACACATGTAATAAGAAAAATATGTCAAGGGTGTATTCATTGAATGATAAAAGCAATCACATGATCAAGTTTCTGGTTTCTTGATACATGTCTCTATCCAGAGGCATTTATATACAATATGAACTTCAATGAAATAAATAGAGAATATCTAATAGTTTTCTTTTGTAATAATGAGTGTGTAGCATGAGTGAAAAATACAAAAATGTTAGGCACAAGTGAAATATATTTATTGTTATTGAAGATATGATGAGATAATCTATTTATTACATTTTCACAAGCCAAATGGTCAAATTAGTAGCATTTGAAAAAATATAAAACAAGGAAGATGACTAGTCATTTCACAGACTCTACTCATTCATTATAACTTTGCAGTACGCAACAAAATATGATTTGTTTTTTTTAGAAAAATCATTAAAAATATTTTAACACAACAATAACATTCATTATAAATTTATTTTCATATTCACATAGAAAATGTTGCTTCATGTCACTAAGACGTTCAAAGAGAGTTTAACTTTTGACAAAGTACTGTATGTGGCTGAGAATATGGCAGCAATCTAGAGTTGTCGCTGGTGATGACACAAATCCCCTTGAAATGTCTAATGCGTTGGCTCTATATTCAAGACATTTGGTTAGGGGTTGGATTTTATGTCTGATAAGGTAATTTGCATTACGTCATGGACTTTCATGGAAATAATGAACATTTACCATGTAATTTAAGGTTGGGTCACAAGTTCAAAACCCATCACATGTCTTGTTTTGTGTTTTTTATACCCGGACTTATTATTTGTCAATTTTTTCAGAGGATTTGTGTTCGCTCTTGTCATAGGTGTAAGTGCAATAATGTTAGAAAATTAACATAAAAATGTTATTTTCACTAGTGATTGAGATATTTCTCTATATTTCACTGGCAAAAATGTTATAAATGTGAATAAAAAAATTGTGATGGAGTTAGACATTGATTTAATGTTATCTTTTTTTTGTTACAGAAATTGTTTACATTGACCATGAATGAAAGATTCAACAAAGATGGAGGCTACATTGGTAATTTCATGATCTACTTATCCATAACAAGATACACATATAGTTTAAATCACTCCCATTGCATATTAACTTTTCAAAATAATGTCCACAGTATGTAGTGACCTGTGGTATATACAGAAACTTTCACTTGTTTGGAGATGGTCTCCAACAGTTTTCAACCAATTGCTATCAAACTTGGTTAGTATATAATCACCAGGACATGAAGTTGTGCTTTCTTCGACAGGAGTTTAATTTGATAGTATTTGGAAGAGTTACTGCCCTTGTTATTTTCAAATTGTTAATCATGACCTCTGTCAGTTTTCCATCTATTTTGATTTTAAAACTTTTGAAAGAGTTATTGCCCCTTGTTATTTCAGCATTTCAGTTTTGTATATAGATCACCTTCCTCAGTTTTGAACAGATTTTTCTGAATCTTGGTGGGATTTAATGAGATTATGTTTTCTTTAATGGCAATGTAATTTTACAGTTTTTTGAAGAGTTATTGCCCATTATTTTTCCATTATTTCATTCTCGTCTGGATATCTCCTCCCCCATTGTTATAATTAATTTCTTTGAAATATCTTAGGCTTTAGAACCATAATCTGAGGTTGTATTTTCATGAACAACATTTTACAGAGTTACTGCTGTGTTTTTCCTGCATTCTCATGGTATTTTAACTCAATATGTTATTGTATTACCATTTTCATATTTGTATTAATTTTTTAAGTCATGAATATTAATTTGGCATATGTTTTTCTGCTTTTGGGTCCTTGATATATTTTTCTTTCAAGCTGGTAGGGGATGGGGATGGGGAATCATGCTTATTTAATATGTTTCAACATACTAATAATCATAGGTATTTCTGCAGGACTTTTCAATGTCATGAATCTGGACAAACTCTTTACTAAAGAAAAAGAAATGAAAAGAGGCATTTTACTAATAATTTACTTACTATCTACTATTGAGTAACTGTGGATGCATGGGACCCTTTGTCTATCAGACACTTAATGAAGTGTTATTTCTGGACAGGACTGTTGGAGTGGATTGCTGGACAACGTACTGGTCAGTGGATGGGTTTCCTTACTAGAAATGTGATGGAGAAAGCGTCCAGCTATTTAGAAGCCAAAGTAATGTTGCAAAATACAGAGATGCTTGCCCCAGCCTACTTCATACTTGGAGGGAATGCAACATCAGGACCGTTTCAACAGGTCTCATTATATTGTCTTATGACATAATGACAATGGTTATAGAACTTAACAGTTAGTGTAGGACATGTTCTATACAGACATAGTATCATAGCGCATAAAAGTAAATTTGAACATAGACAGACTGACATGCATTGTATATTTATGTCCAGGTACGAGAGGTACTTACTATTTGGCCCAGAACCAGTCATATATCCCTGATGAAACAGTCGCTTTAATCAACAATGTCAATATTGTCCATGTATTGTAGATTTCCTGAGAGTGAATTATTCTTAGATAAGATTGAGAGGACATTGTATCAAGGAAACAGTTAGTTATGAGAATATTAGTTATTTCAAACTTCAGAATATAAATATATGTATCATTACACTATAGGGTTGTGTAATCACACGAGCCAGAGAATATCCAGTTGATGTGTGGGATATGGAGAGTGCTAATGGCTGGTACATCCTCGAGACCAACTATGACCATTGGGAGGCACCATTGTTTCTTGACGATAGGCGCACGCCTGCTCACCACTGTATGGGCAATATGACACAACAGGTAAGATACACAATAAAATTACTGAAGGATTTATTTTGTGAATACAAGCTTAGTTAATTAGACTAATAAATCGGTAAGCAGGACCAGACTCAGGGAATCCGCTGTGGAGTGATACCGGACTTACCAGCCTTACCTTTTGGACGTTGGATCTCTTTTTCTTCGTATTAATTAGACTAATGTTAAAAGTTTACTTAAAAAATGAGCAATGGATTTAACTATATATCTTTATGTATCTTTACGTGTGTGTAAATATATAAATGGAATGTTTGCTTTTGTCGGTAATTAATTCAGAGAATAAAATCAAGAATTTGTCATGGCAGTTTAAGCAAAAGTAGTGATCAGATAATGATAGTAATTGTTATGTATTTACCTCTGATAGTAATTTCTTCTCTTTGCTATGATCTAAGTAAATATATAGATACTATATGATATTGATCAGATAATGATAGTAATTGTTATGTATTTACCTCTGATAGTAATTTCTTCTCTTTGCTATGATCTAAGTAAATATATAGATACTATATGATATTGATCAGATAATGATAGTAATTGTTATGTATTTACCTCTGATAGTAATTTCTTCTCTTTGCTATGATCTAAGTGCATATAGATACTATATGATATTGATCAGATAATGATAGTAATTGTTATGTATTTATCTCTGATAGTAATTTCTTCTCTTTGCTATGATCTAAGTGCATATAGATACTATATGATATTGATCAGATAATGATAGTAATTGTTATGTATTTATCTCTGATAGTAATTTCTTCTCTTTGCTATGATCTAAGTGCATATAGATACTATTTAAGCTTTTGCTTTTTTGCTCAGTATTGTCCAAGATGTATAAATAACTTATGGAAATGATAAACTTGTGGCTTATTAGATTGTATCACACTAATGATGGGTAATACCATGATACAGTACCCTGTATTCATCTAGTGTGGACTTTGTTTCTCTAAACTAAATTAATTTAGGCAAAACATAGGTCCAAACTCCTGTTTGGCCTTAAAGCTTGTTCACCTTGTTTTAAATCGTATTTTTTTAGAATTTCAAAATTTAAATGATTCCCTTGGTAAATATAATTGAATTCACAGTTGATTGTAACCTCATCATAATTGTACACATTCAAATATTGAAACTTCTGTTTCCATAAAAGTAAAGGTAGTTATACATTTTCATTAGAGAGATAGCTAGTATGGTTGGGGCCATCAGGCTTGTATGTGTAAGTTGATTGCCTTGAAGCGCATTCAGAGTCATCGTATTTTGCGTTGAATGTGATTACAGCTTCCATTTCTTAATAATAAACAAGTGAAGTGTAGAACAATGGTATGTGACAGATAACTAACTGAGCTGGTAGGTGGTCCTGTGACACAGGGGAGGTAACTCACTCTCCTTTCACAGCCAGACTGCCAGAATTGTACGTGTGAGGTTACTTGTCTGTTTATGTAGCCATTCTCTGGATACCAAATATTTCAAATTTCTGCAACTTGGGTTGACATGCCTTCATAATATATTGTTTCATTATTATTACAAAAAAAAGGTTACATTTTAGGTACTATAGCTGCATTTCATTTCAACTGGGTTAAATTTTGTGGTGTATGTTTAGAGACGAAACTGTCAGTATTATATTTTTTGATATCATTATTTCATATTTCATGGTATATGTATCTTAAACAAAATATTTGTGTTTTATCATGTCTAGTTATTAAAATGCTTTAAGTGTTGGGCATTGCAACAAAACGCAGTAGGGCTTAAAATCAAGTTTTGGATGATTGTCATAACATATTCATCATGTTATATATACAGGCCTTCAAGGACTTTGGTTTTAAGCCAAGAAAAGGTGATAAATATTTTGATGCTGATAAGCATATGCTTTTTATTTTTCCAGGGTGTATCTATCAAAGGACTGTACAACGTTTTATCGTCCAGACCTGTACTTAATAAGGTATATTCTCTACACACTTTGTAATGTCTGTATTAATTTAAATAAGATTTTATTGATCTTATGTTATCATTTGAAAATCTATGTGAATCTTTCTTAGGTAACATAGATCTCAGTGTGGGAAACAATTTTCAGAAATGAGATGTCGTTTTTACACCTTAAATACAGATTTTAATGCATTGTTTACAGAACTGTGATATATTACTTGTAAAATATTCAAAATAATATTACTTAAAATAACATCATATTTGAGGCAAAAATTCAACAAAATGTTTGAAAAAAATTTATCTGTACCAACCTTACTTAAATGATGCAAATAAAAAGTTTTTAGTTTCATAATTCATTATGCAAATATATGACTTCATTATGATATGTGTTATGGTGTAAATGGTTTACGCATTTTGAGTGAGATTGTATATAGTGTATATAAATAAAGAATAGGGTGTGTTATGGTTTAAACTGTTTACACTTGTTTAGTAGCACTATGTGTTTGGAGTTCAATGCTTTACACTTGTGTAGTGGAATTGTTTGTGTTATGGCGTAAATGCTTTACTTTTTTGTAGTGGGACTGTATATGTCTGGTGTAACATCGGGTCTTAGACTGAATGATAACTGTTAAATGAGTGATTTTTTTTTGTTACAGCTGACCACATATTCTGCTTTGATGCAGGTAGACAGCGGCCATTTTGAAGCCTGGCTACAGTATTGTCCAGAACCATGTATTCCATGGTAGCTGTTACAGTATCCATGGTAACATTGACTGACTATTACAGTATCCATGGTAACAATGACAGACTATTACAGTATCCATGGTAACATTGATAGACTGTTACAGTATCCATGGTAACATTGATAGACTGTTGCAGTATCCATGGTAACAATGACAGACTATTACAGTATCCATTGTAACGTTGACTGACTATTACAGTATCCATGGTAACGTTGACTGACTATTACAGTATCCATTGTAACGTTGACTGACTATTACAGTATCCATTGTAACATTGACTGACTATTACAGTATCCATGGTAACATTGATAGACTGTTACACTATCCATGGTAACATTGATAGACTGTTGCAGTATCCATGGTAACAATGACAGACTATTACAGTATCCATGGTAACGTTGACTGACTATTACAGTATCCATGGTAACATTGACAGACTATTACAATATATGTGGTTAGATTGTCATACTATTACCATATCCATGAAAAGAGAATTCCTATTACTGTATGTCGTTGACCATAAACCTTAATCCAAGAAGAACTGAGCTTTTCAAAGCGGTGCTGTGATTACATTTATGTATGATAAACATATTTATTGCGTAGACTGACATAATTATGCTTCCTGACATTGCGTGATTATGGATGTTGTTTTGTACGTAAATCACTACAAATACTGGTGTATATACTATTTATTTAGTTAACAGCCTACAGCATTGCATTTTACCTCACATTCTCTAAAGCATTGTTATTTCTTGATAATTGTTAATTCATTGTAGCTTACAAGACAGGATATGTGATCTTTACTGCTTAAAAAAGATAACAAATCTGTTAATTATAACTTAACATTGTACAGTTTCTTTTCTTCCGTGATAAAAAAAGTGTGCACTCTAGTTCTCCATGATCTTTAATTAAGCATTAAAACAAAGGGAAGTTACTCTCTCACAACGACTGTATAAGGAAACTCAAAGAATTAAACAAAAATAAACAAAAATACCCCATGACAATAGTAGTCAACCAAAACTATTATATTTGTTTAAGATATGATTGTGTATAAACATTTAAATTTTTTCTCTGATCAGGTTTGTCCTTCATGTTATATCTCTACAAGTCGATCAGTGAGGGATTTTGCTTCAAAATGTGAAATTTTCAGAATATAAATAGTATAATGTAAGCGGAATAAATATGCAAATGATGTGTTTATAATGTACATTTCAAAGTCTATTTCTCTATGTGAAGTAGACTAAGCAGTGCAGTGCAATGCAAAATAGGGTGCCTTTTTGTAGGAATACGATATTATATTATGTTATTAATGTATTCTTGTATATGATATTGTAGTTAGAGGCATGAAATATGAAAAACATGTAAATTTGATTGTGCTGTATTTTGTCAATACCTCACCCTAAGGATACTCCTGTACAATGATTATCTAAGACTGTCAAACACCATTGTTGTATTATATGTATGTTTATTTGTGACTGTTTATAAACAGAGTTTCTTTTGGTAGTCATTGTTCATACATATTAAGATTGCTCTTATGCTTGTAATAATGGAGGTGTCTTAGATGAATTATTGTTGCTAAAAAAGGCCTCGTTCTCAATTCATTTTATAGCTTTTTATGGATATTGTTTGTTGGCTTTAGTAGCCTAGTTTAATTTATTTGACTCTGGTCAAGTATGTTGTTTCCATGACAACCTCATTGTTCTGTACGGTTCATGTTTCTTTAGAAACATAGATGTAGATAACGTATACATTTTTCTACCTTAGGTAATCCCAGTTTAGGCATTAATAAGTTGTAAACCTGGTATATATCCTTGTCATGGTCATCTCCACTTCTACAATTACTCCTGATATGAAATAGGCGTGATCTATTATTATCAATGGACCTATCACTAATATATGCACTCTACACATTCTAGGTTGATCTCAAGATATATATCGTCAATATGTTACTTTAACCACGCCATTTATTCAAGTTATACCATTTCTATTTGGTGCAATATTATTGCTTTATTCCAGAATTGTATTTTATTTTTCAGGATTTATATAATTGTATGACCAGGTATATGTATGAAGTTAAAAGAAGTGTTATTCAATGTTTATTAGAGATTGTTATTTATTTTTCTTGCCATTCATTTAGCCAGAATTTTATGCACATGTCAAAATGTCTGTAAGCTCATGTCTAGCAAGGCATACCCTGTGCAGCAATCAGTACTTTACTATATTCCCAACAATTTTATGCACATGTCAAAATGTCTGTAAGCTCATGTCTAGCAAGGCATACCCTGTGCAGCAATCTGGTATCAGTACTTTACTACATCCCCAACAATTTTATGCACATGTCAAAATGTCTGTAAGCTCATGTCTAGCAAGGCATACCCTGTGCAGCAATCAGTACTTTACTATATCCCCAACAATTTTATGCACATGTCAAAATGTCTGTAAGCTCATGTCTAGCAAGGCATACCCTGTGCAGCAATCAGTACTTTACTATATTCCCAACAATTTTATGCACATGTCAAAATGTCTGAAAGCTCATGTCTAGCAAGGCATACCCTGTGCAGCAATCAGTACTTTACTATATCCCCAACAATTTTATGCACATGTCAAAATGTCTGTAAGCTCATGTCTAGCAAGGCATACCCTGTGCAGCAATCTGGTATCAGTACTTTACTACATCCCCAACAATTTTATGCACATGTCAAAATGTCTGTAAGCTCATGTCTAGCAAGGCATACCCTGTGCAGCAATAAGTACTTTACTATATCCCCAACAATTTTATGCACATGTCAAAATGTCTGTAAGCTCATGTCTAGCAAGGCATACCCTGTGCAGCAATCTGGTATCAGTACTTTACTATATCCCCAACAATTTTATGCACATGTCAAAATGTCTGTAAGCTCATGTCTAGCAAGGCATACCCTGTGCAGCAATCAGTACTTTACTATATCCCCAACAATTTTATGCACATGTCAAAATGTCTGTAAGCTTATGTCTAGCAAGGCATACCCTGTGCAACAATCTGGTATCAGTACTTTACTATATCCCCAACAATTTTATGCACATGTCAAAATGTCTGAAAGCTCATGTCTAGCAAGGCATACCATGTGCAGCAATCTGGTATCAGTACTTTACTATATCCCCAACAATAAGGAAGGAAAGTAGCATGTATATTATAACTGTGTCTTTGTGTCCTGCCTCTCAACCATCTAAAGTGAGGCAGAAAGTTAGAAGTTTAAATGTTAATACTCATAATTTTGTTTGTATATATTACATCAGCTTGACTTTTCTTGTCTTATTCTCTCATGACTCAACAGACTGTAAAAGTTTAGATGTCTGAGGTGAAGGGCTTATTACAACCATCAACTTTGTGTACTATGTTTGTAAGAATGGTAGAATCAGAGAGCAAATAACATGCTGTTATATAGGTCTCTGGTAGAACTAAAGTGCTTGCAGGGGTGAGGGATATCTTTATGTTATACTATATAGATAATGGCAATGACACAAATATTGATTTTGTTGCTCTGTGTTTTGGGGTTTTGTTTGCTTTTGCAAAATATTACACTTTCCCTGTCAGATTGCTTGAATTCAAATTACCTAAAACAGCTTACTGATGACATAGGGTTATAACCTGAACAAATATTATTGATGTATGTCTGTAATTTGTACTAAGACAAGGAGGGAACTTGTATGGATTACTAAAGTGTTATGGAAATGGCACGAGACTCTGATACCAACAACAATGGAAATTGAAAGGTTTGAGCTTATATCTGATTATGAAATTGATAATAAATATGTTAAGAGTTTATAAAGAACCACAATTTGTTTTATCTCATCAAAAAATCTACAGTTGATATGGGATTTGTTATTATACATTTGATGTCTGTCTATCTGTTCCTCTTTACCCTGACTTTATTTCCAGTGGAGATTTCCAGTAAAATGAAATTTCACCAGTAACAGTGACAGACAGAATATCACCAGTAACAGTGGGAGACAGAATATCACCAGTAACAGTGACAGACAGAATATCACCAGTAACAGTGACAGACAGAATATCAGCAGTAACAGTGGGAGACAGAATATCAGCAGTAACAGTGGGAGACAGAATATCAGCAGTAACAGTGACGGACAGAATATCACCAGTAACAGTGACAGACAGAATATCACCAGTAACAGTGACAGACAGTGACGGACAGAATATCACCAGTAACAGTGGGAGACAGAATATCACCAGTAACAGTGACAGACAGAATATTACCCGTAACAGTGACAGACAGAATATCACCAGTAACAGTGACAGACAGAATATCACCAGTAACAGTGGGAAACAGAAATATCACCAGTAACAGTGACAAATAGAATATCACCAGTAACAGTGGGAGACAGAATATCAGCAGTAACAGTGACAGACAGAATATCACCCGTAACAGTGACAGACAGAATATCACCAGTAACAGTGACAGACAGAATATCACCAGTAACAGTGACAAACAGAATATCACCAGTAACACTGGGAGACAGAATATTACCAGTAACAGTGACAGACAGAATATCACCAGTAACAGTTGGAATCAAGGATAGACTGATGCTGATAAACAGGTTATATAGCTGGAGGCAGGAAGGGGGCATGTTTTATCTTTGAACTTGGATATCACTTCAGTCATGAAGTAATTGTAACAATAACCAAATTCGATTTTTTTATCTAATGTGAAGTGAGACTGAATATTTCAGCTTACTTCATTAACAATCTTTGAGAGAAACCATTTACAGAACAATACAATTTGAATCTAAAGCATGGATACGAACAAACAAACATTAGCCCCAAATAAAGATCGGTTGGTAGCGCAGTTGATATGAGAACACGATATGCCACAGACACATAACGATATCATAGAAAAGGCAATTTGAAATATTATTTATTAAAAAACGAAACAAAAACAAAAAACAAAAAACCATAGCAAAACATAAAAATAAATATAGTAAATTATGGAAATTTGTTGTGACTCCCTGTAAAAACAGATTTGATTCAATCTTGGGTACAAGATTTGATATGATTAATTTGCGTCGTTTGATATGATCACATTTAAAGACCTCGGGTGTCGAAGTGTTTGTCAGTCTACTTGCATTGTAACCAATGTTGACACTGGACTGTTTGCGATTGTTCCCAAAACTCTAAACTGAAATCGGAAGTCTGTAGCATTTAATGTCAACAATGTTTACACGACAGTAAAATCCTAAACTTGTTTCAATGCAGAAAGATGTTTGTTCTCTTTGTAAACTAATGAAGTACCCGAAGTACCAGAAACAGTCTTTATTGTCATAGGTAGAAATTAAATGTCAGTGAAGTGGAGAACGGTAAAGCTCGTTATGTTGACTCGGGCCTCTCGTTTAAGATTGTATAAATGGTAAATATTGCTGGACAAATACACTCAATTTTGTCCACGCCAAACACTGGTCAGCGCTGGACATAACGGCTTGTTGGCTGTGTATTGCTTCTGTGGAGAGCCATAGGGAGATTTTATCTCGGTGTGACACTAAAAAAAAAAAACCATAGCTCGGATTATAAATCAGAGCGATGTCGTTTATGGTTATGGATTCTTCATGCGACTAATCTGGAAGTTTTGCAGGGAACTATTGGACAGACGTCATGTTGGATTTATAATCAAGACCTAACTTTTTTAAAAGGGAATACTAGATCAATGATTTAGCAGTTTAAGATATGGTAAGTGGATTTTGTATATTTTATCGCATAACTACCCTGTCATCAGTACATAACATCCAATATATATTACTTTTTTGTTATGACCCAATGTGTAATATGTTACTGACTAAAGATTCCTCTTGTTTCAGTGACGTCATAATCTTATGGCGTCATAAACATTGTGACGTCACCAGCGAAAGCTATAGGGAGTGAATACCGACGCCAGCTTTTATATAACAGTCTAGCAAATAGGAGATAATTATTGGTTTCCCAATTCATATCATAAATGCGTATATTTCACGAATATTTTTTTTCTCGAGGGAAGCACGAGGGAAAAATAAAGTAAAAGTAAAATGTGTCATAAATGCAGAATATAAAACATATCTCATATTTAATTGAAAGTCATTAAATTTTGTTTTTATTATGTTTTCAAAGGAAAACAAGTAAAAATGCAGAAGGTTGGACGTTACACTTGACAATAAGACGACGGCATTTTAAATTGGCTGTTTTCTTACCATTTTAATACAGTTATGTGGTAAAAATCGATCACAAAACTGCACGTACACAAGGATTGTTTGAAGGTAAATAACTTCAATGCTGTGGCTAGAAAACGGTGATCAAAACTACGAAATCTCCTTTATGAAGTCTTTTTTTTTAATTCGAATTGATACGTACCTATATTTCAGTGGCAAAAATGTACTGAAATGACGTTTTCACGAATTCTCAAATTTATCTGATAAACAGTATTTTTTATTATAAGGTTTATGGAACTCGTCGTTTCTTGTTTTTATTTTCATTGATCACGCATGAAAAAATCTCAGACTCTCTTCATCAATCTTATAGATTGAAAGTTATGCTAATGCATTACATTTAGTGCTTTATCTGGAATATCATCGGTAATATAAAGAGCACGTGAAACTATGGTGACAAGCTCCTGATAATAACATGTAATATCATGGAATTGTGCTAAATATGCAGGAAATGATGCTATATATACAGGGAATAACGCTAAATATACAGGAAATGATGCTAAATATACAGGAAATGATGCTATATATACAGGAAATGATGCTATATATACAGGAAATGATGCTATATATACAGGAAATAACGCTAAATATACAGGGAATAACGCTAAATATACAGGAAATGATGCTATATATACAGGAAATGATGCTATATATACAGGGAATAACGCTAAATATACAGGAAATGATGCTATATATACAGGGAATAACGCTAAATATACAGGAAATGATGCTATATATACAGGAAATGATGCTATATATACAGGAAATGGTGCTAAATATACAGGAAATGATGCATTATATACAGGAAATGATGCTATATATACAGGGAATAACGCTAAATATACAGGAAATGATGCTATATATACAGGGAATAACGCTAAATATACAAGAAATGATGCTAATATACAGGAAATGATGCTAAATATACAGGAAATGATGCTATATATACAGGGAATAACGCTAAATATACAGGAAATGATGCTATATATACAGGGAATAACGCTAAATATACAGGAAATGATGCTATATATACAGAGAATGGTACTAATATACAGGGAATAACGCTAAATACACAGGAAATGATGGACAACAACATGCACGAAACTGATGACAAGAATTGGACAAATAAAGACACAGGTTGATTTATCGAGTTATGTAGATCCTCAGATAAATCTACAGAAAAAACGGGTATTGAAGAATACCAAACCAGAAAATGTGAAATCAATTACACAAACGTGATTATCCAGATAGGATTAACAATTATGTCTGACCAACTGTCTTTTGCTTCATTTGCTCAGAAGAGAATTTGTAGCGGAAGTTTGATGTTAAGATCGAATATTCACATATTATAGAAAAGTCAAGATCTCACCAATCAAACCAGTCATGTTTTAAAGCCTGATATTTACATAATCTAAATCAAATACACCACTGAGGTGCCATATGTCATATGTTATCCAGTACATGGCGTTGAGTTGTGCTATTGGGTTATTTCTAAGTTATCCAATCGGCGATACTGAGATGGGTTATTTCTGAGTTATCCAGTCGACGATACTGAGATGGGTTATTTCTGAGTTATCCAGTCGACGATACTGAGATGGGTTATTTCTGTGTTATCCAGTCGACGAGACTGAGATGGGTTATTTCTGAGTTATCCAGTCCACGATACTGAGATGGGTTATTTCTGAGACGAGACTGAGATGGGTTATTTCTGGGTTATTTTTATCCAGTCGACGAGTGTGTTATCCAGTCGACGAGACTGAGATGGGTTATTTCTGTGTTATCCAGTCGACGAGACTGAGATGGGTTATTTCTGAGTTATCCAGTCGAGGATACTTAGATGGGTTATTTCTGAGTTATCCAGTCGACGATACTGAGATGGGTTATTTCTGAGTTATCCAGTCGACGATACTGAGATGGCTTATTTCTGAGTTATCCAGTCGACGATACTTAGATGGGTTATTTCTGAGTTATCCAGTCGACGAGACTGAGATGGGTTATTTCTGAGTTATCCAGTCGACGATACTTAGATGGGTTATTTCTGAGTTATCCAGTCGACGAGACTGAGATGGGTTATTTCTGAGTTATCCAGTCGACGATACTGAGATGGGTTATTTCTGAGTTATCCAGTCGACGATACTGAGATGGGTTATTTCTGAGTTATCCAGTCGACGAGACTGAGATGGGTTATTTCTGTTATCCAGATGGGGGTTATTTCTGACCAGTCGACGATACTGAGATGGGTTATTTCTGAGATGGGTTATTTCTGAGTTATCCAGTCGAGATGGGTTATTTCTGAGTTATCCAGTCGACGAGACTGAGATGGGTTATTTCTGAGTTATCCAGTCGACGATACTTAGATGGGTTATTTCTGAGTTATCCAGTCGACGAGACTGAGATGGGTTATTTCTGAGTTATCCAGTCGACGAGACTGAGATGGGTTATTTCTGAGTTATCCAGTCGACGATACTGAGATGGGTTATTTCTGAGTTAACCAGTCGACGATACTGAGACGGGTTATTTCTGAGTTATTCTGTCGACGATACTGAGACGGGTTATTTCTGAGTTATCCAGTCGACGAGACTGAGATGGGTTATTTCTGAGTTATCCAGTCGACGATACTTAGATGGGTTATTTCTATTCCAGTCGACGATACTGAGATGGGTTATTTCTGAGTTATCCAATCGACGATACTGAGATGGGTTATTCTGGAGTTATCCAGTCGACGATATTGAGATGGGTTATTTCTGAGTTATCCAGTCGACGAGACTGAGATGGGTTATTTTGGAGTTATCCAGTCGACGAGACTGAGATGGGTTATTTCTGAGTTATCCAGTCGACGATACTGAGATGGGTTATTATGGAGTTATCCAATTATCCAATCGACGATACTGAGATGGGTTACTGAGTCGATGGGTTATTTCTGGTCGACGATTAGATGGGTTATTTCTGAGTTATCCAGTCGACGATACTTAGATGCGTTATTTCTGTGTTATCCAGTCGACGAGACTGAGATGGGTTATTTCTGTGTTATCCAGTCGACGAGACTGAGATGGGTTATTTCTGAGTTATGGGTTATTTCTGAGTTATCCAGTCGACGATACTGAGATGGGTTATTTCTGAGTTATCCAGTCGACGATACTGAGATGGGTTATTTTGGAGTTATCCAATCGACGATACTGAGATGGGTTATTCTGGAGTTATCCAGTCGACGATACTGAGATGGGTTATTTCTGAGTTATCCAGTCGACGATACTGAGATGGGTTATTTCTGAGTTATCCAGTCGACGATACTGAGATGGGTTATTTCTGAGTTATCCAGTCGACGATACTGAGATGGGTTATTTCTGAGTTATCCAGTCGACGATACTGAGATGGGTTATTTCTGAGTTATCCAGTCGACGATACTGAGATGGGTTATTTCTGAGTTATCCAGTCGACGAGACTGAGATGGGTTATTTCTGAGTTATCCAGTCGACGATACTTAGATGGGTTATTTCTGAGTTATCCAGTCGACGATACTTAACTGGGTTATTTCTGTGTTATCCAGTCGACGAGACTGAGATGGGTTATTTCTGAGTTATCCAGTCGACGATACTGAGATGGGTTATTTCTGAGTTATCCAATTATCCAATCGACGATACTGAGATGGGTTATTTTGGAGTTATCCAATCGACGATACTGAGATGGGTTATTTCTGAGTTATCCAGTCGACGATACTGAGATGGGTTATTTCTGAGTTATCCAGTCGACGAGACTGAGATGGGTTATTTCTGAGTTATCCAGTTATGGGTTATTTCTGAGTTATCCAGTCGACGATACTTAGATGGGTTATTTCTGGGTTATTTCTGAGTTATCCAGTCGACGATACTGAGATGGCTTATTTCTAAGTTATCCAGTCGACGATACTAAGATGGGTTATTTCTGAGTTATCCAGTCGACGATACTGAGATGGGTTATTTCTGAGTTATCCAGTCGACGATACTGAGATGGGTTATTTCTGAGTTATCCAGTCGACGATACTTAACTGGGTTATTTCTGAGTTATCCAGTCGACGAGACTGAGATGGGTTATTTCTGAGTTATCCAATTATCCAATCGACGAGACTGAGATGGGTTATTTCTGAGTTATCCAGTCGACGAGACTGAGATGGGTTATTTCTGAGTTATCCAATCGACGAGACGATACTGGATGGGTTATTTCTGAGTTATCCAGTTATCCAGTCGACGATACTGAGATGGGTTATTTCTGAGTTATCCAGTCGACGATTTCTGAGATGGGTTATTTCTGAGTTATCCAGTCGACGATACTGAGATGGGTTATTTTGGAGTTATCCAATCGACGATATTGAGATGGGTTATTTCTGAGTTATCCAGTCGACGATACTGAGATGGGTTATTTCTGACTTATCCAGTCGACGATACTGAGATGGGTTATTTTGGATTTCTGAGTTATCCAGTCGACGATACTGAGATGGGTTATTTCTGAGTTATCCAGTCGACGATACTGAGATGGGTTATTTCTGAGTTATCCAGTCGACGAGACTGAGATGGGTTATTTTGGAGTTATCCAATCGACGATACTGAGATGGGTTATTTCTGAGTTATCCAGTCGACGATACTGAGATGGGTTATTTCTGAGTTATCCAGTCGACGATATCCAGTCGACGATGGGTTATTTCTGATTTCTGAGATGGGTTATTTCTGTCCAGTCGACGATACTGAGATGGGTTATTTCTGTGTTATCCAGTCGACGATACTGAGATGGGTTATTTCTGTGTTATCCAGTCGACGATACTGAGATGGGTTATTTCTGTGTTATCCAGTCGACGAGACTGAGATGGGTTATTTCTGAGTTATCCAGTCGACGAGACTGAGATGGGTTATTTCTGAGTTATCCAGTCGACGATACTGAGATGGGTTATTTCTGAGTTATCCAGTCGACGAGACTGAGATGGGTTATTTCTGAGTTATCCAGTCGACGATACTAAGATGGGTTATTTCTGAGTTATCCAATCGACGATACAAGATTGTTTGACAGTGGGAAACAATATCAAATGCTATATTGTTTCCTGGTAATAAATGTTATATTTTCATTGTATTTGATATCATGTCTCTTGCGATAGTAAACGTCAGATACATATTTTAGAGAGTTAAAATCTGGCAACGCAAAATTCAAAAACGAAAAAAAAAAAAAAAAAAAAACTTTTAAATCTGATTAAAAAACCGTGTAAATGGAGATTGATTGATGACCCGGGGACATGTAAATACAATGCGTTGATCAGTTTTAAAGTCCTGCAAATGAGATCATCACGTTTAATACTTATTGATATCGATCAGGTAGAATATTGACCTCAGGTGATTAACCAGGTTGATATAACACCATATTAACCTTATCAAAGGTCCATAGATGATAGCGAGGCAGAGATATTTCACCATATTGTATAGTTGACATCTTGGCGTTGATGTTTCATACACAAGTTTTACCTTCCGTTCACAGGAAGCTTTCATTCCTTATTAATGTATTGTGACTATTTATTTCCTCACGTGACACCTGCTTGTTAATATCCCACGTGCCACTTTAAATTGGTGCTAATTATCAGTAATTTAGCCATTACTTCTCACTTACCTATTTTATGTCGTATTTTAAATGATGTAATTACACAAACAACTGTTTTTGTGACTGCCTGTGATAGTAAGTGACATTTCTAAGGCGACTTTTACCATCGATTTCTCATCAATGCTAAAAGTTAATTCCAGAAAAATCTTTAACCGTGAAGAAATGATAATAATGTCTACCATTTCAATGTTTCTCAAACCAATAGCTACGAATTAAATATGTTCTAATTTAAGTTTCTATGAATTGCAATATAGCAAGTATTGCACGAGCGCGAATTCATAATTGCGCTAATTTGTTAAAAAGTGATATTGCGCTAAAATTGTATTGCCCAAAATAAATTACGTTTACAGTATATAAAGTTGTTCTTGCTATGATGTTGACAAGCAGGGTCGGATGTCACGCCATCACTAACAGATCTAATCCAAGCTAGGATTTAAATATATAATTTTCTTACCAATGTCTTTGCTTTTTCTGATTGATTTCAAAATAGTTCAGACATTGTTAGACTTATTCTGGGATAGTGTTATTTGTGGTTAAATGCGTGACAAATATGGTATTACGTGTGCTTATTTGTTCTGTAACACAGGTTGGTCATTTTTCAAGATTGGAGATTTAGATACACAATGTTATGACGTGTTGAGGTATAATTTTTCATACTGTTGTTTCTGTAAACTAGGTCAGCGTTTGTAAACAGCATCAACACCTGGGTGTATTAGGTACATCAGCAATTTATCTCATTCAAGATAACAAATAACGTTTTGGGTGTAGTCTGCATTTTATTAGAAACATACTTTCACCTGACAGTGTGATTTTGGGTCAAAAGCTTTCAACTTTAAGGTGACAATCTGTAATATTTTCCGGTCCGAAAGTGAACTATAGGCTACAAAACAGGATTGTTGAAGTCCCAAATAACATTATCATGTAAATATTTATGGCAGAGACAACACGTATACTGTGATGTGTTTTAGTTACAGAATCATGTTGATATGCCTATTGGTATGGTAAGTCCCTGTTATACACACTCAAACCCCAATAAACGGATCACTTTCTCTATGTACGTCCAGGTCCGATAACACAGATTATTTATGACCCCTGCACTCCTTGCAAACAAATTCACTAAATACAACTCGTGTTTGGTAAATAAATAGACAAAGACTGTATTCTGTTGTATATTCATACTGGGAGTGCGATCCTCCGCTTATTGTCACACCTCACCAGTAAATCACTGTATGACGTACAACCAGTAGGCTATAAAACGTAGATACAGTTTTGTTTGTCATGTACCTCTTCGCGTCTTCCATTCCAAGTTCAATATTGCAAGTATGGTGCTTAACTAAACTTTACGAGAAAATATAAGATATCTCTGTTTTCATCAGTCATTTATCAAATACGTCATACAAACTAGATCTACAGCACAACTACCTTTACTTTTCCATATGATTCTTGAAATCTAACCAATGCCAATGGGATGCTGCAATCTCGTTTTACCATCTGCTAGGGTGAAACTAGGTTAACTCTGTGATATCAGAATGGCGATCTGTAATCACGTGTTCGCTCTCCCCAGTCTTAGGTTGAGAAAGCGTTACAGTCAAAATATACAGCAAATGAGTTCCCTCGCCATTGTTTTCTCCCTCGATGTTTTTTTTCGTTCTCCGTTTATCGCTCTCGTATCCCCACAATCTCGTGTTGTCGCATTGTCATTAGTGACGTTTTCGCACTTCAGTTTTATTTCATTCCTGTAATTTTATTTTTACGATGTTTAACGTCCTTGCAACAGCTAGAGTCGTATGAGGATGGGTGACAAAATGGATACCCAGATTGAAAAACAAATAACAGAAAGAAAGCACAGCCATGAGAGAATAGAAGAGACAGATATCCCAAATGTTGCAATGGGGCAACATATCTGCTGTGGTCTCTTCAATGTACTTATACATTGTAGTTGAAGACACGGACGAAAACCCCCCGAACTCTTCAAGGTGCTAGTTTGCGTGTTTTGGTGGTGGGATGGGGGTTGCAGTCGTCAGGCAGTGTCACGCTATACAGAAAACAAATAAAAAACCACCCTATTGATCTTGCAGGTGGCGTCCAGCAATTAATCGCTCTTCATACAACGTTCAATGAGATACGTCTGACCTTTCCTTCTCCACTCCAGCACAGAGCCATCGCCGTCTGTCATGTTCTGATCGAAATGTGTGTTAGAGAGAGAGAGAGAGAGAGAGAGAGAGAGAGAGAGAGAGAGAGAGAGAGAGAGAGAGAGATGGGGGTGGTGGGTGGTGGGTGGTGGTGGTGGTGGGGGGGGGGGGGGTGTGTGTGTGTGTGGGGGTGGATGGGGATGGGGCGAGGTGGGGGGGGGGGGTTGGGGTTGAGGAGGGGCTCCAACCAGCCGTCACAGATTGTAACCCCTGATAGATGTACAATATATATGTCGTCATTACTAGTATGACGTCAAATTGTTATGGATGTGTCTCAACACTATGTTATCTACCTTAAGTGTTGTGTTTATAATCACCACTTGATATATGACTGTACCTAAACATCATAATCATTCAAAATGTTGACATTAGGTAAGAAATATTCAGTAATATATCACTATTGAAGTATTGTTTTTAAAACACGTGTCAGATGTAGATCAATAGTAAGTAAATACTAACTAGCGCCATAGATCTACGTACTTTTAAGTCCCCTAGCACCTCTCTCAGTTCTGCTTGTTTTCATACAATCATTTTAGCGTTATACCTAGATCTACTGTGGTTACCAGGAGCTTTTCTAAGGTGTAACGACATTTCCTTGTCAATACAAGTAAATAATCGGAAATTATATTTACATAACACACTGGAAGGGCATATAGCTTCGCCATAAGTCTGGTTATGGCGCTATTACACGACCTGATGTTTTCGCTCGTTAAATATAATATTGACTTACTGGATTTGGTCACAAGAAACCGATAAGGTACACTTTTTATTGCACTGTAGCCTAAACCATCAACGATCGACCGTTTTAATTACAGATTAAATCTTATGACTTGTGCCGTCTACTTCTTGACTTGTATTTTTTTTGTGAAACGACTTTACCTCGAAAAAAGTTGTGATTGTTTTAGAAAAGTTTTATTTATGTACGAAGTGTCAGTGCACTTGTCAATCGTACTGTTTTTTTTACCTGAGTGTTATGGAGGATTACTGGTGATTTAGAAGACGGTAAGAATAGCTAAATCCACTGGAAAGATACCTGTCTACTAACGAAAACATTCATTACAGGTAGACACGAGTTTTCTGTAAGTTAAATTGGTGTCTTTGTTACGGGTATTATTTATTTTACTTCAAATGAGAAAGAATACATATATATCCGCCATTTTATAATAATTCTTGTTGGTTTGATGGCTACGATGATTTCATATCGTTTGCTTTGTGATATTTTTACATGGCTACTAAGATATCATTTATATTTAGATTTTAAAATATTAACATTTGTTTTTGAAAGAATGGGACAATCACATGTATTTGTTGATAATAATTTCAAACTGATTCTATGTTATAAGGTTCAAGCTAAATTTAGACCTAATTTCGAAATTTTGCGTTGATGTTGTGATGTATGTTCCGGAATCTGAAACACCTATAATTTGTTTTTAATTAATTTTTGAAGTTTCAGTTGATTTTTTTTTTGCAATATCGACGAAGCAATAGTAAATCAGTTTTGAAAAAACTTTAACATTCGGTTGAGATATCCTTGAACACAGAACAGACCCATGTAAGATTCCTTTGTTCAATGTCAATGCATGCCCTAACAACTTTGAATAAAATCATTTCAAATTTTTCATGGGTTGACATTTAAACGTAACGTGTTTCAAAATTGGTACTGTTTTGAAATTGGAGAAATTTTATGTTTTTGTGTCGGTTTTACTAAGAAGCCCTTCCGTCATAACAATCAACTATATTGTCTATTAATAATAAGGATACAGACCTTCACCGTTTATGTTGAATTACAAAACTTCACAAGAATCCATATAAACAACGTTTTATTGCTGGCTCGTCTAGCTTTTCAACCAAACATTTGTCAACACTACTTTCTACAATTCAAATCTGGGTTACAATCTTATTGTGATACTGTTTGCTCAAGAAATGGGATTAACAGTATGTGGGTTTTAAATAACTCCAAAGACCTTTTGACCAATTTTCAACAACCTCCTCTAAAACCTTTTTTTCTATAAGAAAATTTGAATTTTTCACTCTGTATACCACTGTTAATGTTTCTAAATGAATGCCTTCTTTATCTTGTCATGAAAGTTTCCTTCTTCAAGAACGGTGAACGGCGATACAAATATATGGTTGTGAACTATTCTGAAGCGCATTTCGTAAAAACGTCCAAACAAAAGAAGGAATTGTCATAGGACGATATCTAAAAAATATCGAATTCCTGACTGATAGCATCTTAGTCGAGTTTGGTGGTAAGATCTTCCAACAGACTATTGGCATACCTATTGGAACCAACTGCGCCCATTGTTGTCTGACTTCTCTTCGTTTTCATACGAGGCGGAATTTAGCGAAGAACTTATCAAAACAGCTTAAAAGGACCGTGTAAAGTCGTTAAATTTCACGTTATCGGTTATTGATGGCGTCTTGTCTTTAAATAACAAGACATTTATTGACTGCGTTCATCGTTTATATCCGCCAGAAATGGAATTTAAGTACACCGACTCTTCTACATCGTCCGCTTATCTCGATCTTTTCTTTTAACGATGATTTTCAATTTCTCTATTGTGAATTTTCCATTTCTGGATAGCAACATCCTGTGTCGCCAACCTATGTTGTTGACGTATCGTAGTTGATTCGATATTCGAGATCCTGTCCCCGTTATCTCGATTTTCGTGCAAGAAGTCGTCAGCTAATGACGAAATCCGCTACATAGAGTATCAAAAAATGCATAATAATTTTATTGAGAAATATTCTGTTTCTTTGTGTGATATGAAATTTGGCGTGTTTCATGCTCGTTAGTTTGCCTATATAATCCGTTATTGTTTACCTTGTTCTCATTCAAGAACGTAACATTACTTACTTGAATTAACAAAGATTTACATGACAAGTGTCGACAATGAAGCAGAAGACGCTTATTCTGCCGGATCACATGGTCTTTATCTCCTTGTACGTTTTCCTTGTAGATCTTTCTTTTGTTTGTATTTCGCTCTAGTTTTATCAAACTTTAGTTTCGATTATGATTATGTTGACTTGTTGGTGTTTTCTTGTTGTTTTTCAAGCCCCGATTAGTTTCTTGTATCCTGAATATAGGTTTTGTAAAGTTTGGTCCAATGCGCTGTACCTGCTATAGTATTTTGACCCTACCCCACCCCGGGAGGGGCGGATGGATTAGGGACCTTCTCACACTTCTTATCACAGTAATAACAAAATGTTATTGTCTGAGAATAAAGATGCTCACCATTCACCTAATAAAATATTCGCGAATTTTCTCACATAAACAGATATTGCTCTAAAATGTCTATTCTTGTTTTCTTAACCATATTGAAGATCGGATGGCCACCTTGACCGCGAGAACAATTTTAGGATATAAAGATGAAAAACTTTCACAGGGGAAGTAACTCTCGCAAATATAAAAAAATATTCTTATTGGTTATCATTTTGCTGTTTCTTGGCGGCTAGTATTCATATTTGTCGGGATTATATCTCGCATGTGATAGTATGTTGATATATAGCATTTTTATCTAATTACGAAATTGACAGTTTCTTTTAAAGAGGGGATCGGTGAAATGGGTACGGACCAGATTTTATAGTAATATATACACCATCCTCATTCCCCCGGTGTTCAGTCTCTTGTCAGTTACGCTGAATTACGATAGACGATTTATTGAGTGTACAAAGCCCCAAAATTATTACCTGATAGGCTGTTTATCCGGGTTTTCACACAATAACGGTATAAGTGTATATTTGTACCAGTGGGCTGGACCTAACTTCGCCCCCCGTATCGACAATACACGGGTTAAAAGCCACTGGGATTGAAGGTTGTGAACCCCTTTATTGAAATCTTTTCAGAACGTAAACACTCTAGTTATAATATAGTTTTCACTCTATAAAATATGCAATTATTTTCCACCGGGCAGATCAACTGTGCTCTCTGGTCTATTTAAACAAGCATTTGGTGACGCCACCCTCACGCTATATCATCTAAGCTCACTAGGCAGGGATTAAACTTAACCAAGAACCCACGATGTATCGTGTTGTGGCAGTAGAAGTGTTTAAAAGCCGTTAACTTTTCTAAAAGGTTGGCTACCTGACATCCTCTTTGAATTTTTATAATATATTGTTGTAGAAATTAAGGAACGTGACAAAATGTGTTTTCCGTAATATCGCCACACATTTACTTCGATTTGTTTCAGTGTTGACTTTCGGTGGATTTCTGTGTGTATTTGTGAATCATTTATCCTCATAATAACGGAAACAACGTATGGCTCTTCACAAATGTCTTATCTAAGGTAAGATTTACAGAGAAATAACAAACTTTTAATTGAGAGTTGTGTTTTTCTGCTTTGAAAAAAAAATAAATAAAAAAATAAATGAAAATTAAATAAACAGATAAGAA
Organism: Ylistrum balloti; assembly: GCF_031769215.1. Lineage (NCBI taxonomy): Eukaryota > Metazoa > Mollusca > Bivalvia > Pectinida > Pectinidae > Ylistrum > Ylistrum balloti. Next base: position 101,267 of record NW_026782258.1, on the reverse strand, counting down.
AATAGTAATTACATATTTTTTATATCGTCATCAAACTGTAACGGGTATCATAAATGTGTATTATTATGCGATATAAAACACGAAATTTTTTTTTATTCAAATGTATAAACAGAAGTGGCTATTTCATGGGCATTTTTTTCTCATTATCCACATGAGTCGATAGGGACCACCGATATTTGAACGCTGTCCGTATGTCGGCGATAACAGGTCAATGCCTATCAGATCAGTTTATTTAAAATCGATGTCTTCGCATACAGATAAAGGGTGATATTTCTTAAAACTGTGACAATGAAACTTTCCGAACGGAACGAGATACGGTAGTGAGAGCCAACTAGAATGAGGTTAAGAAAGTAGGTCAACCCTCCACATCCTGATCCCACTGCTGGAGATCGATCTCATATTAGTTCGACAGATGAAGTGAACACTTACAACGTGTCAATTTGGTATCGACAGTACACGTGAAAAATGTAACAAGAAAGGCTATACATACGCTATCGAAGATACGCGATCATTAAAGTAACCGGCGAATCACTTTGACGGAAATAATGGGACTTAGAAAGACTTCCTGGCCGTATCGTGGACCAATGGCATCGAACATCGATCGTCGTCATCAGTATTACAATAAGACAGAGCTTGGCAATGTATCATTTATCAGCAATTTGTCATAAGGTTACTGTACGGGATAGGCGCGACTCTACCCGACAATCAGTTACACATTTACCACGGAGTGATTACACCATTATATAACGCTGTTTTAAGTGGCAGTAAAGATAGCTCTAATATGTTTTCAAACACTGAGCGGATTACATCGATCTTGAATTATGTGATCAGTCAGTGGGACAGAGATTGACGTTCAATTGATGCTGTAAATGTTCGGGGGTAGGCCGACATCGGCCTACACGCTGGGTCCAACAAATGGCACAGTCTGATGAACGTACTCGAGCACACTCTTATTAATTTGTTAAACTGTTACATTGAATAGGAACGCCGATCAATTTCTTCCGGTTTAGTGAGCGTGTAAAAGCAATATGGTGTTCCCCGGGACGTTTCCACTCCAATGTGTCAGTATTTTCGACCTTAAGTTTCTCCTGAAGTAGATGATAGACTCTCGTCTCACCTTCAGACTACAGGATAGGATACTTATCTTAAAGTCTCGTGTGCTTGTAGTGGTTTTCGGCAATACAGGTATCACCAAGCCCTCAAGACAAGGTGCCGATAGCTTATAACATGTTTGTAGGGGCTCAAAGCACTCGTGAGTCAAATCTGACACTGTAATGTTGAAGGTATTTGTTTGTCTAGAAGGTGAATGGCGTTGGTATGTACATACCGAGTCGTAAAATATCACTACTAGCAGCTGTGTACACGTATATATGTGTTAATACAAATCATTCAATCTCATTTCGCTCCGCACCATTTACTGCAATTGTTTTCTCCATTACGCACCCGTCTTTATCATTCATTTTATATGACGTCATCGTTGTTATGACGTCACTGCATTATCTTTTGTTCATTGGAAACGCTATTGTTGTCGTTGTAGGACGAAAACCAGTCTGTGTTTCGATGGAAGTACTCAAAAGATAAAATGGGTTAGGTAGACGCTTAACACAGCTGCAAGGATGAGTAGTTTCGAGCAAGCCATGACGGCTAATGCTCTTTCCTCCGGGAAAGGCGATCCGCCAGAAACCGATTTGGATTATTATTCTAAACCGGAAAACTACACAGGAAGCAGTTTGCAGACTATGCAAAGATTCAAAATTGCAAAAGACAAACAAGATAGGGAAAATGAAGACAAGAACAAGAAAAAGGAGAAAAAACAGCAAGGTTTCAGTCTTCTGGCAAGGTACAAACACATACTCAAAGGCATTGTGGATGACGGCGATGACGAATCGTCTTCAGAGGAGGAGGAAGACGAAAGTAAGGATGACGACAGTGGGTTGTCAACAAAGAAGGATTGTATAATTATGAAACCTATATTAGAAGGTATATCAGAGGACGCAGAGGAGGAAGCCAGCAGCGAAACAACAGACCAGGCGCCCAAGAAGGAAGACGCACAATCTCCTAAAAAGGAGATACAGTCTGCGACCGAAAAGCGTGCTAGTCAACTAGACGATATAAAGAGAGACTCCCTCACCCCTGATGGTATGGCGCCTAAGGGGCAAGAATCTACCACTATCTTGGAGGGCGCTTCGCCAAGGTCCGGAATGGATCTTTGTGACTCCCCTACTGAGAGCACTTTTTCAGTTGGCTCTTCCAAAAGAAAGAGCACGATGAGTCAAGGCCGAGGAAATTACATTATGAAGACAAAGCTGGAGAAAGAAGTTCGTGCCAAAATTGTGAGTTCAAAATTATTTTTATATCGTCTGTATGCATCTTTAAAATTCTTGTCAAATGTAGATGATTGATTTTTCTTATATCACAACATCAAGCAATAAATATTTTCAATACTAACTCCGATCAATTTATATTAAAATAAATACTATTGTTTTTGGTAATGTAATTTAAAGTTATTAACATAAATGTATAAGCAATATTTGTAATCTCTGCATATATTTTTATTTGATTTAAAGGCAAGGGACCGCTTCCAGAAAGCCTGCAGATTCGTGAAAATGGTATTAAAAATTTCCGCAGCAGCGGGCACGTAAGTAATTGATGTATAATTTTATATATATACTTATCACCGAAGTTTTAGCAGAATATCAGAGCCTCTGTAATACGGACATCAGTAATTATTTCAGCAAAAACATTTCTTCATCATCGTGACGGTCTTAATCTCCACGGTTTTAAAAATAAAGATTCTGACTTGTTTTCACCGAATAAATATTTTTTCAGATATGTAAATGCCTAAAAATGTGAAAATATGAAGTCACGGTGTCTTGCACATCAAAAATGTTAAGTCTGTATTTGCTTGCAGGGATCCTTCAGTGGACACTGGTATGAAGACATTCACAGACCTTGCCAGTGAGGCGGAGACCCAGCCACATTCATCAGGGTTGACCTTTGACCCCTCATACTTCAAAGCTAAAAAAGAGGTATATACTTTACTGGTTTTTTTTAAGCAATTATAGTAGAAATTAAGGCGGTCCTTTTAGATGTGAAAGCGATCAATCTTAAAACTTCATTGGTCAGTTTAGAAATTGAAACTGATCTCTCAAAAATTTAACTTGTCACTTCTGGTATTAAAGCGGTCAGTTTAAGGTTTTAAGCGGTCATTTTAGAGATTAAAGTAGTAGTTTTTGGACAGAAGCGGTAAGGTTAGAGACACCGAATGGTCGCTAGTTCGAACCCCAGCAGTGGCAGAGTTTTTGTTTTGATTATTTTTATCAAAAATACCCTCAAATTGACCAGTAATCCTGCACCGTTGGCGATGAAGTGATGTATAGAAGTATTGTCTTTATATCGTCTCTACTAGAAGGTCATTTCACATTTGAGACGGTTAGCTGCACGATGGAAACGATTTGAATCTCACAGCAACTTTGAAGAATATAACCGTACTGTAGATCAGTATTCAAATTGACCTTGACCTCAAACGAAATCGCAATGAATACAGCCGTATCTCAATACATGTTTTATCAGTTTTGCCTGATTATTAAGGAAGCAATTTACCAAATCTAATATTGCGATTATTTCAGCTCGATAACTCAAGCTAGGATGAAGTGTGTGGATAAGGATTTTAACGCGTTAAAACTAGCGTTTGTGTTTAACATATTTAATTTTGTTCACGTTAAGATAGATTGACAGTGTTTATGTTGTCTTACATAGTTTTGTCAGAAAGAGGAAGAGAAGATTAATTGATTTACATTATAACAATGTTCCAAAGGGGACTTCGCCTGGTGAGATTGGTCCACTTCCGGTTCCGCCTGAATAGTAATTGCTGCTGGCAGTAGATTCAATGGTTATTGCCATTTCGGAATCAAATTCACTAGTTATACTCTGTAAAACTAGGTCAAGAGACAGCGAAGATTTTCTTCAGGAAAGAAAATTGACACCATCATTATGAAAATAGATCAGTCAGTTGACCGTACGGTAACTTTCTATTGTTCTGTCATGGTGCATTTAAATGCTCCGGTCAGTTTCTACATTGTTGGTATCTGGTGTATGTTTAGGTTTGTTTGATAAATAGCTGGTACTTCCTGTTAATATAAGTACTTTTGACAATAGACACATTATGTAGGAGCTTGTCACTATGGAAGAATACAAACAGATACAAAGGTTTGGTTGGTTGGAATTCTTTTAAAATCAGGAATTGTTATCATGAATGAAATACAAGCATTGCACACCGACATTTGTAATTGACCTTTTTATAGGTAAACTTAGTGTGTTGGTTTCATTTACCTTGTCACTATATGTTCTCATTCTCAGATCAATATTAGTACGGAAGTAAAGACCATACTCAGTCTGCCATCCGAGGAGAGGACTGCAGAACAGATACAGACGGTCAGTACTCGAATGCCTACAACTATACTCATTACGTGTACCCGTAACAACTAAGACGCAATGTTTTGGTATTCAAGTACTGAAGATGAGTTGTCACTGTACTCGCACGTGTAGACACACTGATATATAGAAAATCAGTACTGGCGCACAGAAAGTCGTGGTAATTGTACTAACACACAGATACTCGTGGTAATTGTACTAACACACAGATACTCGTGGTAATCGTACCTACACACAGACACTCGTGGTAATTGTACTAACACACACACACACACACACACTCGTGGTAATTGTACAGACACACACTCGTGGTAATTGTACAGACACACAGACACTCGTGGTAATTGTACTAACACACAGATACTCGTGGTAATTGTACAGACACACAGACAGTCGTGGTAATCGTACCTACACACAGACACTCGTGGTAATTGTACTAACACACACACACACACTCGTGGTAATTGTACAGACACACAGATACTCGTGGTAATTGTACCTACACACAGATACTCGTGGTAATTGTACTGACACACAGATACTCGTGGTAATTGTACTGACACACAGACACTCGTGGTAATTGTATTGACACACAGACACTCGTGATAATTGTACAGACACACAGACACTCGTGGTAATTGTACCTACACACAAACACTCGTGGTAATTGTACAGGCACACAAACACTCGTGGTAATTGTACAGACACACAGACACTCGTGGTAATTGTACAGACACACAGACATTCATGGTAATTGTACCTACACACAAAGAGTCGTGGTAATTGTACAGACACACAGACACTCGTGGTAATTGTACAGACACACAGACAGTCGTGGTAATTGTACAGACACACAGACACTCGTGGTAATTGTACCTACACACAAAGAGTCGTGGTAATTGTACAGACACACAGACACTCGTGGTAATTGTACAGACACACAGACAGTCGTGGTAATTGTACAGACACACAGACTGTCGTGGTAATTGTACAGACATACACTCGTGGTAATTGTACAGACACACAGACACTCGTGGTAATTGTACAGACACACAGACACTCGTGGTAATTGTACAGACACACAATGAGTCGTGGTAATTGTACTGACACACAGACAGTCGTGGTAATTGTACAGACACACAGACACTCGTGGTAATTGTACCTACACACAAAGAGTCGTGGTAATTGTACAGACACACAGACACTCGTGGTAATTGTACAGACACACAGACAGTCGTGGTAATTGTACAGACATACACTCGTGGTAATTGTACAGACACACAGACACTCGTGGTAATTGTACAGACACACAGACACTCGTGGTAATTGTACAGACACACAAAGAGTCGTGGTAATTGTACAGACACACAGACACTCGTGGTAATTGTACAGACACACAGACAGTCGCGGTAATTGTACAGACACACAGATACTCGTGGTAATTGTACCTACACACAAAGAGTCGTGGTAACTGTACAGACACACAGACACTCGTGGTAATTGTACCTACACACAAAGAGTCGTGGTAATTGTACAGACACACAGACACTCGTGGTAATTGTACCTACACACAAAGAGTCGTGGTAATTGTACCTACACACAGACAGTCGTGGTAATTGTACAGACACACAGACAGTCGTGGTAATTGTACAGACACGTAGACACTCGTGGTAATTGTACAGACACACAGACACTCGTGGTAATTGTACAAACACACAGACACTCGTGGTAATTGTACAAACACACAGACACTCGTGGTAATTGTACAGACACATAAACACTCGTGGTAATTGTACAGACACATAGACACTCGTGGTAATTGTACAGACACACAGACACTCGTGGTAATTGTACAGACACATAGACACTCGTGGTAATTGTACAGACACACAGACATTCGTGGTAATTGTACAGACACACAGACACTCGTGGTAATTGTACTGACACACAGACAGTCGTGGTAATTGTACAAACACACAGACAGTCTTTGTAAATGTACAGACACACAGACACTCGTGGTAATTGTGCAGACAGACACTTGTGGTAATTGTGCAGACAGACACTTGTGGTAATTGTGCAGACAGACACTCGTGGTAATAGTTCTGGCACACAAACATTCGTGGGCGAGCGATTGTATTGAGACACAATCGATGTGAGTGATATTGCTTGGTTTCAGACAATGCTTAAGTGATTACATTCACACGTGTTAAACATGAAGCGGTCCCATACTAATGCATTTGTACCCATGTAATGACTCGTTCTATAAAAAATCAAAATTGATTTTATTTCGCGAGCCTAATCATCGAAATGATTGATTTGACCAATATTTTGAATTTACATTTCGGTTTTAACAATTTCTGTTTGATGTGTATAATGAGGAATCATAAATCGAACAAAAGAAATGATATTGTTAGTGGAAACACGTCAATGCCAGTTGTTAAAGTGATTCTTGTTAAATTACTAAATAGAGATTACACACCGTCACAGTGTATTGATATGAACAAGTGTTTATAGCAACCATTACGATAATGACAATCACGTGAGACTCTCCTGAAATATCAATACAGGTTCCTGATGATGACAACAATACGTCTTCTGACTATATAATACTTTTCAATGACGCGCTTCACAGTCAACATCAGGTGAATCAAACTTATACATGACGGGAATGAATAAACGCCATTAAAACAATTAAAAAAACGCGACAATAAAATAAATAAACAAATTACATATATAAATACACTAGGAACTGATATATATATGTATGTATAGTTACAATGACTAAGTCGAGCTACAAACATTATACACCATACAATAAAAAATGTTACACTGCAAATATACAACGTTTATCCTCTAGATAAACACAATTACCAAAATAGAATTCACATAGATTTTATATAGAAAACTCAACCGATACTGGAATTTTCAACACTTTTCATACTTTTGTTATGACTGATTACGACTGTAAATACCAATAATCTCTCCTCTAACTCAGACTTAATTAAGTAAATACTTTACTAAAAACATTTAACTGAAAAACCGAATAATGATGATAATAATAAAACCCACGTGTCATCATTAATCGTATACATTTTGCAGTTGTTTAATTACCGTTGTATCAGTGAAGACCAATAATATACAATTTCTGTCGTGTACTTTAACATTAATGTGTTACTGCAGGCGATGTTCGGACTGCAGAGTCTGCGATCATTTGCGGAATATCCACTTCACATGCAGGAGAAACTGGCAAAGGTCGCGTGGTTCGAAGTGTAAGTAAACATACTATTAGCACAATAGTTCAATTCATAATCACTTCCTCTACGATGTTGGTATTTATACTAGATAATAGACGAAGGAGTTATATTCTCAATTAAATATACACTACATATGACTAAGTAAACAACCTGTCTTATCTTACATCTATCTGGATTGTGGAAACCAAACAGGTGGTATTTTAGCCCCAAACCAGTGTCAACATCTAATATTTTTCTTGTCTAAATAATTATTGTTTTTCTTTGCTGTTTATTAAACGGCTAAGCGATAGTTCGATGGCAAACCAAGATCATTAATGGTGAGATATTTCTAGTTATTCCATGGTTGGTCTTCATTAACGGTCCAGCCTTGTTGTTTCTTCTATACCATCTCACTGAAAACCATACTATTGACCACAAACTGGACATGTCACATCATTTCGTTTATACATTTAATAATGAGGCCAAAACGAGGCATTAAGAGGAAATCAATGATAAGAAAGAAAAAAAAAAAAAAAACGAAAAAATGAAAATTGTTTTGATAGAATTTTTTTTTTTGTCTCAATATTATCCCGTCGTCTCTGATATGATTGAAAATGATAATTAAACACATATAAAAGAAAAGGTTTTGGTGTTTAATCTATTTCGACATCCAGCCTTTGAAGAAGCAGTCCAGTCTTCTCGTTTTGATAGGTAATTGCTATTTAATTCTGTTTTCCAGTGTTCCTGCTAAGCGCATCATCATTCGCCAGGGACATTTTGCCGAAAACTTTTATTTCATATTGTCAGGCCAAGGTAAGCAAAACTATACGTAAATCATATTGTGTATCATCATTTTTCATATTGATAAAACATTTTAACTGGAAACTATAGATTGAGTTTAATAATTCCTGTTCAAATTTCTCTCTAAATTAACTTGACACCAATATGACTTTATCATTAGTGACATCATCAAATTCTAATATGTGACTAACAGGAGGGAGCTTACATCTAATTGTAAACGCCATGCCTGACAGCGGTAATGGTGTCCATATATGATCTCCATGAATGTTCTAATATTTTGTTTTATCTTCAGCTGTTGTAACGTTATTGTTACGAAATCCCAAGACTGGTGCTTCCTTCGTCAAGACAGCTACTATAATGAGAAGGGGAATGAGTTTTGGGGTAAGTCGTCTTTACATAAATGTAATCATCCGTAACTAGGTGGTCGCCTGACATAGAAACCTAAGGCGGGAAATAAAAAGAGCATTATGAGTTGTCCTCGAATGAAATGCCACCATAAAGAGTGTCAGATGGAGTGCAATTGGCAAATTCAGAGCAAAATAAGAAAAAAATAGAGTCTAATTGAATATCCACGGATGTCTTGTCAATATATATCCTTCAGTAGCATCCACGGATGTCTTGTCAATATATATCCTTCAGTGGCATCCACGGATGTCTTGTCAATATTTATCCTTCTGTGGCATACACGGATGTCTTGTCAATATATATCCTTCTGTGGCATCCACGGAGGTCTTGTCAATATATATCCTTCAGTGGCATCCACGGATGTCGTGCCATTTTATATATCTTGGTGACGCGGTATTGGATATCCATGTATGGCGTGGCATTATATATCCCGCGACGGCCTGGTACTCGCTATCCATGCATGTCATGGTATTTGATATCCCTGAATGACGTAGCACTTGATACCCACGGATAACATAACATTGGCTAATTTTGAGGGATATATTAAGAAATAGTGTCATTGGATTTCTTACATTCCCATAAATCATGATTCGATCAGAACAGCTGGTTCTCTCATGTATCCGACTTTGTAATGTACGCAAAGTCCTTTGTTTATTTCATTGTTACACATTGCCTCACTACGCCAAAGATTCTGAGTATTTTTTTCTCATTGTCGTAGGAGTTGGCCCTGCTGCATCACTCTCGTCGGACAGCAACCGTAACCAGCCAAGGAGGCTGTCAACTGCTGACCATTGGTCGTCAAGACTTCTTCGATATCTTTATGAGTGGACAAGGTGACCAAATCCCAGAACATATACGATTTGTAAGGTAAGAATGATGATATATGTTGGCCTCCTGTGATTCTTCTGTTTTGAGGCTAATGCACTATCTAGATTTTGACGTTTTATTTCTATCAATTTTGATTTCCTTAGTCGCCTCCTAAGTTTCATAATTTAGGCCCCTAGAACCACGGAGGGATCCAAGAAGGACGATACAGCTGTATGATGCAGTTTAATTATTTATTGATATTACGGTATCTAGTTTTTGTGTTGAAAGGCTTGTATCTTCGTTTAAATCTCAGTTATTTTGACCCAAGGTAATCTAAAATATTAAACATAATGTGTGTTTACCTCTACTGTTAACCTTATCTTGTGACTGTCTGCTTGGTTTTAACAAATCTTATCAACGATTGTTGTTATTAGGTTCTGTAGACACGCGAACATCGAAGTGTTGGTACAAAATGCCTTATCTATTGTCCTTGATTATCACAAAGTTTCCGGCATCTGTCCATATCTTTAACAATAAACCTGGTATTTTTTACCCGCTCGTTTTGTCAAATTATAATGGAAGTATTTGCGACTTTCATGAAGTTGATGTAAAATACCATAGATCTGTTAATATTTTATATTAAATTGTGGGTTTATATTATTTGATATCGAATATCCATGACACATTTTGGCAGATTGTTTTTTCTTTAGATTTCGAATCGTGACCATTATATATTTTTACAATTGAATACCGTCATTATTTTCGGCGAAACACTTTGATATAATGTTAGGTTAGGTATTTAAACATTTTATAGCACTATTAAAATCTAATCACGTGCGCTGTTGCTCCTTTAAATTTTATTTATTACACTTTCAAAATGTATGACATTATGTAAAGCATATACAATTCACCACAGTGTTTGGCTTTCACACACACACATATATATATATATATTAAAATGTAGGCTGTATCTACATGAAAATGAAATATCCATTTGAAGAGATTAATGTTGTGATTCTGTCATCATATACTTCATCAAAATCAGGTTCCATCGTGAGTGATATAATTGGTTCAATGACTACATATAAACTGGCCATCAACGCAATAGAATACCTGTCTCAAACGTAAGCACACGACACATTACACACTCCAGTTCCACCCAATACAGGTCGTATAAAACTCAACCGTAATTTATTTGGTTATATATGATGAATGCCTGAACACAGTCTATCGATACATTGTGTAGGTGCTGCTATGTGGTATTTATTGAATATATAATTTGTAAGTAATACTTACAATTTAATTCCGATCACCACATGTATTCTGCCAATTTCGTTATCACATCAGTGTGATATCGTATGATAAAAGTTCTACTTCTGAATGAAGGTCTTAATATAGTTTAAGATATAGGGAGCCCGAAAATTTATGATTTTTTTTTGGTCAAAATATTTCAACACGTACAGTTTATATTAATGTTTATAATAACCTGTAGGGAAATAGATATAATTAACAGCAACGCATTTCACAAGCGGAAACATGGAGTCAAAAGTGAACGATCGGCTGGGTTGACTGTCACATGTAGAAAAGTGGCACACATTTATAACAGCTCTTTTGTATTAAGACAAATTTAAGTCTGTTCCATGCACATGTTAATGGGATTTGAATTTGACTTATATTGTGTGTGTAGCCTTATTAAAACGAAAACCACGAAATGTTTACTTGGGCAGTCAGTATGTTTGGTTATGTAGTAATAAAACTCCGCCCAGGCTGTTGAACGGATGACTTTTAATTGCACTGAACTGCAGTGGTTCGGTACGTTTATATTTTGTCAATATGTCATTGCGTTTGACAATTTTCTTTCCTTTTGTTTTGTTCCTGACAGTGTCAATCTGATCCGATGACATGTACATTTGCACGTTCGCTTTAATTTGTCTCACTGGAATGCCTACAACATATAACACTGGTGGACTGAATGTTTAAAACCTAGTTGTAATTTGTGTTTAGTTTATTTAAAACAGCACTGAACAATGATTTAGGATGTGTGTGTAAAACCCTTCTCCTTCACTCTGTTACCTCTAATTCTATATAAACATAATTATATAGATATATACATATATATATTTATGATCAATGAAGTAATAGCAACAGTACGGACAAGATAATTGTCAAATTTTCGAGCCAACCTGTCCCTTTATAAAAACACAAATATTACATCAATTACATCATATACATAGAAAAAAACCAACAAAAAACAAAAAATAAAACAAATAAAAAGTTGTGTAAAGCTAGGTGTCTCGATAATCCCTTCGGGATACCTTATAGCCGACAAAAAACTATCCCAAGTTGTTGTATGTAAGATGGTGATTGAAATATCCAAAATGTTTATATATATATGTGCCTATCTGCCACATCCATAATTTTTCATTTAAAAGAAGTTTTGTTTAATTAATGCCTGTTTAAACGAACTTCAATTTAATTAATGTATGTTTAAATGAGGTTCAATTTAATTAATGCCTGTTTAAACGAAGTTCAATTTAATTAATGTCTGTTTAAATGAAGTTCAATTTAATCAATGTCTGTTTAAACGAAGTTCAATTTGATCAATGCCTGTTTAAACGAACTTCAATTTTATTAATGCCTGTTTAAACGAAGTTCAATTTAATTAATGTCTGTTTAAATGAAGTTCAATTTAATCAATGCCTGTTTATATGAAGTTCAATTTAATCAATGTCTGTTTAAACGAAGTTCAATGTAATAAATGCCTGTTTAAACGAAGTTCAATTTAACCAATGCCTGTTTATATGAAGTTCAATTTAATCAATGCCTGTTTAAACGAAGTTCAATTTGATCAATGCCTGTTTAAACAAAGTTCAATTTGATCAATGCCTGTTTAAACGAAGTTCCAAGTACAAATGTATTCTAATGATTACAATATGTCGTCACTTTCTTTTCTTTTTTAACAGTCAATGTGACTTCATGAGGGACTGGCCAATAGACAACCTACTAGAACAACCCCAGTTTTGTCTGCTCCACTTTTTCAAGTAAGATATCATATCATTTATTAGGTATCTTATCATTGCCGTTGGAGCTTTACACCTTTTATAACAGGCTTTCGCTTCAAAGCACATACAATACGCGCTGTATTAAAGGGGTTTTCAGTATTTATATACCACAGGTGGCCATCCGTTATTTGCCATTATCATTTGATAGGGTAAACATCTATAACCCCATACACAATTTTAATATGTTATTCAGAAGCGAGTGTTCGACTGACCGCAGTTGTGCGAGATATATACTGTAGCAGTTGTGCGGTCAGTCGAACACTCGCTTCTGAATAACATATTAAAATTATTTACATATATATATATACGAACATTGTGACTACCGATAATTATTTGTATATACCTATATAACAAGTCTCGTTTGGTTTGCCAAGGTTATATACATTGTACTTACTAATACTTATGTATTGTAATCTATATATCGTAAATAAGCCTCGTTTGGTTTGTCGAGGTTATATACATCACCAAAGTCAATAAATATTTGGAGAAAAAAAATAAAAAAATAATACAGATTGCGTGTCTTTTTTTGCAAGCAGTGAAGCGCCCCGTGCCTTCTGATATAATGAATTGGTATTCGTCAGTTTTAGAAAGAATTTAAGGACCTGATATTGCACAATTTTCGCGCTACAACTGCAAGTGGAAAACTATGTTCGTGTAATCGATTGGGTTTAGGAAATGTTCGAAGTTGTAATTTCGCAACACAAAGTATTCAATCTTGCACCTAGAATCAGACAGCAGTATGGTAAATTAGTTATACTATCGTACTTAGTGTATAATATAAACGATGTGTTTTGTATTTACAGACGGAATGTAGTTGTTGTGAAGGATAGCAACTTCTCTGAGTGGCTGTATGTCGTCAAAGCTGTAAGTAACACCTTTCTACTATTAGATATACTGTAGATAAGGAGGAGATAACTCTTCTTTATTTTGAAATGTGCGGTTGGTGTATGTATATTGTAATAATATTTTCATCATCGAGCTTTACTGGACACTCGGAGTGGAGACAATACTACGGATACTTGCGACGGTATAATTATGACATCACGTTGAAATTTATAAAAAAAACCATAGCAGGGTTATCGGTTGACATGGATTGATAGCTCATTAGTTTTTTTTGTCTTTGGTTACTATGCAAAGATTCCCTATGCAACAGTCTAGATCTCATACCAAATATTATTAAAGTGTACACAGAGAACACTGGTGTTTCTCATGAGAAAGCGTCGTGATTACAAAATCAGCAGATAATAGTTGAGGTAACTCGCCCGAAACTTAATATAAAGAAGAATCAAAGTACTACACTAAGCACACTAATTAAAAAATACTAACATTGTTCCTGTCTCCAGGGATCTTGTCAGGTGCTGCGTGAACTAAAGGGCGTCAAAGCCAAGATTAAATATAAGGCATCCTTCAGCGACGAGGATCCAAAACTACCAACACTCGGTGCAAATGAAGCTCGTGAGTATAGGTTTCAACAAATTAGTCCCCTAGCATCACTAATGCGGCACGGCAGACCGAAAGAGCATGATGTAGTTTAATTCATTATTAAGTTAAGTTAATAATGGACGCAGGCAAAACAATGCCTCTATGTCCATATCTAAAATTGATTCACAATGGAATTGATATATCATACAATGTAGGTGGAAATAAATCATTACATAGCAATTTACGGTTTTAAGAGATCAAATTATTGTTCATCATAAAAGATTGAGATATAGGTCTATTTATATTTCAGTGCTTAATATGGTATAACATTCCTGGATGATGCGAACAATTTTTCTGTTCCATGGTGGTCCTCTAACCCGATAGAAGTAGACCCCAGATTCTTGTTCTTCTCTCCTTATTATGCTCTACTGTATGTAATTCTAAAGGTGGTATTCTAGCTAATGTTAAATTTCCCATAGAAATTACCCACACCTGGATTTCTTTCAAACTTTGTATGCTTGAAGTGCTGTAAATGGCAATGCAAAATATATTCTTAAAGTTTCATCTTTTATAATAAAAAGGCACAAAGGACCCACACGTTCAGTGAACTGACTATATGTCTTAAGAACACGTTTTTACCACCTTTTTCATAAATTCTTAGTTTTCATATCTTTCATTACTTTTATCAAGCTTGTATCAGTATATTGGATTGAAGATTGTTTAAGGGGTAGAAATAGGATTTATGTTTTTTTTGGTTTTTTTTTTCAAAATCAGGCTGTCGCCAAAAATATAAAAAAAACTTGGTATGATTCAAGTTTTATCCACTTTATTTTATTTACACAAAAAATAGTTTTATTGTTTTACCACCAAGTAAAAAAATTGAAAAGAATTGAAACAGTTATCGAACTACTTAAACGCTAATGGTGCGAAATTTAGGATTTGAGAAACGTGTCATAATAGTTCACATCACAAAAAGGGGAAATACCCATCATAGTGATTAAAGTGTCATCCAAAAAGATGATTATTGATATACAGATGAAGTAATGAAGGTCTTCAATAAATCTGAGAGAAATTGATATGTCCCAATATGTAGACAAGGGGTGGCTTTGTAGCAATTAAACATATGTAGTGTAAACTGTGAAGTACAGGCTCTGTGACCCAGTAAGATTTCACAACAGGAGGAAGAATGCTTGCAAAGTTTAAAACAAAATCGAAGAGTTGCTATTTTTTTGGAACCGTACCTTTGTATTGACAGGTGTTATTAAATTCTGTATCGTTCGTAAAATCTTATCAATCGATAATTATCATTTAGTTGATATGTATTATAATATTGCAATATCTACTAGCTACTAGTATTCATATCTGGTAAAGTACTAAGGGTAATGTTGAAGCTACGTGAAATATTGATATCAGATTAACAGCTATCATTAAGGAGTTGTAACAGACGTCCTGTACTTCAGTTTTATTCTATAGAGCCAAGTGAATATTTTCTTTTTTTCGTGTTCTGTATCAATTTTGTCAATTAAGTGTGTGCTTCTTTGTCTAGGCGTGTTGATATTATCGACAAAATGATTGAAGTGAATATGTTTTCCATCATTGAAACTCTCAGCAAAATTGATATTCTATACACTGTACATGAGGTGTTTTGAAGAGATCCCCTTAATAGTCGCTGTTACAAAGAATCAGTTGGTAATGATGCGATCTTTTTAAAGACCAACCATCCAATTGATTTTACATAGACTTCAGAGTTAATCTTCAGGGATATATCATTAGAACTGTTGAAGTGGCCATTATGATATATACCAAAAGTTTAGGGTCTCATATAACATTTAATATAAACACTTTTTCTAGGGAGTCCATTTTGAAATTGAGTGAACCTCGCAGTGAGAATTCTGCAAATTCTGAATTTTCACCTATTGATTATATGTGATATAATTTTGAACAAAAGTCATCTTACCAAATTTATATCAACACTATATCTGAATACTTACCTGTCAGGATATATATATACTTCAGAACTTCATAATTTATTGACCAATTAGTGGCGGCCAGAATTTTTCTACGGCTCAGTCTTCTATACACAGGGACCATTTCGAAAGTCTGTTTTTCTGTCCAGACGGTTGGTTCCCACTAAGGCTTAGTTCCCTTAGACTGTAATTAAGGGCATATGGATTCTCTCCCCTTGATGTCAATCATGTTTCCTCCATTTTGGTCAATGTGTAAGTAAAATATTGTTGTTTCTAACAGAACCAAAAATTGACACTGGTATTCGGAAGAGGAAAGTGAAAGCTGAGGGAGAGGTTGAACTAGATACACAGGTAAACTTTTAGCTTATGCATTTTCTGAAGGAACACACTTACTTTGAAGATTGGTAATTCAGAGCCTGCAGCTTGCTTTTGGTTTACTTTCATTATATCTAACTACAACAAAAGTAACATAGCAAAGCATTGTTGTTGAAATGGTCATTTATAACAACATAAGAATTGAAATGCACATATTTACGTTTATCAACATAAAAAGTATTCATTTTTAACAGCAACAGCTATACATGACTGTCGCAATATCATTTAAGTGGCGGTGTAATGAACTTCATTGTACATGGTCAGTTACATGACATAACTCATTAAGGAGAGGTGTTTGGAAGATAAAACCAAACACGACTAATTGCGCTATGTGTAAATCTCGAGTAATATTTTGCTTTAATATTGCTGATAAAGATATATTTCATATTTTGTGTGATTGCCTCCCATTAATCAGGATTGTAGAAGTGTAATAGACACTTGCGCCATTGTTACGCCGTGTTGACCTACGTTCCGTCAACGCTTTGCACGCCACATCAGTTATCACACATGTTTATCGTTCAGATGATCATGAATTTTCAGGAAGCTCCTTCAGTAAAAAAAAAAAAAAATAACAACAGGGAAAAACTTTTAAAAAACAACACGTTTATGTAAGATGATATTAAAATAAAAATATTGCAAATACTGAACCGTTGTTAAACTGTATCAAGACTTCCTAACAGATATCATAATTATTTATCTGTCACCCAGACTGCATGCATACATTCATACCGTTTGGCACATATGCGATGGTTAAATGAATCAAGCCATCACACTTTAATTAATGATATAAGACGAATGTTAACGTACATATGTACTGATAATTTTTAACTTTCGCGTACTCATTCTATCCGTGAAAATCTTAAGTTGCGAACTGTAAGGTAGTAATCTTGTCTGATATCGTGAAAGCACGGACTTAACAGCCACTAATATAAGTAAGTGTACAGTATGTGAACCTCAATCAGATTGGGTTATGACTTTTCGTATTTCATATTTCAAACAGTGTGTCAGTGAGATTTCGGTATCAGATGCATGCCGGAGTTAAGGCCAGACGCCTTTGCATATCGTTTTAGTAAAGACAAGACGCCTTTGCATATCATTTTAGTAAAGACAAGACGCCTTTGCATATCATTTTAGTAAAGACAAGACGCCTTTGCATATCATTTTAGTAAAGACAAGACGCCTTTGCATATCATTTTAGTAAAGACAAGACGCCTTTGCATATCATTTTAGTAAAGACAAGACGCCTTTGCATATCATTTTAGTAAAGACAAGACGTCTTTGCATATCATTTTAGTAAAGACAAGACGCCTTTGCATATCATTTTAGTAAAGACAAGACGCCTTTGCATATCATTTTAGTAAAGACAAGACGCCTTTGCATATCATTTTAGTAAAGACAAGACGCCTTTGCATATCATTTTAGTAAAGACAAGACGCCTTTGCATATCATTTTAGTGAAGAAATGATTAAATTTACGTCTGATGTGTCAAACGCCGAGGCTACAATCATACGTTAATATGTAATTTAACTTTTGCAGTTTCTGAGACTATTATCTGGTGTCATACGTCTGAAATGATGCTAGTGTTATCTTAATTATATAATCACTTCATGTATGATGACATTTCAATGTTCACCAGGACCAAGAATATAAGAGACAGAAGGAGAACACTCCTCCAGGATCACAGGGAGGTGCCAGGCAGAAACAGAATTTCTCGAAGGATAACTATTCCAAGTTCCCAACGACGCAAAAAGCTCATTTCGTAAGTGTCATTGATTTGCTATATATCTTGAATGTCAGATATGTACTAACAATGAATCTTTTCCTGATACGATTCCTGTAAATCTGTCACTTTAGATAGTTGTAAACAATAACATGTTATCGAGGAGAATAAGAAGTATATATGACATTTCTATGCTAAGCAAATATCTACCATCTCTTTCTGCGATATAAAGCTAAATGTATTTTATGCTTGTTAGTTTGCCTTTTGGTTCCGTTGTTGTTGTTTATCTTGTTCTCTTTTGAGAACGTGACATTACTTCATGACCAATGTCTATATAGCCAGTGTCGTCGATGAAGCAGAAGACGCTTTCTCTTCCGGAACACCTTATCTTATTTTCCATGTACTATTTTCATGAGACTCCATGTAATTTTTTCTTTTATTGAATTTGAGTTTGGATTGTCATTATGTTGACGTGTTAATTTTCTTTTTGTTGTTATTGTATAAAACGCGATTACTACATGATTTTCATCGTTTTATGACATAATAATTAACAGTCTGTGATTCGTGAAACATCGGGAACGAAGAAGAAATACCAGGTTCCCGAAAGATGCAAACCTCCTAAGCCGCCGGAGCCCATCAAAGAAACAAATGGAAAACCACCTCCTGTATTCGTTCAAGTAGAGGCACTCAAACCGAGGGACTCATTTGTAAGTAACTGGGGTTAACTAACTTTATGGTCGGCTCCATGACCACACGTTGAAATAATTTTTTTTAATTTGATCTCAGTATTTTTTTTTTCGTTGTCGAATACTTACTTCTGTCTTGAGAACGCGTCATTACTTACTACATTTCGGGTTTCGTTAAAGACACAGAAGACACTTACCCTTTCGGAACACACTTGTTAAGTTACTCTACGTATAGCGAATCTTTAAATCCTGCTATTAAAAAGTTTAGGAAGAAATTGCCATCCGATAAGTGTTTTTCTTTGTGTTACAGGGTTTGGAGACTATTGTATTCCCTGATGAGGCTGAGCGTGAAAATACCAGTGTTAGTCTGGTAAGTTTATCAATATTTGATATATATTACGAAGGGCGTCGAACTCTCGCATTGTTTAGAATAAGGAGGAATGGAATAGGCATGTTATATTAAACAAGCATACCACTTATCGTGCATTACGATTACATAACTCAGCAGATAATCAACACTAAGATAAATTAAGTGGTATGATGGCGTTCGAAGTTTTCTGAACATTAAACGATATGATGGCTTTCGAACGGTATTCTGAACGTTAAGGATATGATGGCTTTCGAACTGTTTTCTGAACGTTTAACGATATGATGGCTTTCGAACTGTTTTCTGAACGTTAACGATATGCTGGCTTTCGAAAAATTTTCTGCACGTTAAACAGTACGATGACGTTCGAACCCTTATCTGAACCTTGAACGGTATGATGGTTTTGAAGCGTTCTTTCAATGTTAACAAGTATGTCGTATTAAATTGAAGAATTTGGCACGGATGTTGAACTGAATCATTTAAAGTTTCACAGAATTCAACATGACGAACTTTACTATTGCCTGAAAATAAAACCTCTGTTCATAATTTGAATCGGTACATTTTCACAATTAACCTTTGTATTGACAGGTGAGTAGAGGAGCAGAACTGATCATGGTGTCCAAAGCCTTCTTCATCAAACACGCC
Source organism: Ylistrum balloti (assembly GCF_031769215.1). Classification (NCBI taxonomy): domain Eukaryota; kingdom Metazoa; phylum Mollusca; class Bivalvia; order Pectinida; family Pectinidae; genus Ylistrum; species Ylistrum balloti. Next base: position 81,343 of record NW_026782258.1, on the reverse strand, counting down.
ACCCCTACGGTCAGACGGCAGATACGTAACAATGTCCAGCCTTACCCGGATGAAAACACATTTCAGACTAATCTTCAAATCAAAGCCGACTGGGAGTTATATAAGAACCACCTTATAGAAGACCTTACATCACGTATATAACATATGTGTTATAGGAAAGTCTTCATTGACATATCTTCTCCTTTGGAACCACACTCTAATTTGTGGAAACGGATTCTTCCTTGGTACAGAGTTTTCATGGAAACAAATTCCTTTTAGACACAGAACGGATATTTTTTATCGACAGCGGTTATTTTAGCGTCCAACGTTTCTTTGCAAAAGGTTGATCGAAACACTAAATATGTTACCGCAGTCATTGAAGATTTCTACTCATGGCAAGATATACAAGAACCACTGTATGAAGCGATCGACATGCCTGTCTTCCCGCGTAATTGTCGTGTTGGTGCACGTGGCTGGAAGCGTTCACTTTACATCGTCCCTTTCATCCTCCCTATGACTGTGATATCAGAAAGAGCGAGTGCTTTGTCATATAATGTTTTAATAAACTGTCTTTATTATATACTGAGCTCAATAACACTTATTAAACTCGCAAACAAAACCAATTTGTGTTCGAATTTTTCTTCTCCTTTGTCTTAGAAAGCGTTTTTGTGAATGAGATATCAAAAGGCACTCAAAATGAATACTACTTACTATGGTGACGTCATACTTTTCATTGTTCTGAATTGTACGCTAACAAGCATTAATTTGAGTTGTGTTTATCATCAAGGACAGCGGAGAAAAAAATCGGTATTTACCATGCTACATTAACTAACAATGTGTCATTATTTCAAACTGTTTATGTGCCTGATTATAAAGAGTTCACATTTACATTAGAGAAAACCCATAATGATAGGTTTTACATCCAACCTTACCCAGATGAGATCCATTCGCTTTAATTAGTCTAAGGGAAATAAATCATATCAATGAAAAAAAAACAACCAACTGACTTTTGATGTGGTCTTTGTGTATTGATGATTGAGCCTCAGAAATTTTTTGGTTGCCACTGATTGGCCAGTAAATTGTTTGGATGCCACTGATTGGCCAGTAAATTTTTTGCTGCCTGATTGGCCAGTAAATTGTTTGGCTGCCACTGATTGGCCAAAAATTGTTTGGCTGCCACTGATTGGCCAGTAAATTATGAAGTTCAAAAAGAGATATGTGTTCTGATAGGTAAATTTAGAGATTAAAGTGATATGAAACTGCAAAACAAGGAAATACTGGTTATACGTGTATATGGATCTGGAACTTATACTAAAAGGGATGTTCATCACAACTTAGGAGTTCAAAGGATGCTTTTTTAAAGAAAATTTAAACAGATGATATTTGATTTGCAGAAATTTCTTTATAGATCTAGCTAGATCGATTTGCAAACGTTCGCGCGGCCCCGATAGCGCCATAACAGGTTTGCGTTGTTATACGCCGAACAGAATGAAATATTTGTGTAAATTATAAATTCCACTGAAGATAAGTGTAATGAAGTAATAAAATTGTTGGTGACATACTTATGTGTTTACCCAATATTCTGTATAAAATATGTGATCCAGTTATCATATAGTTCCGGATTTCCCGATGTGTCATATGTTGACGGTTTGGCGAGAAGAACTCCCATCAATCTCGCCTGTCCTAACTAACCACAGGAGATATATTTTGATATTAACAACAATTTTAAAAGTCATCAGAATGAATTCTTCAAAGGTACGGAACGGCTGGAAATTTTGCAGCTTGGACGGAATATCCTTTTAACACAGCGTTAGAGCCATTTCTGTATATACAGTCAATGATTTAGTGAATTTCAAATGTGCCATTCGGAGAGAGAAGAATTATGTACACGGTTTACTACCTCATAAATTTTTACTTACAATTTATATTCAATAAAACGTGCGTACAACATAAAGTATTTTTATTAAGTCCACACGCCAATCAGTCGGGGACATTTTGTTTATTGATACTACAATTTAAGGCAACCCAAACATTTAACTTGAGTCACAGTAATATTTAATAAGTAAGTTTTGAATTTGATTATAAAGCAGTACAATACCAAATACGCTATACAATTTATATGAGAACGGGTAAATCACTCCAGTAGGGAGGAAATTAATTTTAGAAATAAAAATGTCATTTTCTTTGCTTTATTTTCAAAAAAGAGTTTCAAATGCATGATTAAATAATACATGAAATTAATATATCATGTTTGCAATAAGTAGTAAATAACATTATCTCTCATCCCTTTTTGGGGAAGACATTTTGTCATGTCTTTGTGGCGTTTTTTTGTTAACCTCACATTGGCTTTTTATTATAACTACTGAATTTTTTTTGTTCATTTTATGGTTTATGGAACTGTAAGATATGTTTTTAATTTCATAAAAAAATACAAAGTCACCCTCTCTGTAAGTGTGGCCTTTTCATTCATATTCATTGTTGTGTCGTTTCTTGTCGTAGTGTGCAGATACATAAAAGGCAGCTAAGGCATTTGCTTAATTTATGTATCGGAAACACTATACAAGATACTTTAATTGTCGAATTGTCTGTTAAATAGATATATGAGTTATTTATTTTTCTGTTAAAGATTTTAAAGAGTTATTTCCCTTGATTTTCTTTGCAAAAATAAGTAAGAGTTATGTCCCTTGAATTAGAGGGCCATCGGTCATCTGATTAGCCAGTTACTTTCGCGGGGATGCTGAGACCCCTCTCATTAGACAGCCATCTTTCATTGTAGCAATACGTTTTTCATTTAGTGGAGTGGATTTGCATTTGTTATGCAAAATTTACCCACCCACATTACCCTATTGTCTGTTCTATAGTAACGTTATGTATTTCAAGCAATTGTGGCGTTTTTTGTTAACCCCACATTGGCTTTATTAAAACTACTGAAAAAATAGTTTTGTGTTCATTTTATGGTTTATGTAAGATATGTTTTTAATTTCATAAATAAATACAAAGTCACCCTCTCTGTAAGGGTGGTCTTTTTCATTCATATTCATTGTTGTGTCGTTTCTTGTTGTAGTGTGCAAATACATAACTAACATTATCTTTCACACCAGGTTAATCGCATTGATTGTTGAATTACACTGCAAGAGAAATTACTCAATGTGAGAAAAAGATGGTGTGGATATTAAGAAAAATAAAGGATGGAGGAAAAGAAATAGAAAAAAGTTGATAAGAATACAAAAGTACTTACATGTCAAGGAAGTCAACAAAGTATTTTATAACCACCTGGTGAGGTAACAGACTTGTTACTGAAAACATTTTAGTGTTTTCAGCATAATATATGTCAGGTCTCAGACAATAACAAAATTTTAATCCATTTCTTTCATTCATTTAGAAAAAAAAATATATATATATATATAAGCAAGAACCACATTTACCATACGGAATACACATTTGAACCACATAGGGTCTTTATGTACATTTCCTAGAACCCTGAATATTGTATTGTAAATCCCGGTATTATTGACAGACCAAAAATAACTTTATCTTTATTAACTGGGAATATAATTGTTAGTCAATTTAATTACAATATAAATATTGCGAGAAAATTCTTGACTTCATTGCATTCCAATAAGACATGCACGATTACCTCCCTTCCTCTATAACAGAACCTGTTTTGGGTACATAAGTAAGCTGTAAGAATATGACAATTAACCTTTATTTGTGGCCAGCGAAGCTTGTTTTGAGTTGATCGCAAAAGATAAGGTACATTGTAGGAAAACATCCCCCCATTAGTACTGTACTGCTATGGATATTTTTATATATTTACATCTATAGGATAAGCTTAAGACTTCGAGGAATAGTTGAATACATCAATATTCTACTTGATACGTCAATATTCTTCTTGTTACGTCAATATTCTACTTGATACGTCAACATTCTTCTTGATACGTCAATATTCTACTTGATACGTCAATATTCTACTTGATACGTCAATAATCTACTTGATACGTCAATATTCTACTTGATACGTCAATATTCTACTTGATACGTCAATATTCTACTTGATACGTCAATATTCTACTTGATACGTCAATATTCTACTTGATACGTCAATATTCTTCTTGATACATCAATATTCTACTTGATACGTCAATATTCTTCTTGATACATCAATATTCTACTTGATACGTCAATATTCTTCTTGATACGTCAATATTCTACTTGATACGTCAATATTCTACTTGATACGTCAATATTCTTCTTGATACGTCAATATTCTACTTGTATTTCTTACTACTCTGGAATACTCTAAGATACTGTAGATATTAGGTAATATTATATCCAACTAATCAAAGTTAAAGAAAACAAAAACAAGAAACATATTCAAATTTAATAATCTGAAATAGGTTTACACGAAGTTCGTGTAACAATGCAAGGCAGGTAAAAGTACTTGCTCATGATATTTGTTACTCTCTGGCCATGATTTTTGTGTTTTTTTATTCGCAGTTGATTTTAAGACATGACATTTATCTAAACAGATGAACTGATGAAAATATCGTCCGAATATTGTGAAAATAGGATCGGACACTTGACACTTTTATTCTTCCATAGTTTCTAATTTTGATGGCGAAAATTCGTGAGAAGGGAATAAATAGTCATGATGCGATTCGATCACCTTTCCGAAAGCCACGTTTTATCTCGAAAAAGCTGACCCCCACGATTTAAAACAGAATTAACACTGACTAATTTATTAGAATAGATATCCATTTTCTCGGGTTATTTCCAAATCTAAGTCATCAATAACATTTCAGATTTAGATGCATAATTAAGCATTCTAGGGCTACGAATTTCTGTAGCGTAATGCTTCAATATCATAAATAAGTATTGTATTTTCTAACCATTATCCAGTCTTTCCAAAGGCGAAACTCTGATTAATCTGTATTTACAATAATTTAGATTGCATATTTATGATAAGGATACGGACCTTCTCCGTTTTTATTGGATTCTAAACGTCACAAAAATTCAAATAAATAGTGTTTATGGCTGGCTGGTTGTTTACGCTTCTAATTTCCAATCTTGATACTGCCAAATCTGAGTTACAGTCTTATTGTGATACTGTGCTCTCAACAATAGGAACTAATCATATGAGGGTGTTTAGGATATTCAAAGAGCTTTTCACCAATCTTCAACACGCTCTTTGAATAAAATATTTCTCCTATAAGATTATTTGATAAATCCACACTTTACACCACCATACTCGATCTAAACTATAGAGCGCTTATATCAGGGCCAACAAGAGTGATTAGTATAAGTTGACATAACTTGTTTCGCAATTGTTGTAAAATAAATAAAGATTATATTTAAACTGTAGAAACTCTTTCTTTTCCAGGAAAGGTGAACGTCTGTACAAATTTATGGCTGTTAACTATAATAAAGCGTACTTCGTGAAATATACGTCGAAATAAATGAAGAAATCTCCCATGGACGATATCATAAAGATAATCGAATTTCTGTTTGACAATATTTTTATCGAGTTTGGTGATCTTCCAACAGTCTATTGTCATACTGATGGGAACTAACTGCACCTCTCTGTTGTCTGTTTTTGCTTTCATACATGGCTGAATTTATCGAAGAGCTAACCAAAATAGGTAACAAGTTCCTTGAGAAGTCCTTCAATTTCACTTTCTAGGGTTTGTTCACAGTATCACGATTTTCGTGCAAGATGTCAAAAAAGGCCGATGGAGATCATGGTAAAAATCTACGGTCGTCATGATGATCTAATCGAGAAATACATTTTTTTGCGCACTATGAATCTGGACAAGTTTGGAGCTCATTAGTTAATCTGTTGGTTCCGTTTTTGTTACTTTACCTTGTTCTCACTTTGGAACGTGACCTACATACCCGGATTACTGGGCAGATGAAGTCGATAACGCAGACAGAAGGCGCTTACCATGCCGAAACACCTGGTCTTGCTCTCCTTGTACTTCTTCCAGGAGTGTCCATGTAAATCATACAGCTTCCTGGAAAGATGTCCAGGTGGGTTTCTATGTAGGAAAAGATCGGCAGATGCAGAATTTCCAATTGCTTTGGGTATGTACGATGAAGATGATAAACAAATATCTTAATTAAAAACTACAAGATTACGAAATTAACAATGTAATTAATTTAACACAATGATAAGTAAGATATGGTGATGAAGTTTGACATTCAGAGATTTAAGTGGTAGAGGACATATCACCAACACTATGTACGTGTTGCCTCCCTTAGTATAGTTTTTTGACTGCCCTAGTACTCGTGTTATCACCCCGGGGTTGGTAAGGAGGACATCGATTAATCACTTTTTAAAATTTATACCCATGCAGTTATATCTTTGTGTGTCTAAATACAGAGCATATTGTGAAGTTATTTAAATGAGTAGAGTATTACATACTGAGTGACGACACTATGATTAAAATGAATTTCATAACTTTCCATTATTGAGAATTGATGAGTTAACAGTGAAGTGCCACTCATTGGAATCTTGATTAAAAAGGAAAACGTATTGTACGTTTTGTTATGTTTGTGTGAATGAGAGAACATATTACAAAGAGTTCAAGGAGGTAGAAATGAACAGTTATTAAACGTTGCTCAGACTGAGAACTATTAAGGAACACACTAGACATGAAATCATCAACTGCCTTAGACATGGGGACGGTTTCTAATACCAGGGCTATTCTATTATATCACGGTATGACAAACGTTAACAAAGACTAGCAAATGCAGGCTCACATATTTAATATATTTACATGTAATAAATCTTCTCGTGCAAATAGTGACAGCAATATCCTTTCTTCAAAAATGCCAATATGACGTTAATTTTTCTGTTACGTTATAAGTAAAAGTACATCAAATTAGAAGAATTTAATATAGAAGAGTTTAAAATATTAAAATAAAATTCATTTTTAATTCGTATCGCATAATACGAGTGTCGACTCTACGTATTCTCGGTAACTTGTGGTAACATACGTGTAAAAATACGTACAAATAATTACTGCTGCGAATAAGAATGTAGTGTTGGTTAATATCGGATAGTATCAATAATACAATCACACTGGTTCCAATAATATTTGTTCAAACCAAGCGGACAACACATATCTCTAAAGTTCGAGTGTGGTTTTAAACGAATTCCCACCAAACATAAGTACATACTGAATATATTCTACAGTTAGCTACAGCGCCCTGGATATATAATTACTAACGGTCAAACACCACAAAGTCGTGCCTGAGTATAGACATCGGTGATCAGCTGGACAAAGGTGGCTACACTGCCCTGTGGGATTCAAGTGACATGCCTCGCGATAATGCAATGTGTACGTACAAACTTGACCTCGTTAAAGTTTATTAGTAAACTTATCAATATTCATAACTCAACACAAGATTAGCCTACATGACGTTTTATTGCCCGGAACAGCTTGTGGGCCAGAAATACTAAGTACTTAATTTGTAAGTTATCCTGACTTGACACTGCTGACAGTATACCAGACAAACAACTCGAGTTTGTTACCGTCTAGACTTAAACTCTCCTTTAGTAACGTACTGTGACTTAGGAGTCACTTGTCAATCAATCTTAATCCTCAATCTCGAGTACTGTATGATTCTATTGACATAGAAAATAAGTTCGGTCACATTTAAATGTGTTATCATCCATACTTACACCTGATACTTACAGGTGTAATCGTCCATACTTAAACCTGATATTTACAGGTGTAATCGTCCATACTTACCCCTGATACATACAGGTGTAATCGTCCATACTTACACCTGATACTTACAGGTGTAATCGTCCATACTTACATCTGATACATACAGGTGTAATCGTCCATACTTACCCCTGATACATACAGGTGTAATCGTCCATACTTACACCTGATACTTACAGGTGTAATCGTCCATACTTACATCTGATACATACAGGTGTAATCGTCCATACTTACCACTGATACTTACAAGTGTTATCGTCCATACTTACAGGTGATATCGTCCATATTTACATCTGATACTTACAGGTGATATCGTCCATACTTACCCCTGATACTTACAGGTGTAATCGTCCATACTTAAACCTGATATTTACAGGTGATATCGTCCATAATTACACCTGATACTTACAGGTGTAATCGTCCATACTTACCACTGATACTTACAGGTGTTATCGTCCATACTTACAGGTGATATCGTCCATATTTACATCTGATACTTACAGGTGATATCGTCCATACTTACATCTGATACTTACAGGTGTAATCGTCCATACTTAAACCTGATATTTACAGGTGTAATCGTCCATACTTACACCTGATACTTACAGGTGTAATCGTCCATACTTACCACTGATACTTACAGGTGTTATCGTCCATACTTACAGGTGATATCGTCCATATTTACATCTGATACTTACAGGTGATATCGTCCATACTTACATCTGATACTTACAGGTGTTATCGTCCATACTTACAGGTGATAACGTCCATACTTACACCTGATACTTACAGGTGATAATGTCCATAATTACACCTGATACTTACAGGTGTTATCGTCCATACTTACACCTGATACTTACAGGTGGTATCATCCATAATTACACCTGATACAGGTGATAATGTCCATACTTACACCTGATACTTACAGGTGTTATCGTCCATAATTACACCTGATACCTACAGGTGATATCGTCCATACTAACATCTGATACTTACAGGTGATATCGTCCATACTTACAGGTGTTATCGTCCATACTTACATCTGATACTTACAGGTGATAATGTCCATACTTACACCTGATACTTACAGGTGTTATCGTCCATAATTACACCTGATACTTACAGGTGTTATCGTCCATACTTACACCTGATACTTACAGGTGTTATCGTCCATACTTACATCTGATACTTACAGGTGATAATGTCCATACTTACACCTGATACTTACAGGTGTTATCGTCCATAATTACACCTGATACTTACAGGTGTTATCGTCCATACTTACACCTGATACTTACAGGTGTTATCGTCCATACTTACACCTGATACTTACAGGTGATAATGTCCATACTTACACCTGATACTTACAGGTGTTATCCTCCATAATTACACCTGATACTTACAGGTGTTATCGTCCATACTTACACCTGATACTTACAGGTGTTATCGTCCATACTTACACCTGATACTTACAGGTGTTATCGTCCATACTTACATCTGATACTTACAGGTGATAATGTCCATACTTACACCTGATACTTACAGGTGTTATCGTCCATAATTACACCTGATACTTACAGGTGTTATCCTCCATACTTACATCTGATTCTTACAGGTGATAATGTCCATACTTACACCTGATACTTACAGGTGTTATCGTCCATACTTACACCTGATACTTACAGGTGTTATCATCCATACTTACATCTGATACTTACAGGTGATATCGTCCATACTAACAGGTGATATCGTCTATACTTACAGGTGATATCGTCCATACTTACATCTGATACTTACAGGTGATAATGTCCATAATTACACCTGATACTTACAGGTGTTATCGTCCATACTTACACCTGATACTTACAGGTGATAATGTCCATAATTACACCTGATACTTACAGGTGTTATCGTCCATACTTACACCTGATACTTACAGGTGATAATGTCCATACTTACATCTGATACTTACAGGTGATATCGTCCATACTTACACCTGATACTTACAGGTGATAATGTCCATACCTACACCTGATACTTACAGGTGTTATCGTCCATAATTACACCTGATACTTACAGGTGATATCGTCCATACTTACATCTGATTCTTACAGGTGATAATGTCCATACTTACACCTGATACTTACAGGTGTTATCGTCCATACTTACACCTGATACTTACAGGTGTTATCATCCATACTTACATCTGATACTTACAGGTGTAATCGTCCATACTAACAGGTGATATCGTCTATACTTACAGGTGATACTTACAGGTGATATCGTCCATACTTAGAGGTGATATCGTCTATACTTACAGGTGATACTGTCCATAATTACACCTGATACTTACAGGTGTTATCATCCATGATTACACCTGATACTTACAGGTGTTATCGTCCATACTTACATCTGATACTTACAGGTGATAATGTCCATAATTACACCTGATACTTACAGGTGATATCGTCCATACTTACACCTGATACTTACAGGTGACAATGTCCATACTTACATCTGATACTTACAGGTGATATCGTCCATACTAACAGGTGATATCGTCTATACTTACAGGTGATACTTACAGGTGATATCGTCCATACTTAGAGGTGATATCGTCCATACTTACAGGTGATAATGTCCATAATTACACCTGATACTTACAGGTGTTATCGTCCATACTTACATCTGATACTTACAGGTGATATCGTCCATACTTACACCTGATACTTACAGGTGTGATCGTCCATACTTAAACCAGATACTTACAGGTGATAATGTCCATAATTACACCTGATACTTACAGGTGTTATCGTCCATACTTATATCTGACACTTACAGGTGTTATCGTCCATACTTACACCTGATACTTACAGGTGATAATGTCCATAATTACACCTGCTACTTACAGGTGTTATCGTCCATACTTATATCTGACACTTACAGGTGTTATCGTCCATACTTACACCTGATACATACAGGTGATATCGTCCATACTTACAGGTGATATCGTCCATACTTACATCTGATACTTACAGGTGATATCGTCCATACTTACATCTGATACTTACAGGTGATATCGTCCATACTTACATGTGATATCGTCCATACTTACACCTGATACTTACAGGTGATAATGTCCATAATTACACCAGATACATACAGGTGATATCGTCCATACTTACAGGTTATATCGTCCATACTTACATCTGATACTTACAGGTGATATCGTCCATACTTACATCTGATACTTACAGGTGATATCGTCCATACTTACAGGTGATATCGTCCATACTTACACCTGATACTTACAGATGATAATGTCCATAATTACACCAGATACTTACATGTGTTATCGTCCATACTTACACCTGATACTTACAGGTGATGATGTCCATAATTACACCTGATACTTACTGGTGATATCATCCATACTTACAGGTGATATCGTCCATACTAACACCTGATATTTACAGGTGATAATGTCCATAATTACACCTGATACTTTCTGGTGATATCATCCATACTTACAGGTGATAATGTCCATAATTACACCTGATACTTACAGGTGTTATCGTCCATACTTACACCTGATACTTACAGGTGATAATGTCCATAATTACACCTGATACTTACAGGTGTTATCACCTGATACTTACAGGTGTTATCACTTACACCTACACCTGATATTTACAGGTGATAATGTCCATAATTACACCTGATACTTACAGGTGTTATCGTCCATACTTACAACTGATACTTACAGGTGATATCATCCATAATTACACCTGATACTTACAGGTGTTATCATCCATGATTACACCTGATACTTACAGGTGTTATCGTCCATACTTACAAAACTTTCTTCCTTGCCCTGTCTGTTCTATTCTATCCTAACTCTTTTCTATTAGTTTTCCTTTCTGTAATTATTTCAAAATCAGTTGAAATATTTCATATTAATTTGATTTTGCTTTGTATAGCAAGTATATGTCGGGTCGTCACTATAGGACAATATTGAATTGAAGTGTCACTGCTTTGTAATGCCTTCATCGTCATGTTATTATTGTTTAAAGGGTTTTGATATTAGTTGCAGTTACGTTTGCCAAGTCATCCCACTTTAAACTAAACTTAAAAACCGTTTGTCACTCAGAAGAGAAAAAAAATATCAGAGAATGAATTTTGAAAGCCCTTAGCACTCTCGAGTGTCTCCGATGTTTATCGGCAATAATCCCTGTTTTTAATCCGGAATTTTTAATCACAACCGTTAACCACTTTGTTTTAAGATAGATCGTTTCGTGTAAAGGACGTTTTAATGTTATAGAGTTTTACGTAATATCTGTCCTTGTAAATGGACTACAGCTGTTGATGTACCCACCTTAAATACTTGAGACGTATGAAGATTACAGACAGGGCTCTCAGGTGTACCGTTCTAGCCATACACTTCGGATATTATTAAAACACCTTTAAACGTTAAAATAGCAACTTACATATTTAATGTTGCGAATATATTTAGCTGAAATGTTTTTGAGGGGTGTTTTTTTAAAAAATTCTATTCACGTTTTAGTTTAATATGTTCTCAACGTGAGATTTTACACTTGAGTATGACAGAAGCGTTAAGTGTACAGATGTACAAGTACTTACCATCTTTGTATACTGGTAGACGATCTTAGAATTAAAAAAATTACAGCTAATAAAACTTAATGGGACTTTTTAGAAAATGGAATGGTTTTGTATTTGACAAAAAATATTCAATAGAAATGCGTTTTCACTATTGTATATTAAAAACGTAATGCAAATAACACAGACCATAGCTACGTTGGCGCATATTTAAGATGTCAAGCAGTAAATAAACGGTGGTGTTTGAACTTAAATAGAAGACAAAATATAGAACCTTTCCATGTGTATGTGTACGTGGCCTGTAAACAAATAACATATGATCGTTCTTGTCGAGGACAAATAACTTGTGAAACAGCAGTAAGGACGCTTTTTCGTAGGTACAACGGTCCCTATATTACAACTATAATTATCGTCCACAAAGATATGAAAAGATGCGATGAAATACACCCTTTAATAATACTAATACAACCACAGGCGGTCATTTTTTACTTTAATACTCCCGAATGTACTTTCAAGTACAAAATCAGTTCCCAGCTTAATGTGAAGTTTTATATATATTATATAAAAAATTGGATAAAAAATTGATGATCAATCACATAGAGAGAATGACGATGATTTGACAACATAATGGTTCAAACAATGATCTGTTTAAACCTTATACAAAAGTTCACACCGAGGAACAGCAATCACTACTTTATATTATATATGGAAAATTTTGAATTAAAAAAGAAAATTTGATAAATGAATTGTTTGCTTTTGTCATATAGTTGATATATATATAGACTGTTGTCTTCCATGTGATATTGCATGCTTCTTAAATGACCATTTTAATCGCATGGTAAATTACTTTAATGACTGTGAGCTATAAGTATGAAATGTATTCCGTTTTTATATAATAACACCTTACTTTCGCATTGTGAACATTTAGAAATACTCCTGTAATATCATCACGAAATTGTTTTTTTCATTATTTATTGATTTATTATTTCTTCAACCAAATATCAATATTTACATTATGATTAGAGTTTACACATCCTGAAAAGTCTAATTAGTAATATCCAGAATCATCAAGCAGATACATTATCAACGAACCCTTTAAGTTATAATAACACTCTTCGTGAGACGTATACATTGGAAATTGTCTTTTAATGTATTCGAGGTCTGAATAATGAGACTTTTAACTGAAAGTAACCTATTTTATAAAGGTATCGATAACATTACTACACAATCCTTTGATTTGGCTGTTAGTTTCCATATTATAATATATTATAACCGTTATTAGACGCACTTATTGAACGTTCTGTCCACAGAATACTTTGTACATATTGCATTATGTGTTTTCAAAGGTTTCAAAATGAGCACTGTACACTGTCGGAAACTCGGCACTGGCTAGCATAATGGAAAGGGCACTTGGTTGGAAACGCGACCTTAGTGGAACAAGGTTGAATACAGAGCAAGTTCAATTAGAGAATAAAAGAGCATAAGTGTCATAGAAAGAATGCCTTTGAATGTAGCATACAAACATTATAAAACGATATGAGATGACTTCGAAAAACCTGTGACATTTCTTGTCAAGTAAAATTTTAATATCTGAAAATGACTGCATTTCATAAGGCAGTGCCTATAGAAAATAAGACAGTTAAGGGTTTATAGGTTTTCATGTTATAAAATGGAGTTTTTCAAGGAACAAATAATCACAAAATGTAGGTTTTGAAAGGAAAGAATGTTATAAAAAGGAATATTTGAATCAATTACATCACAAAGAAGCTTCTAAAATTAACAATATACAGTGGTGGCTTGTAAGGAATATTGGAATACAGAGGTAGTTTCTTATGGAAAGCTATCAAAATAGTTTTCGTTTCTAATGATAGCAGTGTATGTTGGTTATGAACAATCTGGGTTTCTAAAAATAGCAATCTACAATGTTGGTTTCTGATGAACAGCAACGAACAGTGTACAAATGTTGGTTTCTGATGAATAGTAATGTACCATGTTGGTTTCTGATGAAAACTAATATACACTGTTGGTTTCTGGTGATTATCAGTGTACAATGTTGGTTTCTGATGATTATCAATATACAATGTTGGTTTCTGATGAAAAGTAATATATAATGTTGGTTTCTGATGAAAGTAATATACAATGTTGGTTTCTGGTGATTATCAGTGTACAATGTTGGTTTCTGGTGATTATCAATATACAATGTTGGTTTCTGATGAAAAGTAATATATAATGTTGGTTTCTGATGAAGGAAATATACAATGTTGGTTTCTGCTGATTATCAATGTACAATGTTGGTTTCTGGTGATTATCAATGTACAATGTTGGTTTCTGGTGATTATCAATGTATAATGTTGGTTTCTGGTGATTATCAATGTACAATGTTGGTTTCTGGTGATTATCAATGTACAATGTTGGTTTCTGGTGATTATCAATGTTAAATGTTGGTTTCTGGTGATTATCAATGTACAATGTTGGTTTCTAGTGATTATCAATGTACAATGTTGGTTTCTAGTGATTATCAATGTACAATGTTGGTTTCTGGTGATTATCAATGTTAAATGTTGGTTTCTGGTGATTATCAATGTACAATGTTGGTTTCTGGTGATTATCAATGTTCAATGTTGGTTTCTGGTGATTATCAATATACAATGTTGGTTTCTGGTGATTATCAATGTACAATGTTGGTTTCTAGTGATTATCAATGTACAATGTTGGTTTCTGGTGATTATCAATGTACAATGTTGGTTTATGGTGATTATCAATGTACAATGTTGGTTTCTAGTGATTATCAATGTACAATGTTGGTTTCTGGTGATTATCAATGTACAATGTTGGTTTCTGGTGATTATCAATGTACAATGTTGGTTTATGGTGATTATCAATGTACAATGTTGGTTTCTAGTGATTATCAATGTACCATGTGGGTTTCTGGTGATTATCAATGTACATTGTTGGTTTCTTGTAATTATCAATGTACAATGTTGGTTTCTGGTGATTATGAATGTATAATGTTGGTTTCTGGTGATTATCAATGTACCATGTGGGTTTCTGGTGATTATCAATGTACAATGTTGGTTTCTAGTGATTATCAATGTACAATGTTGGTTTCTGGTGATTATCAATGTACCATGTGGGTTTCTGGTGATTATCAATGTACCATGTGGGTTTCTGGTGATTATCAATGTATTATGTGGGTTTCTGGTGATTATCAATGTACAATGTTGGTTTCTAGTGATTATCAATGTACAATGTTGGTTTCTGGTGATTATCAATGTACCATGTGGGTTTCTGGTGATTATCAATGTACAATGTTGGTTTCTGGTGATTATCAATGTACCATGTGGGTTTCTGGTGATTATCAATGTACCATGTCGGTTTCTCATGAATAAAAATATACAGTGTTTGAAAAGAGCTGTAATGTTCTCTGTATAATGTTTTATCTTAGGCATAACAATTGGCAATGTTGGTTTTTGTGAGTATAAAATTGTACAATTTTCGTCTCTAAAGAATATCATAGTCATATGTTTGTTTCAAAAGCATAACAATACACAATGCGTGTTTCTAAGCGATTGCTGTGTATAACATTGTCAATGAATAGAAATGTTAGATAGTAATTTTCTAAGGAATAACATTACATAAAGTGCTTTGTGAAGACGTGTTACAAGTATGTTCTAGAGAAAGCACTTTTTATATTCATAACTTATTGTTCATTTCATCGACTTCTTTTTCAGGGTTGTCGTGTTTGTTACTCGACATTATAGCACTATTAGATGTCTATGACAGTATGCCAATGACTCCCAATATCTTTTTCTGTATGCAAATAATCTGCCAGTGAAAAAGAGTAACATGGTCTACAAACGTTCAATGTTGATGATTTACATTGTAATATGAATAAAACTTGTTTCGGTCTGTTTTTCAAGTACATTTAATTTTCAAGAACATTTACAACGGATATACATTTAATGGACAGTATTTTTAGCTTAAAAAAATAAACGTTATTTTAATTTTTATTATAGATACAAAGTGCTATGACATAGTGACAGGAGGTTGATACAGGTATTTTACTTGTCTGAGTCTCAAGCGGATTAAAGCAAGATATGGTCACTTGTTATTTGTTTATCTAAGAATACAACAATTGCTAATAGCCATTCAGTTCTTATATCGATCCATTTATGTCTGTATTTGGAAATTAAAAATCAGAATCGGCACATATTCGACTATTGTG
Source organism: Ylistrum balloti (assembly GCF_031769215.1). NCBI lineage: Eukaryota > Metazoa > Mollusca > Bivalvia > Pectinida > Pectinidae > Ylistrum > Ylistrum balloti. Next base: position 64,792 of record NW_026782258.1, on the reverse strand, counting down.
TTTCTTTGTTTTGTCTGGATTTGACAAGGATATTAAAAATAAACAGTGCGAGTTCAGACCCAAAGTGATAGTATAATTATTTTTATAATGTTATCATTGTAACGCTTATATATGGAAGCCTCCTGGACTTTCAGCATAATATATCTGTAATTACATATTCATATCTGATAATCCCGAATCAAAACAATGTACTTTCATTTTAGCAGTCAGTCAAGTGATATGCAATTTCACATCTATACGATGTCAGCCCTCCGGTGTAGCAACACGACCCTGCCGTGACCTTTTCTTGGCAGCAAACGACCTTAGATTGGTATCAAGTACCAAGTGCGTGTCCATTCGACCTTTTAAAATGTATAATGTTTGACTTAAGATTTCAATCATATTGGAATCATTATGAAAACACAAACTGCATTTATTTTTTATTTGAATTAGTAAGTGTAATAGAATAATGTATGAATGTGACACCAACTGTGTTGTTTAAGCATATATACATGTTGAATTGTATTTATGTCATATTGAACGATTGTGTTACCACCTATATGGTCTTACTTTTCATCATAGCTTTTGTTGGATTTTGAACTTTGTGCTAAAAAAAGCACATTTTGTAAGTGTCCTCGTTATATGATATCACCGTATGTAGAAACAGTTATCGAAATATTCACCACTGAAATAATAACACATCACTATTTCTGAATATCGAATTGTAGGATTTAAGACGTATCCGAAGTCGCTTTTAATTGAATTTCTGCAAACATGATCATCACAGCAACAGAAAGCAGAAAAAAACTGTCACAAGTTATGGAGTAGCGACCATATTAAACCAGCTTCAACGGAAATAAAGAAATTTTCTCAAAAATTTTTGAGTAAGATAACAACAATGATTCAAAGTTCAGTTAATTGGTTCCAATTGAATTTTGATGTTGTTTATATGAGATAACGTGTATGATAATTATCTGTCGGTACACAGTTATTACAATTACTAACGGCTATCCTAGAATGTATGGTATTTAAAGCATGGGTGAAATTATTTAATTAGATATATATCACTCAGAATATATCACGATAAAAGCTCTGTCTGTATACAGAGACACAGCGAGAAGTCTCAAGTAGTCAGGCCTAAAGGTGACCAGAGGTACTAACGGCGCTAGTGTAGCCCAAACTACCAACGTCACTTCATCTATCATGACAACCAATTGTCGTCTGTCCTTATCTATGAGAGCTCCATATTTAATGTTTGCATTAGTAATTTCAGCAATTAGGGGCGTAGGTAGGGGGTCTTTGTATGCTGGTTTTCTACACGTGCTTTTTACACATTTTTCAGATACAGCTTTAATGAATAAGTGAGTTTTATGGCATAAAGTATATGATCATATGTTTCTGGCTGCGGGTCTTACGGGACAGTAAGTAGCTAATATTCTCACGCTGAAAATGACGTCCCACAGCACACCAGTCATAATATCAAGAGGAATTGTTTGTGATTAAATTTTGACTAAATACATTAGCGAAGCTAATGGACGGTCGCCCAGTTGGTCATAGATATATAGTCTATCGGTTTTTATTTAAACCGAGTCATTCAAACACGCAATTGTATTAAAATCGACAAAGCTGTCAACAAAAGGGAGAACTATAGGTGGTGATAGGGACTCCATACACAACGTGTTCACGCGACTTCTCAAAGATATTCTCTATAGCAACCCACAGCAATCCACAAACAGCAAATAACAAATGAAGAAAACGGCACAAACTACCCGTATAAATACGAAACGGCGGCTATTGTTATATATCGCCACGATAGTTATAGTACAATCGATACTGTGCACGCTGGAACTACTAACACGTAACTATTGTTTGGCGCGCTGTTATTTCCGCTCCACAAATTCTTCCAGAACCTGTCGTCTCACATGTCCACCTTATCGCATCAGAATGATCGGATTTCGATATTTCAGTTTTCTTTTCTTTGTGTCAGTATGGAAACAAAACCAACAATAGTAAATACGGATTTTTTTTTTGGATTGTGAAGATATGCTTCAGGGTCGCTATACTGTAATTGATTAATAAACATAGAGACACATTGTGTAATGCGTATTATTATTTGTCAGACTCGTTGAATTAATATACCGTATTCATTTTTGTATTCCTAAAAACAAAATTAAAAAAAAAGATAGAATTAATGATAAGCTGACATGTTTCTGAAACAAACATAGTAACAAAGGCGTGGATTCTGTACCTTATCACAAGGTGATTCAACAAAAATGACACGACCTCAAGGATAGACTGATAAGTCATCATTCAATCGATATATCTTCGTATGATTTATATTGAAGATAATCTGATTAACGAGGACTATTATGATAATTTATTTTGGCAAGACATTCAACTTTTCCTTTCTTGTTATGTAGATTTTTTTATGGTTTAGTAAATCAACCAAACATGTGCTTTAGTCACACTTTGGTATACTTTAGTGATGGTTAGTGTGCATGATTACACTGCAGAAACAGATCACTCGATTTACACAGTCACAGGAATCCTAAGGTCTTTCTCACACAAACTAACAGGTACGCTGTAGTGAAAAGAACCGGAGACGGAACGTGAAAAGCGTCATTGAGAATAAAGTGACTGGCTTAACGTGGACTGTGTAGGTAACACAGTGTGTATATATACCTACGTACATATACGACCCGACCATCGGTTGGTCTGGACCGGTCATACCTATATTTCTAAAATGTCGATTTTTTCCTCTTTGATTGTGGAGTTGTACAAAAGAAATTATTTTCTGCGTTAACTGTTTAACCATGACAATGCATTCAAAAACATTTAACTCGTTAGAGCGGGCAAGTGACTATCGACTTACGGACTCGTGCCGTGCTGTCAGTACGGGGCGTGAGTGATAATCTATCCAGCATTGATGAGTCCTACACGTGCGTTGCGCGCCAGTTGTCATGGATTTAAAGTCATGGATTTAAATCTTTTGTATGAACTATGAACACTTTCATTGGATTTTTTCTTCTAACACAGGCTTTCCGTTGGACAGGTAAGTTTTTGACTCAGAAGATAATTTTCGTTCCGACAGACTGAATTGCATTTAAATCAATTAAAAGCTAAGTACACTGTAGTGTTGTCTATAGATTATACATCAACGTTTGTCTATAATTGTCGGGAAGATAAAGAGCGTTCAACAGCCTTTATCACTTACGTGTGAGTTGTATTTTGTAAGCTACACATGTTCATGTTTCAGCAGCTTTTATGAAAGCAGATTTCACGGATATAACTGAGGGACCTTTGTTTATTACGTAATAATTTTTTTTTAAAAAACAATTTACCTTTATAACACTTACGATTGATTTTAAAACAAAATTAATTTGGCAGAAAAAAAGCGCCAAAAACAAAAAATACAAATCAATTTAAACTATCGATTTAAATGTAAATTTAATAAGATTTCAATTTAAACAATTGATTCTAGATGCCTGTATACCAAATAACATACACTGGTAACCCTCCTTAGCGGAACACAGCAGTGTTCGCCAGCACCTGATATCATTCGTGTCCCTTTCACAGACATCTGTGTTCCCTCATCACACGTCTATCTCCCCTCCCCATACGCCAGTGTTCCCACCCAAGACTTTAGTGTCTCCACCCCAGATGTCAGTGTACCCTCCCTACATATTTGCGTCCCTTCTCAATACGTTTGTATTCCCTTACCATATGTTAGTGTCCCTACCCCTACATTTCAGTATCCTATCCCCAAACGTCAATGTCCTCACCCCCAAACTTCAGTGACCCCTCTCGACACAGCAATTTACGCAATAAACGAATTTGTCAACTACCCTCCCTAGACACCATTGTCCACCCTATTGTGATTTTCTCCGACACATCACATAATTGTTCATCCGACCCCGAGTTCTCCCTCCATTGACACAGTTGTCCGTCCGACCACTAGTTCCCCCTCCATAGACACAAGTAGTCGTTCGACCTCAAGTTCTCCCTCCATAGACACAACTGTCTGTCCGATTACTAGTTCACCCTCCACTGACACAGTTGTCCGTCCGACCACTAGTTCCCCTCCATAGACACAACTGTCTGTCCGATTAATAGTTTTCTCCCCCATACACACAATTGTCCGTCCGACCACTAGTTCACCCTCCATTGACACAACTGTCTGTCCGATTACTAGCTCTCTCCCCCATACACACAATTGTCCGTCCGACCACTAGTTCACCCTCCATTGACACAGTTGTCTATCCGACCACTAGTTCATCCTTCATAGACACAAGTAGCCGTTTGAACACTAGTTCCTCCTCCATACACACAATTGTCCGTCCGAAACCGAGTTCTCCCTCCATTGACACAACTGTCTGTCCGACAAATAGTTCTCCCCCATACACACATTTATCCGTCCGACCCCGAGTTCTCCCTCCATAGACACAACTGTCTGTCCGACTACTAGTTCTCTCCCTTCCCCCCATACACACAATTGTCCGTTCTCCCTCCGAAGTCTCCCTAAAGACGTGCCTACCATAGTTATCCACCCGAACTCCGACATGTTACAACAAGATTAACACGGCTACCAATAGTGTATAATATGTTTTCTCTGTTAGATAATATCCCAAATCCACATCTGCCACTAGTGTGCCCTTGATCATATATCTATAATTTCTTTCCTACACGTTCAATATATATCTTGTCCCCTTTTTCATGTTCGGTATTATCCTGTTTCCAGCATACCAATGTGTTCCCATACACGTATCTTAGTCCTTCAAACCTCCACGTATACCATTGAAACCCCCTCCCCACCTAATAACTTTAACTATCGGTATTTCTTAAGATAACCCAATTTTGAAGTACAAATAGCCGATCAATATAGAATGCTCTAAATCATTATGTGAGTCATTCTATATGTCTTACCATTCAATTGTCCCATCCAACAATGTCACTGGCCATCCTCACAAATGTATCTACATCCCGATATCCCAAGTTCGAAGCTGCGTCGGTGTTCCCATCACATCAATGACATGTCCCCATAACGTGCCAGAGTCCCCACCTTGACTCGCATGTGTCAATATTCTCACACACTATTGTACACACCTACACTCACCAGTATCCCCATCCTTGCACAAAAGTGTCCTCATTCCCAAACGTCAGTGTCCCGATCTCTAAATATCAGCATTCCCATCCCCCAACACCAGTATACCCATCTATACAAACACCAGAATCTTCATTCCTACATACCACAACCTCCCTCACCACACACCAGTATCATCCTCACACACCTGTACCACCGTCTACAAAATGCCACTGTCCTCATTTCCACAGTTTCAGTATCCTCACAGATCAGAATCCTCATCACCAGAAACAAGTTACCCATATATCATAACCAGTGTCCCCGTCATCCCAACCCCCATCACCACACATTTAAACCAGTTTCTCCATTCCAAAGCATCGATGGCCCCTCACCCATCCATCAATATCCCCATCACCTAGAACGGTATCACCATCACCTCACACGTGTCGACATACACAAGTTTCCCTATGTCAGTATCACATCTCTACATATCAGTATCCCAGTTTTCACTCACCAGTACCATAACCACCATAAACCATACTTTCGATCCACACACCATTGCACCCATCCCCTCTCATATGTGTCCTTATCCCAAACAACCACTATCCCGTCACCACACACTACTATCCTCATCCTTACATACCACTGTCTCCGACACCACAAACTACTATCCTCATCCCTACATATCACTGTCCCCGTCCCCACACACTACTATCCTCATCCCTACACATCACTGTCCCCATCCCCACACACTACTATCCTCATCTCTACATATCACTCTCCCTGTCCCCACACACTACTATCCTCATCGCTACATATCACTGTCCCTGTCCCCACACACTACTATCCTCATCCCTACATACACCGTCCCTGTCCCCACACAATGCTATCCTCATCCCTACACATCACTCTCCCCATCACCACACACTACTATCCTCATCTCTACATATCACTCTCCCTGTCCCCACACACTACTATCCCCATCCCCACACACGTGTCGACATACACAAGTTTCCCTATGTCAGTATCACATCTCTACATATCAGTATCCCAGTTTTCACTCACCAGTACCATAACCACCATAAACCATACTTTCGATCCACAGATCATTGCGCCCATCCCCTCTCATATGTGTCCTTATCCCAAACAACCACTATCCCGTCACCACACACTACTATCCTCATCCCTACATATCACTGTCTCCGTCTCATCGCACTACTATCCTCATCCCTACATATCACTGTCTCCGTCCCCACACAATACTATCCTCATCCCTACATATCACTGTCCCCGTCCCCACACACTACTATCCTCATCCCTACATATCACTGTCTCCGTCTCATCTCACTACTATCCTCATCCCTACATACCACTGTCTCCGACACCACACACTACTATCCTCATCACTACATATCACTGTCCCTGTCCCCACACACTACTATCCTCATCTCTACATATCACTACCCCTGTCCCCACACACTACTATCCTCATCCCTACACATCACTGTCCCCGTCCCCACACAATACTATCCTCATCCCTACACATCACTCTCCCCATCCCCACACACTACTATCCTCATCTCTACATATCACTACCCCTGTCCCCACACACTACTATCCTCATCCCTACATATCACTGTCCCCGTCCCCACACACTACTATCCTCATCCCTACACATCACTGTCCCCATCCCCACACACTACTATCCTCATCCCTACATATCACTGTCTACATACTCCTCATCTCTGCATATCACTACCCCTGTCCCCACACACTACTATCCTCATCCCTACATATCACTGTCCCTGTCCCCACACACCACTATCCTCATCCGTACATATCACCGTCCCTATCCCCACACACTACTATCCTCATCCCTACACATCACTGTCCCCATCCCCACACACTACTATCCTCATTCTTAATATCACTTTCCCCGTCCCCACACACTACTATCCTCATCCCTACATATCACTGTCCCCGTCTCCACACACTACAATCCTCATCCCTACATATCACTGTCCCCGTCCCCATCACCACACACTACTATCCTCATCCCTACATATCACTGTCCCCGTCCCCATGCACTACTATCCCCATCCCACATATAACTGTCCCCATCCACACACACACTTCTATTCTCATCCACCCTCTCCCCAGTGTCCCCATTTTCACACACCAATGTCCTCATACCAGCATAACACAGGTAGCAAGGACTCGATATAAGTACATCATAATATACAGGAAGATCTTGATGAAAAACTAATCGCTTGATTAATCTATTAAATTGATCCTATAAACCACCTAAACACCCGTCTCCTTACACCTATAAGTGATTGGTAGTACAGCATGGAAATGTGATCTTGTTGTATTTGTTGTGTTACCGAAATTTTGTAAAACAAATCACATGATCTCCTTGTAATTAAACTACCCATTAAATCCACAGTTTTAAGTACAGAGTTTACAATATCTGCGCCTGACAACAACTAAACAAAGTTTTGGATAAACTCACTCTAATGGATGGAGTGTGGGGTTTGATATAAATATACACATTAGTTATTGACAACTAGATTAGTGATGTAGATAACAAACGAATTTCTTAATAGATATTTATACCGTAAACATGTTGCATCTTAAATACCACATTCTTATATTTACACAATTGCACTACGCAGGATATATTTATGCTTACCCTAGCAAGATGTATTGACAAACAATTAGAGGTTTGATAGCATTCTAGTGTAAGTGTGACGTGAGTACCTAGCCCGAGGTCAATCCTAACCTCGTCATATTAACTTGGCCAACATTTACATCCATTAACTACCATAACGATGACCAATATTACAGACTTGTATCTATTAAGGTATTCTAAGTCAATTATCTGAATTGCAGATATACCACTGTGAGATGTCAAATTAATTCGTTATAGTTAAAACCATGCTTAATGTTATCCAACATTCACCATATCAGAGACACATCCCTTTCCTCTTTCTTCGTTTATTCACACTGATTTAAGAGTCACTTGTTAATGCTGGCATTTTCAAAAAATGTTTCTCTAGAAATACATATATTTATAAACACCTGATCCTTTCAAACATTTACTATAAACTTTGTAGAGTCGACTTACTTAAATAAAACAATGGGATATGCCCCTTGTATATAATAGCAATACTTCCTTGCGTTTTACATCAAGGTGTTCTTTCATCATCCTAAAAATCCTTCTTTCCTGTATCTGTGAAGAGTCTCAAAGAGAGTGTATGACGTAGAATTTTATTTCTCGTTTGATGGACGAATATATGTATATAAAATGACATGAAATTACCGACTGGTCAACATAATCTTAATTGCAATTCCAAATTGATGAAACGAAGATAGATATGAAGAAAAGAAATAGTTACAATGAGAATTTTGAGAAAGTTCGAGGAGAATGAATCCAGGTGTTCCGGAAATGTAAGCATCTTTTGATTTGTCGACGACACTCAATTTGTAATACAAATGTATCACGTTCTTAATTAAAACAATTTTTTAGAAAAAAAAAACCCGCCAGGCATACCGATGAACATCGAACACATCTAGCTTCATATCTCACAATGAGATAAAAGATATCCCAAAGAAGTTATGACGATGACCGTAACCCTTTCCAATAGTTTTCATCATATTTCATTCCTCGAAATCCTGTGTTGCGAGTTTATCTCTCATCTGTCAACAATTTACAAGAAAAATCGTAATATTAGTAGCAAGTCATGGGCTATCGAATTAACAGTGACACGTGATCACCATATGTTGGGGAGTCAGAATGTTCCTATCTAGAAATGGAAAACATACTATGGGGAAATCGACATCATCACGCTTATTATACAGCTTGGTGGAATGATGTCCCTATTGGTGTTTCATATGTAGACGACTTTTTTGTGTCCTTGATTTTCATTTCTGATGTGTATATACAATGGACGTGGACAATGAACATTTAATCTGAAGACAAGACATCCCCGATGTATCTGAATATGAATTTGACCGACTTTGAGACTGTTGTGTTAAGCGCTTCTTTATATTCAGCTTACTCGGAAAGAACCCAAAAATAAGTTAACTAGTTGAGTTTGTTCCCATAGCTGTCACAGTAATCTCATAGAATATATTGTCAGCAAGAACCTCGATCTTGATGCTCATTTTCAGTATACAATTTTATTGTTTTAGTCGTGTTTTCACGAAGTTTGTTCCAATATAGTCCACTACCACATACCTTTAAGGCTGTTCTCCTTTCGCTGAAAAGAAAGTTCTCATAATTTGAAAATGAAGAGAATGAAGGTCTTTCTTCTGTTCGGAATTGAGTAAAGTATTGTACAGAATGGAAAAAAAAATGCTCTTATAATTGATTTTTTTTAATTCAAGAGAGGTCGCTCTAAATTAGTCAAAACCTCTTTGGTGTTCTTTAAAATTCACACAAATTAATATGATTGCTCGCCTAAACAGCATTGCAAAAGGACTATAGCCCTGATTTTACAGTACTATGGAAGGTTGTAATGTCATTATGGTCACTGAGCGTTAGTGGCTTCAGACATATTTACGACACGTTAACATTCAGTGCAAAAAGTTTAATCGCCGAGTACAATGCTTTGATAATCGTATCATTACAGAAAAATGTTCCGTTGCCAGTCTTTTGAATAAAGACATGAAATATAGAAATCGCATTTAAAATCTAGGTGAAAGAAATGGCTCATTTGTCAACAAAGTTTTATATCCCGAGTTAAACTTCCCCATAAAACTTTGATATTCCTGTATTACTTGAATTAGTAATCATCCGATTACCTCGATTGTTTCCCACAATAAAATCAACATGGACAACTTCCCCACAAGCTATATGATGCGTCTAATGATTAAACTTCCCTATTGAGAATTGTTCATTTCTTGATAGCGACAACCCTTCATCCCTAACCTATGGAGTTTACATGTCACTGCTGATTCGATATTATAGGGCTTTCCCCCAATAACATTGTTTGTTGATAGATGGCGGCAACTGTCTAATTGTCAACTGTTTCCTTCCAGAAGACCTGATCTTTTCCTCTTTGTAATTTTTTTTGGATATTTTGACTTATTTTTTTCTAATTTGTGTTTGAATTATGATTCCGTAAACATGTCAGTATTTTCATTGTTGTTAAGCTAAACTAAAATGTAATGATGAATTAAAACGTGGAAAGAGCTGCTGCAAACCTCGGGAATAAGATACAGTATATCATCCGTTTGTGATTAAGGGTACCAACGAATGTATCAGTACGTATATGAATATTGTATTATTGATGTACTGATAGATGAATACCTATAATATGGTTAATGAAGAACGTTAACAACGCCAACGTTCTGACTTGGTATGGAACGTCATAGAATTACAATGCAATCCGACACAAATCTGGTCTTCGGACTTTATGTAACTGAACTTTTCAAATGAGTAAGAAAAATGAAATAAGCCATTACGTGGATATATATTTAAAACATTATCAGGGTTTGTGGGGAACGGAAACTTGAATATTTAACATTATCAAGGTTTTTCTGGGAGATAATACTTAAAATTTGCAGGATGAATCGATGTTGCTATGCAGGAATGGGAAATTGATTAATTTTGATTTCGAAATCTGACTTTGTTGGTATGTCGATGTTCTATTGCTAGTTTTCAAGGCAATCCTACCTTGTACCACATTCATCCTTATCGAATTGGTGCAAATGCTTACATTAGCACTTCTGAATGTCAGGTTCCTCGTGGTCTTTGAGTTTGATTTGGTTTTTTTTTTTAACTATTCCTGTTGTAGCTCCGTATCGAAGTTGAGTTTTATATAATTGACCTTATTACCTCAGTTAGCTTTGTTACTTGATAATTTTGATTATCAATACCAACCTCCAATGACCTAGATTTACATGGTGGTTGTCTTCGGTCGTCAATTAAGAAAAAGACGTTTATTCTTCAGGAACACCTGGCCTTATTCTTCTTGTACTTTTTCAAGAGTGTAAATTTCCCTTTTGTTCACATTTGATTGAATTTGAGTACGGATTATAACTATATTCACATGTTAGTATTTCCTTTTCTTATTTGACTTTGAACATTAACGGTTACATGTATCTGAGCTAGGTAATGGTGAACACAGTACCATTTTGCCATGGCTATAAATGAACTTAAAGTATAAACCCCCTTAATAATTAGGACGAAAAATAATGAATTAGAACATAGGGAGATGTATATCAACTGAGGCATTTAATTTCCACAAGCAGTGGATGCGTTATGAGTTATGAGTTAGTGATTGTGAAATTGAATTCATCACTACGCTGCAAGTTATGCATTTAATAGTGAGGTGATTAAGATTTCATATTGTAGATAATTTATACTGTTTATCATACTCAGTATAGAAATATAACATGGATGTACTTTCACTGACAATTATTCAAGGTTAAGTTATTATTAATGTCCCTGAATATATAATTAGAACTCTGGGCACAGATCTTTACATTCGTCTTCAATAACTATTTATAAAGGTCAAATTAATTTAAATATAACATAGACATATCATTTATTAGTTCCCTTTGTAATATTGATGTCATGTTAAAAATATATATCAATATAAACAAATCGACCAAACAATGTATAAACTCTAACGTTGTTATCCTATCTAATAATTCACAGGTGGATAATACGACTGAATATATACATTATAAAATATACAATTAGATAATATAACAGGTTTCATGTTATTGTGTATGCTTTTATTGCACCTTAAGCAACTTTGAATAAGTCCAAAAATTGGTTTAACCTTGTAAACTTCACTGTTTCATTTATTATTATGGGAGTACAGAATGGCAATCATTATCACATAGAAAGCTGTATCCGGAGAGTTAGAAATTACGTTTTGATAAACAAAAATCAATGCATATGACCGCAGATGACATTATATAATGTAGTGTTGCTTGACAAATTTATCAATCAACCGATTGTTTTACTCTAATTGCACAAGGCGGTCATCAAATATTTATGGAACAATTTGTGTAGACACTTTTCAAATGACTAATGACGACTTATTTAATGGAACTTTCAAACTTTGGGAATCGCTGTTGTATTCAACCACATACAAAGACAAACTTTATGGTTACGGGGTTTGGTTTAAGGATAAACAAATATTCCTCCTTTCACAGATAGTTGGGCTCTAATACATAAGGAATTCTTCATTGAAAAAAGAAGGAAAAAAACCCCGTTATTTTTTGTAAATCATTCGCACAAAAAGATGAAGATAAGATATCTTTACATATTATTTGATATTTATAAAGTCAGTGTATTGCGACAACAATTAAGATTCAAGAAAAATACGTGCAACATTAGACATCATTTGCGAAAAATGTAATCTTAAAAGAAACATTAAATGAACTGTACTCCCATGACTACAATTACAGAAACCAATAGTTAGATAAGATTAACAGAAACCAATCTTTAGGTAAGATTAACAGATAGTTAGATAAGATTAACAGAAACCAATATTTAGGTAATATTAACAGAAACGAATCGTTAGGTAATATTAATAGAAACCAATTGTTGGGTAAGATTAATAGAAACCAATCGTTAGGTAAGATTGACAGAAACAAATCGTTAGGTAAGATTAACAGAAACCAATCGTTAGGTAAGATTGACAGAAACCAATCGTTAGGTAAGATTAACAGAAACCAATCGTTAGGTAAGATTAATAGAAACCAATCGTTAGGTAAGATTAACAGAAACCAATCTTTAGGTAAGATTAATAGAAACCAATGGTTAGATAAGATTAACAGAAACCAATCTTTAGGTAAGATTAACAGAAACCAATAGTTAGATAAGATTAACAGAAACCAATCGTTAGGTACGATTAATAGAAACCAATCTTTAGGTAAGATTAACAGAAACCAATATTTAGATAAGATTAACAGAAACCAATCTTTAGGTAAGATTAATAGAAACCAATCGTTAGGTAAGATTAACAGAAACCAATGGTTAGGTAAGATTAACAGAAACCAATCTTTAGGTAAGATTAACAGAAACCAATATTTAGATAAGATTAACAGAAACCAATTTTTAGGTAAGATTAACAGAAACCAATCGTTAGGTAAGATTAATAGAAACCAATGGTTAGGTAAGATTAACAGAAACCAATGGTTAGGTAACATTAACAGAAACCAATCGTTAGGTAAGATTAATAGAAACCAATCGTTAGGTAAGATTAATAGAAACCAATCGTTAGGTAAGATTAATAGAAACCAATCTTTAGGTAAGATTAATAGAAACCAATGGTTAGGTAAGATTAATAGAAACCAATTGTTAGGTAACATATATAGAAACTAATTGTTAGATAATATTAATAGAAACCAATTGGTAGGTGAGATTAATAGAAACCAATTTTTAGGTAATATTAATAGAAACCAATTGTTAGGTGAGATTAATAGAAACCAATTTTTAGGTAAGATTAATAGTAACCAATCTATTAGGTAAGATTAATAGAAACCAATCGTTAGGTAAGATTAACAGAAACCAATGGTTAGGTAAGATTAACAGAAACCAATCGTTAGGTAAGATTAATAGAAACCAATCTTTAGGTAAGATTAATAGAAATAAATTGTTAGGTAAGATTAACAGAAACCAATCGTTAGGTAAGATTGACAGAAACGAATCGTTAGGTAATATTAATAGAAACCAATTGTTGGGTAAGATTAATAGAAACCAATTGTTAGGTAACATATATAGAAACTAATTGTTAGGTAATATTAATAGAAACCAATTGTTAGGTGAGATTAATAGAAACTAATTGTTAGGTAACATATATAGAAACTAATTGTTAGGTAAGATTAATAGAAACCAATTGTTAAGTAAGATTGACAGAAACCAATCGTCAGGTAAGATTGACAGAAACCAATCGTTAGGTAAGATTAACAGAAACCAATCGTTAGGTAAGATTGACAGAAACCAATCGTTAGGTAAGATTAACAGAAACCAGTTGTTAGGTAACATTAACAGAAACCAATTGTTAGGTAACATAAAAGGAAAACACCAGTTCGGTATTGATAACATAATCACTCGTTAGGTAAAATTAATAAAAACATCCCCAATTTATATGTTGTGTGACATGTTTTCATATCTCTTGTTTGATGGATACAATTAAGGGGAAGTTTTACGGTCGTCATGGCGATTTCTTTTTTAAATATTCAATTTCTTTGATAGATATGAAGCTGGACGTGTTTAATGCTCATTAGAGTACCCGTTGGTTCCGTTGAATATATGTTTTTCTCATTTGAGAGAATGACATTACTTCTTGGCTTGACAAATTTTTACAAGGTGGGTGTCGTCGATGAAGCAGAAGACATTAACCCTTTCGAAACATTAGGCACCAGGGTGTAAATCTTTCTTTTGTTCATATGTTGCCCTAGTTTTATTAAATCTGAATATGGATTATGATTATGTTGACATGTTGGTATTTTCCCGTTTTTTGTTCATATGTTGTATATAGGTCGCTAAGGTATGTTTTGTATGTTTTTAAAATATTGCTGTGTTGATCGTAAATTCATGCAGTTTTATTATCTTTTTAACTGTTGTTATCTCGTGTTCTTTATGTAGTCACTATGTTATTAAAACCTTATAAATATACCTCTATGTAACTGCTGGTAACTTGTGTCGTTTACGTCACATTGTATATTTTTGTAACCATGCTGTGTTAATGTCAGATTGTTCTGCATTCACTTTTTAAGTAGCTATCGTGTCATCAGTATCGATTTTAATCCATGTACGCTATTCACGCACTTATCCAAATTTCTCCACATAACAACCTTTGAAGTTGTTCAAACATAAAAGTTCTTATCCCAACATAGTTGTGACTGTCTTCTTAAGAACATAATCTGGTGTTGACTAAAAATACGAATCGATGTGAAAATTTGTATCGCTAAATAAACACGGCTATATTATCTGTCTTCAATCTAAGTTGTTTTATATGAATGAAATAACGAAAAATGTTTTTCTTGACACATGCAATTCATAAATTAACAGCAGTAACTGAAAGCGATCCCGACACAAATATAACTAAAATAAATTAATAAATAAACTTCTTAAGTCAAGGGTGAATAAAATTTTCTTTTTAAAATGAGAATCCTATGGAACACACTTAGCTCATGAATGTATCCAGTTTGTTAAAGCTTAGCTTATTAGGAGTGTGTCATTTACACTACCAATAGAAATTATTCACCATTTTCTCATTGTTGTTACAGACAAATACATGTAGACTCGAATATGAGTCTCTAATTCATATGTGATTTACGAAGCGAGTTTAAGAATTTTGATGGCGATTAAAACTTGAAATGTTTTATTTTTTTTTTAAATAAATTACATATAAAACGTGAATGACTTGAATTTATTTAAAACAAGATCGATTATTCAATTGCCTACAAAATTTATTGAAAATATTTCCACTTGAAACGTGAAAATGAAACGTCATTTTAGCTTTATGTCTGTTGTAGCCATTGTTATGTCACAATGTAATCTTTGTGTGTGTGACCCAATTTTACAAGGCAATTGTGTGATTTTTATCAAAGTGGTATTGTGATTTGGTCAAGGTTAATTTACTGTTAGACCTTGTACAACCTGCTGGTAGTCAGCGATACCTCTTTGACATGGTAGACATCATCAAAAATCGTAGTTCCAGAATATATATATATGATATCTGACAGTTGATAACATTTCTGAGTAAAGATTTAATTTTCAAACAGATGATAATAAAGCAACCTTTTATCAAAGTAAATATCATTTTAAAAATCAGAATGAAAAGAGCCCAGGAAATAATATATTTTCGAAAAGCCACGACAATTGATCTCCATAAAAATGTATGATTCTATGTTCATCAACATGTGTCGAACGACCACCTATGTTTTTTGTTCATTCTGAAGTAGTTTTGACACTTCTCAGGACAAGTATTACCACATACCTGAGAGGTGCTCCACTGCAAGTTCTCATTTTTGCAAATCAATACTAACATAAAAAAAATTGCTTTATGTTGTTTGAATCTAACCGATAATTATCAGTATGATCCAACGTGGACGAGACATTGATGTCTATATGACATTTAATATTAACACTAATAAAGGTATTGAGAAGTTTTCGAGCCTAGAATAGTACAAAGGAGTTTTTGTATGTGTTAATTTTCTCTATTTTCTAGTCACGATTGTGATATACCGATTTTCTAATTTTATTTCCAATACACTTTGTTTTCATAGCTCTAAATAGTCCAATAAAAACATTGTTGAATTTACAAAAACGCATGCAATTACCGTCTATAGAATCTGGAGTCTTGTGTTATGGAGAGAGTAAGAACACAAAGACAAAATTGATGATTATTGAATTTATGCCACGAATAACTACAATTGACACCCTCTATACAAACCAGTTTCGACAACTAGATCTGTAGAGGTATTACAGTAATAAAGCTATGATGTTCCAAGGTCATCTTGTGCTTGAGAGACCCTGCAAGCACACAAGTTCTACCATATCGATCCAGACCGTATCATTTTATTCAATTTATTGGAGTCATGAATAATACATTAACAGTACATGAGCTTTATTCTGAGACAAACAGTTTGTCCAGCCACTCATTATACAAACACAAATTACGTAGTTCCCAAGTCTCTATCGATGGCGCTCTCTAATTATCTGCAGAACACTCGTATTATACAAACTAAAGAACTAAATTAGATATTACAAACGAAGAATCATTAATTATGACGACATATTTAATCTGACGAACAGAAATATAATAGTAGAAACAAACATGAATTACCGGTTAAAAAAGAAAACTGAACTTAAAAAGATGTTCTTATATCACAATCAATGAGGAAATGTATTTGTGATGTTTTAATGACTGCGCTGCGGAAAGTGTAGTCACAGGAATGTGAAATGTTACATATGAATAATCTGAGTGTTTGTGATTTAAGGACATTTATTCAATACCTTTTACCAACCCGAAGAAATGTTTTTGAATTAAAGAAAACGTCACTGTTTGGCAAAGAACCAAATTGTATCAATGTAACGGTATATTTTAAACGTTGTGGAGAGTAACGTTATTATATATTTTCCCTCCTTAAATATGATGACGGAATCCTGTAAATTTCTGAGGTTGGAGTTGAAAACTCATATAAAAATGATTTATAACTTTTTAGATTGATATACATAGTTTTTAAAATTTGTGTGTATATTTTTTGGGTAGTTGGGTAGTATTGTGGTATCGGACTTGTCTATCACCAAGTCGAGTTTCTAATTGGACGAGAGAAGGTATGTGGATCAACTTACCAACCCAACCAACGCGTTTCCATTCAGGAACAAATATGGAATGATAGCTTTTATTCCAAATAATAAGAGTTCATAGTTTTAGACTTTTATACATATACACGAATCAAGTAATACATTTACGCGTTCCTTTTGCAATTCAAGTTCTATAGCATTTTCTAAAGTGATGTATAATAACATCGACAAGATATTGGTTTTAACTTAAGACAGCCAGTCTGTATTTAAATAAAAAATTACACAATTTTCAAGCGATTCCTAGTTTGATATTTTGCCAATCGATCGAGCTTTCTAGTTATCTGGAGAACGCGGTAACACCTCTTTCATCCGAAAATGAAATAATTGAAACTAAAGAACCTCACTTATCATTAACAACTAATAGTAACTAGTAATTAAGAACGAATAATGAGTAATTACAATAAGTTATATCTATGTGAAATACATCAAGGCAATTAGATAATATAAAAATACTGGAGGAAGTGTTAATTGAAAAGCCGGGAATTGAAGTAAAAAACGGAATGGCACCGCCAAACTAAAGTAATGAGAGTATCGAAATAATTTGGGCGCAGCAGCGATTATTCTTAATCTGTATAAGAAATACATAGTTTTTCTTTTTCTTTTCCTATTGTGTTATTCACTTACTCACCCTTTGTAGAATCCTGACACACAAAATATACATTAAGAAACAATTAGATAAGACAAAAAAAAGATTAATAAAAGCAAATGATTCTCAACGTATTAAAATGTTCTAAACTAAAGCTGAAAATCAAGGAAAAGAGGAGAAAATATGAACAAAAGTCTTACGCTCTCTATACAAGATAAAGAAAAGTGAGAATGCTGCACTGGATTCAAAAGATATATTAGATTCACAATGTGTTCTTACACGGTTTACAACTTAAATTCCTTTCATATCCACAATTATTAATTTTCAATAGACGCCAGAATAACGTGCTTGCATGTTAATCATGGTAGCCCGAACATGTATGCAAATACTATACACCAAAATCAAACGAAATAAAACTAATAGCCAGGAAACCCTTATATTTTGTCTTTCCAAAACCTCGTACAAGCTAGTTATGCTTCATATTACAGGCTGCCAGCGTTATGGTTTTGTCGAGGAAGATTTACAAATATTGTGCTGTATGCTTTAGAGCAGAAATAAAGAGAATATTAATTTTTGAAGAGTTCTGAGGATCAATCTTGATCTTTTAGAAATCGATTTTTTCCGTTGTCGTTTCTTTTGTCAAAATTTAGAAAAACAAGTATAAATATATTATCGTAATTTATACTCGACACGGTTTTGACAGAAATAATGCCGAAGATATGATATTTTATGAATGAAATCAGAGGCGTGATTAGTTCACAATATTTAATCAAGTCCTTTCCGATTTGCCTACTTGTTAATATTTTATGAAGTGAAATTTATTAGAGTGAGTGTAGGTAAATAAAACCTGTCCAAGTCTTTCAAATTTTGTTTGGGGATTTATTGATGTTGCTATGTCTTAAAATAATATATTGATAATTTCGATCTAATTCACACTCATTAGCTGGAGATTAAAGACACAATATTCCGACATATCAACAGACTCTTAGTTCAAATTCAAATAAGATCCAACTAGGGCAAAGTATTATTAAATGAAGATTTACACTGAAGCACATGAGAAATTATAAAACAAATAAGACTATGCGTTCTGGAAAGGTTACTTCTGTTTAATCAATGACATCCGCCATGTAAATCATGGTCAATACAGATTAGTAATGCCAAGTTCCCAAATAAGAACAAAGGTAAATAACAACGAAACCACCAGGCATATTAATGAGCATCAAACAAGTTCAACTTCATATTGCAAAAAGAGATACAAAATATCGTGATGAAATCATAATGACGACAATACTCTTCTTCATTATCAGCTTCCTTCATCTGCGTGCAGTTAAACAAAAATGGGCAGTTGAATTTTGAACTGCGTCAACATCGTGATAATACAATTTTTTACATTATGAATATCTAAGCCTTTCTTTCTTCTGCAACCCATTTTGTTTACATGTGGCCGTTCATTTTGTGCACAAGGACCGGTTTATAATGCCTAAATTGACCAATGAAGCAGAAGACACTTACGCTTCTGAAACACCTTTTTCATGAGCCCTCGTGTAAATATGTCATATGTTCATCGAATTTGAGTTTTAATACACATTCTTGTGACATGCATGTTTTCTTTGTTGTTTTTCCCGTGCAAGTTGTTGATTGCTTGGGGGAAAATCACGGGAAATGCAAGACATAACATATATATGAATGTTGGACTTGTTGTCGACTCACCGATTCTTAGACATTACTTATATTTGAGATAGATTCACCTGGCCAGTTTTTGATACCTGGTCATATGTTGTTGGCAAATTTTAAATATTTCCGTTTTATTTTCCTTTTCCCAATTTTATTTCTCTTTTTAGCACATCAAATTTCATATTTGTTTATTCGTTTTGGTATGAATTGCAACTCTGTGAAATTCAGTGAACTTTACTTTCTGGTCTGAGGAAGACCGAGCATTTGTCGTTGATGGGTATTGAAGAATTTGTATATTTTTCGTTGAATGATATCAAGTATACTCGCTTAAAACTTACAATGAAATCAGTCGAATACAATATCGGCTTGGTTTACAATGCCGATTACATTGTAACCACACGTTACGTCGTAATTCAGCATAAATGTTGTTCAACATTTTCTTTGGGGAAATCATTTAGTAGTTCGCTTGCATCACACTGCTACATGCAGTAAGATATTCGTTTTTTACTTACAGAGTCCGCCTGTTCTTTCCCTACTACCTTCCAAAACACATGGCAGACAAACACTCGAGGGACTTGGGTTGTAAACTCCTCCACCATTTCCGACTTTCCCGCTCAGGTAGAGGTATCTGGGTCATCTCTATACAACATGGATTGTGAAGAAATTTATTCTGGATTCTATGTCTTAAAGTAAGTTGCATCTTCTTGCATGGTATTTCATATCTACAGCTCACACAATTTTTCCTGTATTAACATAGTTTTGAAGCATATTCCTTAAGGTATATAATAATAAGTTTTACAACAAATGGCATATTAGATATACAAATTGAAGAATAAACAGATTTGCATACGTTCTCTATCGTATTTCAGATCACAGGAAACTGTAACACCTTTTAGTGGAAGTCCTCCTCCCCAGTACAATGTTTACACGTGTTTGTACCTGGAGGAGCAGTCCGTCTATAACTACAAATATTCTCTTCTCACAAGTAAGTAGATCCATAGAGTCTCTTTACTTAGTTCAAATTTGTCGTTCTTGTTATTAAGATTATTCACCAACGAGACTTACTGTTTCGATAATCGAGCAAGACAGGGCACATATTCTTTGTGCGATATGAAGCTGGATGTGTTTGATGCTAATTAGTTTGCCTGCTGTTTCCGTTGTTTTATACATTGTTCTCATTTGAGACCATGACATTACTTACTTCGAGTGATCAAGGTGTACATATCGCGTGTCGTCGATGAAGCAGAAGACGCTTACTCTCCCGAATCACCTGGTCTTACTCTCTTTGTTCTGTTTTAGGAGTCTTCGTGTAAATCTTTCTTTGCCCTACCTTTATTAACTTTGAGTCTGAATTATGATTATGTTGACATGTTGGTATATTCTTGATGTTTTCTGCACCATAATAAAGTTGCAAAGCAAGAGAAAGAAAGTGTTAATATACGTCTGCGAGTATAGGAAGCAAGGACTATTAGGAGTGTATTGGATTGGTGTAATGTTAGTTTCTGTTGCGGTTGTGAGCTCGCTCTTGTTGGTGTCATACGATTTCTAATCTTATTTTACACTTACGTTGAAGTTTATTTCTATTGACGGCACATGTTTTAATTTGGTGTTTTGTGTTGCGTATTACATGAGTTAGTTTTGTGCATTTTCTATTGGCTTGTGTATATTGTATTTCTCTTGTTTACAATGTTTGGTTATGACTTTTGGCAGTCTTGTGTTTAGTCTGTATTATTTGGATCAAGTAGGCATGCTTCTCTAAACGGCAACATTCTGTTTTGTTAGTTTGTGACAGATGAGTACGTAATTGCGTATTTGATTTTGGAGTCCGTGAAGTACAGCGTATGAATCTTATTGTAATATTGGGGTTCGTAATGAGAACGATGTGAGTTTCACATGTCTATCGATGTGCATCCTACTAAACAGGATCTCAAACATGCATAAACATAAATCAAATGTTTGTATGACTTTTCAATACATAAATTATTGAAATAATACCTAATTATCTATCTTTTTAAAAATGGATGACCCTGATACCATAATATTTCAAATTTTCTTTCCTTGTATGGTATGCATGTATCGTTAGTTTCGTTCAGTTCCGTTATTGACATGAGTGTTATTTTGAGAACGTAACATTACGAAATGGTCTAAATATACAATGACGAATGCCCTTGATAACGCGTACCCTTCAAAGCGTATGGTATTATTATCCTTTTTCCATAGCCTTCGTGTATTCTTTCTTCATATTTTGTCTTCGCGTTTACACATCGGTATTTCCTTTTTGTGTAAATCATTTGATTTGTGAATATAATTCTTTTTAACTACATACTGCTTTACAATATAAATGTACCACTTTTACATAAACAAATGTGCATCTCCATAGTTTGATAGGAAATCTATGGTAACACTATCATTGGAAGTGGTTTTTGTGACATTGTATGCTGTTTGCCAGACAATGTAACTTGTTACAATCTTAAAAGCCTTTAAATCCATCTCTTCAAATATAATTCATTTGATATCTTAGACCTGTTGATGTTATTGTTTGTGTTACAGATTAATAAAATACAATATAATCGAATCATATTTTTATACGATATACCACTGGCGTTTACAGAAGAATTCATTGTGACGACAATACCTACCACAGTCGTAGAAAGAGTTACTCTAGGGTCTGTGTCGGCAACGTTGTCCGGGGCGGCAGTCTGCTCGGACACAGCATACACAACCGCAGGGGAAAGAGTCCATGTGGCTCTGCTGAATGGTAAGCTACTGCCTATTATAATATAATAACATCAATCATCAACATGTTTATGATACAGGGATCTAGATATAATAAAATCGATGGTAAACATAAACATATATATTGAAGCATAGTCAAATATTTAGAATATGTATAAAAGTAATGAACAAATATGAATAGATATTGCTTCAAACGAGAATTCGACGCTGTGTGTGGTTTTTCATCATTGAGGAACATGTTGCATGTTCATATTTCTCTATCTAGATTTACAGTTTTTGTTTCATACCCATATAAACATCTGTTGACAATTATACATGGCTTTTTGTCCGAAGATGAAAAAGTTTCTTCCTGCAAGGGTTGATATTTATGTACATAACCTTACTTTCAAAATAATTTTTCTTCAAATATTGATTTAATAATACACTTTACTAAAAAAAAACCGCATGCACTTTCTGCATGTTTATCTATTCTGTATACAAAGAGGACTGAAATTCAATCGCGAAAATTAATATTCAAAATCACAAGAATATTGCTTCAAAAGTTAGAACGACGTAATGTACGTGATCAGTCCAGGTATAGGACAGTTCTTATGACAACTGAAGTTGACAACTGTATTCTGTTGATTATTCATGAGTTCATTTCAATTACTATTTAAGTCATCATTACCTCATAACATAGGACAAGGTCAGTTTCTAATTCAGGTATAGATATAGATATGAATAGATAAATGGTAAAAAATAAAAATCCAATACACTATACAAAAATTTCCTATTTTATACTCGATTTGTTCTCTGAGATAACATAATTAATGACTTTTGTTTTTACTTCCTTTAAGGGTCAGAAAGTCTTGGAAAGCTTGACTGTCCAAGCGAGTTACAGGGATACTTCACGTACTTTGGAACCTCCTGTAACAGCACCTCTATAGATGTTTGTACGGACACCACACAGTTAGCCTTCAACACTACAGCATGTACACAGAGCACAATCTACTCAAGTAAGTTTGTATTGTGTCATATTGATTAACGTTGTAAGTAGGTTAGTAAGTTAGCAATGCATTTGTTTCAACGCTGGCAAATCAGTATAGTGATTAGTTATTGAAATATCCAAAAAAACAAATGTGAGTGTCAATTTCTTTCTGAAAGTTCTGAAAGATATAGTTATATATATTTAACTTTTTACTCAGAAGAAACAAGGTGGTTTGTACTTAAATTGTTATCATAACTTATAATATTCTTATTTAAGGATCATTTGGGCGAGGGGGGCGTTGAAAGGAGGTATTTAAAGCAAATGTGCTCCTGATGTGTCAACATTTCAACAAATAAGGGAGTATATCACAGTTTAAGAATAGATTTTTTTCTATTGAGAAATTATCAATTAAATATCCCGAACGACTTTAACAAATGATAATCACATTGTTTTTATCATGAGTGATAATGCAATGCAATTCAAACGCTGGTTTTAAACAAGGTTACGATGTAAACTAACGTATTCAGATTGAATATATTTCATTACATTATCATTAACTAATATCTGATACAGAGAATGGTACTGTGGACTGTGTATACCAAAATACCATCGGTAGTTATACGTACGTGACAGTATACAACGAGGACTCCAGTGTAGATGGGTCTAACTACTATGCTTTCTCTTGTCTGGTAAGTATCTTACAGAAACAGTTTGTCATCACTTTGAATATACATGATTTCATTTCTCCAGGGTTTATCTTTATGATAGCTGTATAGAATATGGTTATTTTTGTTACTTGGCACATACATACACACACACACACACACACACATACATACATACATACATACATACATACATACATACATACATATACATGCATGTTATAGGGGCCAGTTATTATTATTACAACTTCGCTATTCAGTAAATGAGTTAAATATGTTAAGTGAACACTATGAAGTCCTTAGCATGAATAAGTATAATGGAAATCACAATTTATTTTGTTCAATGTTCGAAAATTTCAGTAGATGTGAGATAATAATCATTCAAATCTACAGTGTTCTCTACAAATTATAAACATACATATATAAATAGATAAGAACAAAAGAAAAATCTTAGACTCATGAAAAAGCAAGGGAGAAAATAAGACCAGGTGTTCGGGAAGGGTGACATAAACCTGGTTGGCAAACTTTCGTGTATTACTAAACTTGAAAAAAAATATTATCATTTACTATTGTCTGTAACTGGAACAATATGATTATATATCTATATTCTATTAATGAACATTTTTGTATCAGAAGCTGTATCTAAGATGAAATGTAAAAAACAAAACATCAACTGTAGATTGATATTGTTGGTTTGAATATGAAAACAGCGAGATCAGTTAACGTGATTGATCAATGTACCACTGTCTATAATTACATGAAATTCGTACATCTATAAGTGTTTAGTATAAGGATATTGTATCTCTATGACAGGTTGTGTCTGAGGCTGGGGTGTATACCTACGCCAGTGTAAAACCGACTGAGTGTGAGGCTAACCAGGTATCAACTACCACACCGACTGGAGGATACGTCACAGTATTCCAGCAGACTGGTAAGTTTAGATTTGGGTTTTCTGTATAAGGCTTAACATTTTTGTGACCTGGCGAATAAAGTTGCAAATAACAATTAACATACTAAAACATAACTACTCATTAACTGGTATTCGAAACCATATCCATAGCAACCAAAATGTTGTAAAATATTGTACAAAAAAGAAACACGAGTGAATAGCACCATTCGAAGAATCAAATTTAAAATTAGAAACAGTAGAAGAACCGTTATTTCAAACGTTACACAAAAAATTCAGAAGCATTACCATATACTGTAAACACTGTAACCGATTGTAACTTAACACGTTGTCATTTTTACTTTGCAGCTGGCTGCAGTGAGTATTTTGTTTGATTGGCGTACGTACAATAAAGGTACTACTCTAACGGTATTAAACTAGCGATATATTAAATAAATTACAGGTCTTTAAAAAGTATCATAATCATTTGATTAAGTGCACGATAAAGACCATTAAAATGATATATTGGAAATTCCCTTTACATGATATCATTATTTTTCAAACTGCCAATTACAATTGTGTTATAAAAGCATGTATTCTTTCCTGACGTTGATATTTTCCCCAATTTTCAGCCACCACAACAACCTCAACAGAAGATCTTACTTACCTATATGTGATCATTGGCCTAATTGTTTTATTGATAATAATTATAATCATCGTCCTTCTGATCTGCTGTTGTAAATGTCGAAAAAAACAAAAAGATGTCGAGTCCGCTGATGATGAAAGTGACAAAGGGTCAGAAGATGGTAAGAGTAAGGATGGAGACAATAAACCGGATGAAGATGACTCTAAACAGGAAATGGTGGACGAGCAACAGCGTACAAAAACGGACGAAGACAAACAGTCAGTAGATTCCGGATTTATTCCCGGTAAAGACGAGGCCAAACAAAAGAAAAAAAGGAGACGAAGGAGGAGGAGGAGAAGAAGAAGAAAGCGAAGACATGGCGAGGAAGGCGAGGAAGGCGAGGAAGAAGAAGACGATGATGGTGAAGATGAGGAAAATTCATCAGATGTAAGTTACATTTTAGAAAAGAATGCAATATTAGGTGTTAGAAACTTCTGCTTGTTGAGTAGGTGCTGGATAACGTAGAATATACTAACAACTTGTGTGGAGTTATTAACTGCTTAATAGAACGAGTTAATGTTGGGTGACGGGAAATATGCATTATTTTAGTTCTAATATGAATTAAAACTACTTTCCATAACATCATCACATGTAGAGCAGAATCATGCTAATAGCCTCGTAACATAGAAAGCTGTAGATTTATTCTTATACAAACCGTAGAGAAGATTAGCCTCGTAACATAGAAAGCTGTAGATTTATTCTTATACAAACCGTAGAGAAGATCTCTGTTCTGTATGTTAAGTATTTAACATTGGGATCTTTGCATATAGCAGCACGATATTTTCAATGCAGAATAATTTAGGAGTAAGGGTATTTAACTGACGGTCAAGTTTTAACAATAGGTCAGATGCAAAGCTTTGCATTTTAACAGCTGAAGATATGATATTTTTTAGATCAATGTGATGATACCTTGATATGTATAACATACCGTAATGACCCCCTCCACACCTTCTTAATTGCTTATTCAGCTTAAAACGAATGCTTTAGTTATTTAATTTAGATATGACATATCACCAGTGATACTCAAAAATACACATCTCAGTTTCAATAAAATACGCCTAGATCAAGTGAAAAATGTTGAAATATCAAAAAGCAAAATAGGCTGATTCCTTTGTTAAAAATAGTCATGATAAAGAAAATAAAAAGCATGTTGGATATCATGTTTTATCTAAACAACGTTATGTAATTGTCGTATAATCCCGCATCGGTATTCACAGTGCGTCAGAATTTAGACGCGTCACGCATGACAAACCTTGTAGACTAAACATCACTTGTGTTATCATCAGCCACTGTGTATGTAAGGGATTCTATATCAAAGGATTGTTACCTTTGATTCAGGATATCTGAACTACAACGAATTATTTTGATATAAACCTTCATGGAATGTTATTTAACTTCTAATCTTTGATATCATTGACGAGAATTGTTTTAACGGTCACATTGAACTAATGCAGTGGTTTGACGGTATATCAGCTGACACGTCACTATAGCGAGGGAAATGTTCTTGTTTCGAGTCTGATGGTAACGCATGCGCTTTGATATGAGATTGTATGGTATATCCGGTGTTTAAATAATTAAATGTATACCCCGCTTACACAAACACTGTCGACCTTAAACGGCATTAATGATACCCAGTGTTGTTTAACACCGCTAGACCACAGTCTAGAATTTTGACACCGTGTTGATGGTGTTTAAACAGATTTATTTATAGATCGTTATCTACAGAGTTAAATGTCGACAAAAAGAAATCCTTAAGTAAACTTGTTTATATATTTCCACTTTAGTCTAAATATATACGGTCGATAAAATAAAATCAAATTGCAGCGATCGATGATCGATCTTTCACTATTGTTTCGTTTGTATTGATATGATGCACCAAATATTCCTCGTGTACTTTATTACCAATCTGATTTATACGAAGCCTCCCGCGTGACAAATGTAACCTATCGTCAGTACTTGACCTTCAGTTTGAAGGGTTAATCAATAGACTTCTCTTCACACTGGAGCGTTAAATTGCTAATCGAACAAAACCGGTTATTTCTCCCCCTTTTAAAAATAAAGTCTTCGATTGACTCTAATGATAAATATTGTCAATACATTACGATCAAAGTTTAGGGGCAATTCGACTGAGTAGTGTATTCAGTAAGTAACTAAAGCAGATCTACAAACACGTTGGGCTATTCACTTAGACAGCTAGTGTTGATGTCCTATAGAACCATTTGGTAACCAAGGGATGTGTATTACACATTGGACCCCCTAGACTGCACTGGAAATGCAGACGGATGGATGCCACCAACGTTTATTATCTCTGGGTATTTGTGATATAATATAAACACGTGTTCTGGAAATCAACAAGCTAAAATGTCTGACTCTGAAGGCAAACCCCTCGCATCTGATACTCCGAGAGCCGACGACGCGGGACAGGTAGGTCACATCGGTCTGTGGTCGACACCATGATATCAGATATTTAGTATGGCGAGTATTCATAAATCCTGCTGGGAATATGAAACAGACAGACAGTATTAAAGGTTACATAAAATATCCAAATGTTGAATTAATGTTTCGGTTATGTATGTTTTGTTGTCAACAAGATATGGTGTTCCTTAACATTCGGATTTTATTTTGTAAATAACATATTAAACTTTCGTTTATCACGTCTCTGTATAAGTTATCTAAGTGGGAAGTACATCTCTATTTTATATCGAGATTGAATTTCATGTGAAGGTTTTCAATAGAACACATGTAAACCACCGTGATCCTAACAGCACTTGAGATAGAAAGGTGTTTTACATGGAGTTGAAAGAGTGTTTTGAGTATCACAAAAGATGGCATTATGTCATAGATTTCCTACACAATGATACGCCAACCTTGATATCGTGTGTAGTTAAAACAGCACGGGAATATAATTTACTTCACAGTTGTGTAGATAGTTCCGAGTTAGGAACAAATATTAATCCCTAAATGGTTAATTAGTATAAAATTCCATGGTGATCTTAAAAATAGATATGTTTGCATTATTGAGATTTTTTTTTTACATATGTAACGTTTATAGATGTTTCATTACAGCAGCAAACATTTTTAACTCAAAGCATTAAATAATTCTACTACATCCATTAAAAAATTTAAGTGTAACACTTTGAATGTCGATCGTTTCTGAACGATTAAACCGGGTGTTGATCGATCGTACAGACAGCCACTACCACATAAAAAATAGGGCAATTGCTTCACTAAAACTAGAACACGCATAAAACGGACTATGTGTTAAACATTAAAATTGTTTAGAGTCAACGGATATGATATTACAGGAACTCCAATTAAAAAATTGAGCAATGGATAGCATGTTATGAACACGCGCCCAAGCATTGACACGATTGAATGAAATATACAACTCAATACACAAACAAATAAAATGTACATATCCAAAGACAAACATCATGGTTTACTGTATACATGGTCTGGAGATTCCCAGCATTAAAATGACCCTTTTGTTACTAATTGCTTGTGGCTATTAAGATTGGTGAAACAGAATTTAGTTATAAGGAATTAAAAGAAGTGCCAGTTGAAAGAATTGACGGGACTATTTTTCACGTTATCAAGGAAACGGGAAACTGTATAAATGCTAAATTGATAAAACAACAGACAACAAGACAGGCAAAGTTATAAGATTCCCCCATGTATGTAGGTTCAGATAAACGTACTGTAGACAACATGGTCAATATATAGATAGTATATAGAAACTGTTAATGTATTTTGGCGGCTACATGGACACATTAGTCCTGTACTTAATTCTTTGCAATGGAATAGTAATTAGTTGCTCACGAAATGTATTTAATTGTCTACAATATCAGGGTAGCATTTTTACAATATCACGAAACACACTACAGAAATGCTTAACACGTGCATGGCAATTAGAAAATACTTTGAAGTGTTACAAATGGCTGGTATATCCTTACTCTGATTGTAGTAGTAGAGTTCATGCCATTGATTTTCACTCTCTATTTAAATGGATAGGCCACTGATAATTAGCAAAACACTTTGAAAAACGTTATAGATTAATTGTCTTGTTTAGATCCTTTACTAGGACTCTAGTCAGACTAGTGTTACACCGTGATACGGACTATCGAATTGTTCCTTTGTTACTATAATGACAGGCTAATTGGGCAGTGAATATGTGATAAAACAAACACTAAAATCGATATTTACTTTTAAGTTTTATATTTGTTCATTGATATTTTGTTAATAATAGAATTATATTAGAATGTAGCACATACGGACGACTCGGACGGCAACTCACAACATGAACAAATTGAAGAAGAACCCGCAACATATTTAGGATCAAAAGATGGAGAATCAGAAACCAGTGATCAGGAACTATTAGTTCATACAGAAGAAAAGAGCCAAGATAAAAAGTTAGAAAGCTCTCCTTCTGAAAATGAAGAAAATATGGAACCAGACCTGGAACAGACAGCTAACGAAGAAGAGAGTATGGAGACTGAGCCTCAACATTCCTCCAGAACAGAACCCGAAACGCAAAGTAAGTCTAACCACAGTTCTGACAGTGAAGAGGACGATAACACATCACAACAAGTCGCTAACTCTGTGGAACAGGAACCGGAAACACAATCTCAAGGGGAGAAAGTTGTCGGACTGGTAGGAGACTCGCCAACTGATGAGAACGAGGAGCAAACAACGGCAAATTCCCCCGGAAGTGATAGAATGGAAGAGGAAACGAAGGCAGAAAATATTCCAGAGGTAGTCATTTGTGTTCACACACAAAATACACCAATATGTGTTGTATATTCACCAGTGCACTGTGCGTCATGGTCTGCATGTACATCACAGTGTATTGTACTTTATTGTTAAATGTTTGTAAACACTCTTCCTGTATAGAAAAATTATGTTGACATCACTCATCTCTTCCTATTGGTTTTCACACTGTTGTAGTATGTAGACTGCACTGCAAATCTTTATTAATACATTCCTGTATATTGCCAATGAAAAAAATGTGTAGAATTAGTAAACTAGACAATAAAACAGTTTTACTGATTAACTATAACGATCTTGCATACAGGAAAATGCATACGACATTTTGTCCTTACAACCCCAAACCTTCCCAGTTCTATACAGATAAATGATAATGATATCCTGAAAAACCTGTATTGAATTAGATAGAAAATCATTTCATGCTTTTAATATTGATTTCAGATCCTGAATTTTTTTTTCTGAAACTAATCCTAAAAATATTATTTTTTATGTACCTACTAATATATTTGTTATATTCTAAAGTATCTTATACCGAATGGAAATATCCGAAGTAGTTTGTTTCAGGGAGGAAATAGGTACGTAACTATGTTTTATGTATGCTTGGTGAGTGAACCTTGGTCATGTCTGTTCGTGTTATCTTGTAGTGTTATACTGGCACCAGCCACTAACCTATTAAAACATTTTTAATACAAAGATCAATAACACATATAGCTATAGTGGAATTGAACAAAGATAAGACACGAACTGCGAATGATTCCTTTAGAACATATCAGAGAATTATTTTTACTCGTACATATCAAACGTTTATGTATATGTTTAGATATATGATTTGATTTAAGTAAATATTTCTAGTTTAAATTAGATTTCATTTTATACTATAGTCGTCTCTCTGCCATATAAAACTGATTATGATGTGATATGGACTGAAAATAATGCCATGTTATCTCTCTAATAATAAAAGTTATTGTCTTGTAGAAATCAGATGATGAAGGAAGTGAGACAGATGATGATACCGACGAAAAAGAAGACGATGATGCTACTTTGAAGGTAGATATTCAAAAATAGAACTTGTTTGTCAGCTTTATCCACTTGAATACAGATACGGGCGTATATCAAGGAGTGCTTTCACTCCTGAGGGCATTTTTGTGAAAGCATTTTGCTCGGAATTTGTCTCTAAAGTCTGACTATCTTGTACATTTTGTATCAATGAAAATATTTTAAAAAAACCCTCCCAATTAGTGATTAAAAATGGTAAATGTCTTTGTTCCAATTAACAATCAATTTTATATCTACTTTTATTTATTTCGTTAAGCATTTAGATGTACATATGCATAAATTCGCAATTTTCATGTTGTTCTTTTCGCCATCATATCCTGACATATAAACTGTTTGTTTAAAATTTAAGTGCAGATATTAAGTCTTTTTTTGCAAATATTAACTTTAAATTTTGATATGTTGACATGTGTAGTGATAAAAATGCATTCATACTTTATTCTTGACAAATTAACGAGTGCTACGTGTTTATATAACGAAATGCTTTATCCTGCAGGACGGACAAAAGATTAAAGGAGAAAAAGGTAGCAACGATGACAGTATGGACGAACAGGAAACACAAAAGAAGACTGGAGGGAAATATGTCGTGGTAATTATGATTTTGTGTAAAAGAATTGCTATAATGCCTAGAGAGCATGAACATGCTTTGTTTTCTCTTTTCATTATTTATTACTGTTATCATCGGTGTCATATCTGTTGCAATAAACCACAGTTCTTTTGCCTTATTTATTATGATTTGTTTTTAAGCAACCGGGCCAATTAAGCAAAGTCCTTGTCACACGAGAAATGGAGGAGAAGATAAGAGAAAAGGCCGCCCGAAGGAAATCACGAACAAGGGGTGTTCGCTTATTCGCATCAAAAAAGTCAAAAAAGCAAAATGTTTCAGACGAAACCCAGGAAGACGAAATAAATGACATGGATATGGAGGATATTGATAGACGAAGATTTGTTCAACCAGTAGCTCCTTTTATGGAACAATACAATAGCAAAAAGGATATTGAAAAGAAACTGGATGAGGCCCATTACTGGGATTTACCAGAGGAAGACAACATAGTCATGCAGCTTGATCAGATCGTAAGATTCTTTAGAAGTAAACCAGTGTGTATATCCATATTGATGTGCAAACTGGACGAAAAAAATATTTCCCCGACATTGATAGCTTAAGAATTTTGAATGACTCGGTCTGTAATATAGAAACTAATCAACGAATTCTGAAAAAAAACACCATGTGAACAGTCTTCACTGAATCATCGTATTATTCTGAGATCCTCTATACACTTACTAAGAACTTGTCGGGTATCCTCATTATATTTAATGAAACCCTATAATGAAATCCTCTCTATACATACTGTGAATTTGTATGAGATCCTCTCGTACTAACTACGACTTTGTATGAAATCCTCTCGATATTTAATGAAAACCTATCATGAAATCGTCTTTATACATACTACGACTTTGTATGAGATCCTCTCTATATTTAATTGAAAACCTATCCATGAAATCCTCTCTATATTTACCACGAGTTTGTATGAAATCCTCTCTATGAATTTGTATGAAACTTTTATGAGATCTATTTTATATTTGATGGGAACGCACATGAGATACATCAAACTTCTGTAACATTGTCTAAGTGTTAATGACCTAATGGGTATTGAACACACAAATGGTGATCTGTTGATAGGAAGAGGAGTTAGAGAAAGAAGAACAAAAAGAGATTGAAAGAATGGAAGTCGACATTGCAGAAACTGCAATTGGAAATGCTAATGTGAAGGAAGAAGCCATTAAGTCTTCCAACGACGCTCCAGAAGAAGAAGGCAATGTCAAGGCCGGTGAAGGCAGGAATGCTTCTCGGAGTTCCTCACGCGCCGATAGTCCAGAATCGAAAAAAGTCCGGAAAGCTGATAGTAGTAGTGACCTTGAAAGTGACGTGTTTGACCTCGAAGACGATTGTTTGCCAGAAGGGTACATTCGAAATGAAAATGGACACATTGTTGTAAGTAACCTTATTCAGGTTGTATGATTAAAGAAGCTTGAGAGTTTAACGGGTTTAAAGGTATCAGACACACGTAACCTAGTTTTAACAAAGTTAATCCGGGCCAAGTTTACAAACATTTCGATTTGTTTTCAAATACATAAAGAAAATGTTTTAGTTTTTATTTGTATATGTACATTGAGATTTTACTATATTTGTTTATTGGTTTATTATATAATCACAGTGAATTCAGTGAAAATGTGCTACCGAGTTAGTCAATCGATGTTATCAAAGGAACTGATTAAATATACATTTGTAAAATTTCCACAGAGAACGGCAGACGGAAAAGTGTTTACAAAAGGACATTTTCAAAAACACATGAAGAAAGCGAGACTGAAGCGACTGTTTAATATACCAAGGTTAAACAGAAACAAGAAAGGAAGACCAATCGGGGTATGTACGAAGGAAGAACACAACGAAACATTGATATTCAGATGATGTTTTGTGCCAACTGTGGTGATCACGGTAGAATTAGTCTCTGCGTGTAAATTCCTATGTTTTATTGGCAGGAAATTATTTTCGAAAAAACGATAAACTTCATTATGTGTCACTGTTAAGACTGATTCCATCGACATAATTAAACAGCACTTAAAGAAGATAAGACCAGGGGACTTTAGCTGCACGTTTTTAGATACGATGGCCGCAAGATATTATCATCACAAGGGAACATTTTAGAGATTGTATAAAAGACACAAAAGTGGATAGCACATATTACTCATTCTGAGTTAGATACAGTAGAGCTAAACTATAAATTACACTGCATCATACAGTTGTTTCGTCCTGACTCGGCAGTGATGCTAAGTGCCTAAATTTTGAAGCCTAGGAGGCAACTGAGGAAAATCGAAATCGATTGAAAGGAAAGTTAAAATCTAGACGGAAGGTGCAGCAGACCCATAATTAAATAAATTTCGTAAGCTTCATATATAATTTCGTTCAATATGTATGTCGGTAATAGTTTGACAGCTTTATAACTTGCACTGTTGGCTGAAAATATAACTTTTTAATTAATTCGCCATGTATATTTAATACAGGGTATAAAAGATGATGCATATGGGCCGGACAATCGTGTCAATGATTTAGATGAACAAGTAGATGACGAGAGAAAAGGGGGAGATGGTCATGTATCGGGACACGCCCAACGGTCTTCTGACGAGAGAAGACGGACAAGTGAATCACGGGTACAAATTTATTAATTGGAGCTATTATGAAATCAGTTTCAGTCAGAATCGTGTTTCATTTCACTTTATTAGAATTCATTCACATGTTCGCGTATTGAATTAAGTTAAAATGATGTACGTATTAATTGATTTTTTTTTTGCTTTATCATGAACAAAAATATTTGTATTATTGATATAAAAATCAATTATTGTCGATTTGATCGATATTGTTACCATGATAATCCTTATTTGTCGTGTTATTTTGAGATAATTTTGAACATTATTTTATATAAGGACAGAATATTTTGAAGTACATTGTATTGTATCTGTGTTCTAGGAAATTGTTTCAATTCCATACCCAATCGAAAATGTTTCATGTCGTTTACAGAGGAGATCAAAGACGGTGGCGTTCAGTGACGCTGTAGGTATTGATAAGGACGGAAACCTCATCGAAAAAGAGGAACAGGTACTGTGAACAAACCTCATTAACATCTCTAGAGTGAATGGTCTGACATCTCTAGTGTGAATGGTCTGACATCTCTAGTGTGAATGGTCTGACATATCTAGTGTGAATGGTCTGACATCTCTAGTGTGAATGGTCTGACATCTCTAGTGTGAATGGTCAGACATCTCTAGTGTGAATGGTCAGACATCTCTAGTGTAAATGGTCTGACATCTCTAGTGTGAATGGTCTGACATATCTAGTGTCAATGGTCTGACATCTCTAGTGTGAATGGTCAGACATCTCTAGTGTGAATGGTCTGACATATCTAGTGTGAATGTTCTGATATCTCTAGTGTGAATGGTCTGACATCTCTAGTGTGAATGGTCTGACATCTCTAGTGTGAATGGTCTGACATATCTAGTGTGAATGGTCTGACATCTCTAGTGTAAATGGTCTGACATCTCTAGTGTGAATGGTCTGACATATCTAGTGTCAATGGTCTGATATCTCTAGTGTGAATGGTCAGACATCTCTAGTGTCAATGGTCTGACATATCTAGTGTGAATGTTCTGATATCTCTACTGTGAATGGTCTGGCATCTCTTATGTGAATGGACAATTCTTAGTATTTGAGGATGTGAAGTTGACTTACCACAACACAATAGACTTGTTATTAAAGGATAAGTTTTATTTCTGAAGTAAATAATGAGGGGCGAAATGACACAATTAAATATAAATAGTGTATTTATTTTCCTTTATTTACAATATTTTAGCCAAGGATCGATTCCTCCACTGTAAATAGACGAAAATTAAAAAATCGACTTTTCCGGAAGAAAAAGAGGAAAACTGAGGATCTCCCACCATTGTCTAATGTAAGTGGATGCACGTGTTCTCCTGTGCAAAACACGTGTTCTCTTGTATACATACTAACATTTTGATTTTGTAAGTTATATAATATTGTCTGGAATATACGTGCATTTCCGTTGTGTGGTGTTGTATTACATAAGTGTAATGGTGTATATTTATAGTCAGCTCAGGATGGCGTACACATATGTAGTTACCATTGATATTTCATCTAGAATACGTTGATATAATTTAATACAACCTTTCTGATAAATCGAATGTCTTGTATCTTTATTTTTTATTTATGTTATGTAGGCATCATTATTATGTTATAACAAATATTGTGTGGCATCAGAAATAATTTTTAATTGTTCCCAATGGCTTTGTTTGAATGAGTATTTATAATGTTTTAACACATAATCATTTATGGATGTATATTGTTCTTCTTAACCAGAGCTATAGTGGTAATGGGCAGTTTATAAACATCACTGGTGCAGACAACGATAGGCCACGAGAACTCAGTAACTTAGTCAAAGTTTATGGCCAGCCTGGACCCATACCGTCGACGGCACCAAGGTCAACACTCCCTCCAGTTGGACTGACAAGATCAAATACTGCCGCGTTTGACAAAAACCAGCTACAAAATTTCCGAGACGGACTTTCCAAAGACCAAGAGATATTAGAAAAAGCGAACACAATAGGTAAATTTTCTTTTTTCATATTTAAAGGCATGTATTTACTGAAAGTGGTTACGTTTTATGATATTTCTATAGTGAGGAAGGAAGACGGGGTTTTACAGTGTTTTGTTCTGTGAAATGAATGAATCAATACGAAAAATCATTAAAACAACGAGAAAGAGGAAACTACAGGCACACGAATTACATTTATTAATTTCACATAAAAAAACATTTTCCTTATAGGTAACAATCCATTACCACCGCCACGGCTAGGTGTCCGGAAGATATCAGTGGAGGAGCTCTCTAGTGATGGAGGTAGCAATGTAAGTTGACTGGCATTATGACAAAGAATCAAAGAAATTCAAGGACTCTGACTTTATTTGGTTGGAAATTAACAGCAGATGTTTATTGTCATAAGTTAAGATAAAAAATCTTTATTAGTAGCACATATTAAGTAAATCCCTGCTTGTAAAAAAGGTGACAAATGTTCTGAATTATACTGATCATGTAGATGAAATGGATTTTTATATAACGAAAGCACTTTATGAAGTACATACATATTGTTAATAATACAATTTCAATTTCCATACGAACCTGAATGTTTTAATTTCTTTGATAGTCTATCCCAAACACTCTTATTACCAGAACATGCTACATAATTCTTCAGACCATTTTCACGGCATGAAAGAAAACCTTACATAGGACCAGAGACGTGTGACGTATACGTCTCTGATAGGACGAAGAATCTTATTTCACGTCGCAAAATTTATTTGTCGTAATGGTATCTTTTGTATAGCGGTATGCAAAACAAATTAAGTGGTAAATTTCATTACCGCTTATCAAAACAAGATACAATCCCGTAATTTGTTTATTAAAAAGCATTAACACTATTTATGTAACTCCAGCTTGACCTATGCGTGGACAATTCCCTACCACCCAAACACTATGTTGTTATATGAGAACAATAATACATTATAATATAAAGGTTTAATCAGAATGTTTCCATCAATATTATTTCGACCATAGGGTATATACACCAGTCTCGTAAACGCTGATCATCGGATTACCTATCAACGCTATGTTTACTTTAATATTTAGTACTTAGTCGTCTCAAATCATGTGTGTATATAAATATATCACAATGATTCCGTCCTTTGTATAACAGTATAATATAACACCTACTGTATTGATATATTATATATATCGTTGCCAGGTTAACGAAACTACAAATAACATTGGTAAATTGAAAAATGATTCTTGTACTCTTGCAAATGAATTCATGTAACTTTTCATTTCGTATTTATATTAATCTGGTAGTATCGATATTGAAATATAATCATAAATTTGTTTCACACATAGATACTCTTTAGTTTCATACCTGACATGTTGTGTATATAAAATATCTGACATGTTGTGTATATAAGATATCTGACATGTGGTGTATATAGGATATCTGACATGTGTATATATAGGATCATAGGATATCTGACATGTTGTGTATATATAGGATATAGGATATCTGACATGTGTATATATAGGATATAGGATATCTCACATGTTGTGTATATAGGATATCTGACATGTTTTAATCATAGGATATCTGACATGTTGTATATATAGGATATAGGATATCTGACATGTTGTGTATATATAGGATATAGGATATCTGACATGTTGTGTATATATAGGATATAGGATATCTGACATGTGTATATATAGGATATAGGATATCTGACATGTTGTGTATATATAGGATATAGGATATCTGACATGTTGTGTATATATAGGATATAGGATATCTGACATGTTGTGTATATATAGGATATAGGATATCTGACATGTGTATATATAGGATATAGGATATCTGACATGTTGTGTATATATAGGATATAGGATATCTGACATGTTGTGTATATAGAATATCTGACATGTTTTAATCATAGGATATCTGACATGTGTATATATAGGATATAGGATATCTGACATGTTGTGTATATATAGGATATAGGATATCTGACATGTGTATATATAGGATATAGGATATCTGACATGTTGTGTATATATAGGATATAGGATATCTGACATGTTGTGTATATATAGGATATAGGATATCTGACATGTTGTGTATATATAGGATATAGGATATCTGACATGTGTATATATAGGATATAGGATATCTGACATGTTGTGTATATATAGGATATAGGATATCTGACATGTTGTGTATATATAGGATATAGGATATCTGACATGTTGTGTATATAGAATATCTGACATGTTTTAATCATAGGATATCTGACATGTGTATATATAGGATATAGGATATCTGACATGTTGTGTATATATAGGATATAGGATATCTGACATGTTGTGTATATATAGGATATAGGATATCTGACATGTGTATATATAGGATATAGGATATCTGACATGTTGTAAATATAGGATATCTGACATGTTGTGTATATAGGATATCTGACATGTTGTAAATATAGGATATCTGACATGTTGTGTATATAGGATATCTGACATGTTGTGTATATAGGATATCTGACATGTTTTAATCATAGGATATCTGACATGTTGTATATATATGATATAGGATATCTGACATGTGTATATATAGGATATAGGATATCTGACATGTTGTATATATAGGATATAGGATATCTGACATGTTGTATATATATGATATAGGATATCTGACATGTTGTATATATAGGATATAGGATATCTGACATGTTGTATACATTGAATATCTTTCATATTTTGGATATGAAATATTTGATATTTTTTTGTGTATTGTATAAACGATAATTTTCTTTGTGTGTTAAGCATGGGTAATAATAACTGCATAAAATCATATTTGGAATGGGAATTTTTTATTCCATAATGTCTTTTTTTTTAGGAAAATAACGATGATGTACGAAGCGTGGAATTGGGAAGCGAGGATGAATTTTTCCTTGTTGGCGGTCCATCACAGAGTCAAGTAAGAGACTGTAGATATAGCTATATAAAATACCGTAACGTTACAAAAATGCTGATAATCCTCTGTTTCCTGTAATGATAAGAGACCTCAAAGATAAACCACACAGGTCGAAAAAAATGTATGATGTTCTGAAAGTTTGAAATATAGTCATTTCAAGCTGTTGTGTTTATAAACAGAATGAACCATTGTTTACTCGGGTGAGACCCCCACCACAGAGTGACCTATCACGGTCTCTGAAGTCCCACCATGATCAACGTCATGCCATTCCCTGGTCGATCCTCAATCCTCCCCATGGGAGACCTAATACGGACGGGGAAGGTTTTACTAAATCCTTAGACGCCCCAAGATCGGCTGATATGCTCAAGCGTGGAATGGACGAAAAACGTCTGCGAGAACTTTTGGAGGAACTGTATAAGGACAAGAAATACTTCGATCACGTTATAGATACTACAGGTAGGGAACACTAATGTTACTATCATGTTATAAATACTACAGGTAGGGAACACTAATGTTACTATAATGTTATAAATACTACAGGTAGGGAACACTAATGTTACTATCATGTTATAGATACTACAGGTAGGGAACACTAATGTCACTATAATGTTATAGATACTACAGATAGGGAATACTGATGTTACTATCACGTTATAGATACTACAGGTAGGGAATACTAATGTTACTATCTTGTTATTGATACTACAGGTAGGGAACACAAATGTTACTATCATGTTATAGATACTACAGGTATGTGGTACATGGAACTTGTACTCGTGAAATGTTTGAATATTTCTGAGTATAAATCAGGAAAACACGATAATAAGTATTAAATTTGGGGTGAAGACAGGTAACGTTAGTGTTCGCTCTCACCTTTCATGAGTTGTGTGTGTGTTTTTTTTTTTTATTTTTCTCCCATTTGAATTGAAAAATACGACATCATGTACTGGAAAAGCATTTTAAATGATGTTTATAAATAAATTGCTAGGTTATTTGAAAGCGTTGAACAAAAATATTTTTGTCGAACTAAAGCAGGATGAAGTATTTTGTGGCATAAAATGTGTTTGCTGTCTGCCATTGGTTGGCCATTATCTATAAGTACATTAACTCGATAGAATACATAACAGGTACTGATATTCGCCCATCACATTTTAGGATTTCATGTTTTTATCTGTCATATGTTACAGAGCCAAATGATGATCCTAACATCGATGATCGGTTCCTGGCGGAACACGGACGGGATTTCTTGTTGGATCGCGCTGACTTCTGGGAGGATAGAGGACCTTTACCAGCACGACCTCCGCGCACAAGTCTCGGAATGAGGATGTCACGTTTACAAACATTTACAGACTCGGGTCGAGTATCCATGACCTCTACTGCTACTTGTACTCCACCTGTCACAGAACTGCCCAATCAACTGCCGTTAAGACAAGAACAGACATTCTCATGACGTCAAAAACTGTAACGATGTACTCGTGTTGTGTATTCGTGGTGGTACATTTGCTTATGTTATGACTGTGACGTAAGCCTAATTCCAGAAATGTGATGTTTTAGCTAAAGACTTGGCGTAATTTTTATGTGCAAGTTATTTCGATGATTGATCTGCCAAATCTGTACCACCACTCTGTTGAGGACTCTTAATGTGTTGTACGTGTGCATTTAATACGTAAACGAAAACGGCAAAGAGCTTCCAGAAATGTTCACTAGAGGGGACATGATCAGGTGTGTTATTTCGTTTTAAAGAACACCTAAGAAACCCTTTATATACTGTAAAAGCAGGCTGTGATATGTTGTTGTTAATATGATTTGTATATACTCAACATTAATTTAATGTCTTTGAATAAAATAAACTTTTAGTCCAGAGTTTGATCTTCTGTTTTAGTGGAATATGACGAGGAACTAATTCAGACAAACAATATTATCACAACACGTACATACGTTGAAATGAAAGATGTTCATGATACTGTCGATTTCTTTCAGACAAACAAAACAAAGAACTCATTTAGAAAGTGTCAAGGCGATTCCGGAAGCAAAGCTATTATTTAACATTACTCGTGACAACTTCTTAATGTATTATGTATCTGACGTCAGAGGACTGAAAATATCAGTAAAATAAAAATGGATGTCTGAAAATAATAATAAAGAAAAAAAAATAATAAAATAAAAAAAAACAACTTTGAAATGAAGAAGAAGGGAAAGATATGTATAGGAACTTAAATATTGGGTTTTTATCATTATATACAGTAAACATTAATAAATACTGTTGGTGGATATCTATGGTGTTCTTTAGATACAAGATATACACGGAATATTCATAACAAACAGTTTTCTTTGCTTTCCTCTATATATACCATCGATAGTTTCAATATTCATTTCATTTCATCAACTTATAAGCAATGTTTATTACGTGAGGTTTTATTTCGGTTCTTAATGCATCAAACTGCAAATAAATGTATTAACGTAAGGATAGTAAGATCAATAACTTGTTTAAGGATTTAGAACGACATTTTATACCATGGACAAGGTTTTGTCCCAAATTCTAACAATATTGATAACACGTCCATTTTGTTCAGAGCAGACCAAAAAGGTTAGAACATTGTTGTAAAGGATGAATGTGCCCTGTAATTCCTTCAGAAAGCAACCCATTCATATATACGTATATTAAAACTCTCTGTAGAATGCATTTATCTCTGTCGGCTTTGCAATGTAAGTCTTCCATTAAAAGATTAAAGGACTTTCGTGACACCAAGTCATACGCTGTACTGCTAGACACACAAGCACGTGTAATCACATTGGAATTATCTTTTCACGATATTCAAAACCACAGTTCGAAAGCAACAAAGGGTAAGAAAGGAAGGGTTGATGAGCTGTACTTGTCAATACCAGTGTCAACTTCTTTCATACTACTTCATAACGAAAATGTAATCGATTATTGAAATAAATGCACACTTGATTTGTAAAATTTATCTTTCTGAAATAGTTTTAACTTTAACCTTCCATCCACTTCAGATCGAAGTCTGTGATGTATTGCAGATTTCAATTATCCTATCTCAGTAGGACATTCAGTGCGTTTCTGAAGACGGTGAATATTGCTAAACATTCATATTACCCTTTAACATATATATTATACATACATGTATAGAACGTATTTTTTTCGTGTAACAGTTTCATGACATAAAAACGTTTAATTTTAACAAAATAAATCTAAAAAGCTTGAAATTTCTTTCAGCCATTTTATTATAAAAAAAAAACCTCAAGAATTTCGAGAACTTTGTTGTATGCCCATGTTAAGGATAAGTTACATGAAAAGATGGGGACTTGGGCAGACAATGATATCTTTTATCTCTGAATTCTTCATCATAACTTCAAAGAAATGTTTTATGGTAGCTTTAGAATGATATCCTTTGTTATTTCATGGACCATTGCTGTTTGCTATACATGTGAATTTGGTTTTTGGGAATGGCTGCTAAACCCTGTACAAAAACTGATGAATTGCTTTGAGTAATACGTTGTTATGTCAGTTCACAACCGTGGATTTCAGTTGTTTATGAAATCAAAGTTTCATAACGTTTCTACCTAAGTTAAGTATTTGGATTTTAAAGTGGTCTTACAGTACTATTAAGTTATTTCAAGAAAGAATTATTACGTCATTCTTTGGGAGATATTTGGTGTTCTTTAAAGAAAATTATATTTTACATCTGTTAGTACCTATTTAAGCAATCTCTGTTCGCACTGACTGTAATAATTTTGATTAGTATTTTATCTAAGTTATTGGTGAGAAGTATTAATCAACGAATAACGCTTAGATAGACGAATCGACTTTTCTTTGAATATGCGTGGATAGTCTTGAACACATACCTATCAAATATATAATCGATATGATGACGTAGATATATGTTCCATATCTTTCCACAGTAAAGTCCACTCAACATAATTGATTAACATTAGACAAACTACAAAGAAAAATATTTTACCGTTGAAAATAATTAATTTCAAATGAACTGAACATGACTTAAAGTCTTTATTCATTTGTTATATAATTTATACCACTAACATCATTACATTATGCTCTTATTGTGTCATCGGGGGGATTTTTTCTTTTGAAAATCTTTGCCAATGCTAGCCCAATTTGTATTTGTCCATTTTATATTGTCAAACTTTCCGAATATCTGAAAGACATAATAGGTACGAAATTCGTTCTTGCAGTTGCTTATCGATCCGATACTTCTGTTGCATTACGATGATCATCATTGTACACACCAGATAAAACCTAGTTTATTAAATACCAACTGTCGGTCATTAGAAATCTCTATATACCATATCGTCTACATGAAACTATCAAAGAAATTAATGACGTAGAATCAAATTTAACAGAACAAAATACCATTTGAAATAACCATTCCGTCGGTGCTCTTGATCCGTGAATTCCTATATGTATGTGGACATTTTTTTAGATTTTCATGAGTCGTCTCCTAGGCTTCAAAATTTAGGCCCCTTAGCATCACTGACGCGTCCTAGAAGACCAAAACAGTTGTATGATGCAGTTTAATTCATTGTTCGGCTCTAGTGTATCTTATCTAAATCTGCATCAAAATGCGCTAATAACTTGTGTGTCTTTTGTACAATCTTATGGAACTGTTTAATTAGATTAAGACGATATGTTGAGTACGTTTATCAAAGAAATCAAGTGTTCATGAAATAGTAATTTAAACTTTAAAAAACATCCATGAAATTTGAGGGCCACGAATATGAGTTTGCTATATACATTTATTGTTTTACGCAAATCTGTTTTTCAAATTTACTTTTATTTGTATAAGACAGACAGGTTCGTTTGACGATAAGTTTAGATAGCAACGTTAGAATGGTATACGTGAGACAGTGATATTGTATAATCACTTACATTAGGAACATTCCTGTGTGACTTTCTAGTCTACTGGGCCGGAGTACATATACCATTGATTTCGATTTTGTGGGTAAGAGGGATGTTAAACACTACAGAACGTCCTTTGAAACATTGGTACAAATCTACTGAAGATTATATAGGGAGACACCTGGGATCAATAGTGAAACCAGGGCCGTATGGTACTCTCATTGTAACTGGACATAACCTCCATAGTCACCATTGTTACCGCAATAGTGGTGTGACGTCATCACTCTTTCTTTAGGTATGGAATGTATTATGCTGTAGAAGAATGGATTTCTTCATAACGGTTGCGAAACCTATTGAAAATGATAACAGGATTTTAAATGTTTCTCATAATGTCATAGGCACAGTATTGAGTTCGATCTATATTGTTTATTAATAGGATATTTCAAGTCGATTATAGATTATCTGGACCTG
Source organism: Ylistrum balloti (assembly GCF_031769215.1). Lineage (NCBI taxonomy): Eukaryota > Metazoa > Mollusca > Bivalvia > Pectinida > Pectinidae > Ylistrum > Ylistrum balloti. The sequence continues at coordinate 19,897 of NW_026782258.1, read as the reverse complement.
CAATTAGTTTCCAACGTCTTCAGTAATTTATCTGCATTTTCATAATGTTTAGATAATTGAATGATTAAGTCATCATGGTATCGAGTAGATGTTCAAGACTTATGAATATCATTTTCACTTAAAAATGTCATTCTTATCAACCATTACATATCAAGATATATATATTTGTAATGCAAATCGAAGACCAATTTTTTATAGTGATATTGAATACTTAGTTTTTAAATGTCACTCATTTCACATTATCTGTGTTTGGAATAGAATATACTAATTATCTATTATATTCTATATCTCAACGGATATGACTAGAAATGATAGGTAGGAATTTATCTAAAACTGACAAGTCATGTCAGAACAAGGTAAGTATAGATTATTAAAGATATATGCATTAAACAAATGACCATATCTCGTACCAGGTTGAGATATCGTATCTGTCGCTAAAACAATGTATAAAAAAATCAGTCAATTTCTCTTTTGTTAGCCGATGTATTTGACCAGATAATGGAAAACAACAAGAACATACATAATGTACCGAAAAGTTAACAAAATCATAATTCAAACTCAAAATTGATGAAACGCTCGATAAACTATGAGCAAACAAAAGATTTGCGCGGAGACTCTTAAATAACTACAATGGAAATAAGACCAAGTGTTCCGGAAGGGTTCGCTTCTTATATTTCATTGACAACACCCGCAATGTATGTCTTGGTCAATTCAAGAGAGTAATGTCATGTTCTCAAATGAGAACAATCACAGAAGCAACGAAACCAACAGGCATACTAACGGGCTACAGTTACTATTCCGGAACATCCGGTCTATTGTCTTTTCATTTTTCTTCTTGTAAATGTTCCCTATCGTTACCGTTTTGATATTTTTTCACTGTTTAAAGTTCGTTGCTAACTTGACGATTGCCTCAGTTTTAATTGGAACAAGCCTCGTCATATGCCTGAAATGAGATTTCTCTAACACGAGACGTTAACACGTTCTTTTCGATATTTTTCCATGTGCCAAGTATGGAACATGAAGAAGTAGCCATCTAAGCAATTGCTTGATAAATTGGATTTCATTTGAGCTTGCACCTTCTGTGAAGTATGTCTGATAAATAAAAGTTCATCCTAAGGTTATTACTTCTGCCAAATACGTCTGGTCATATATAATCACAATAGGTAAGGTCATTGTGTCATCAAGTCTGTTCAATTATATTACCTTAAACAGGAATTGATTAATGACTTAAGTACCAGATTAAAGTAATACAGTGACGTAAGCGAAGTGAACAGCACAACATCCGGTTTACAAAGGAATTTAAATCCATTCGAAAGCACTTCTCGACAAAGAAAACTTAAAATATTGACAGCACAGATTCTCTGTGATCAACACAGACAGGAATATGCGATAGGGATTAAGTGTTGATACAATCATAGATAAACTAAAGGTGTTATACACACATTGCTAAGATGTTAAACCGTCCTTACCCATTTGCTTACATCATCTAATTAATGTACACGGCGTGCCACCAGAGAAACATACCAGAAAAGAAGTGTAGTATCCAATGAATGATATCCCACGCTTGACCATTATGTGACGTAACTTTTGTCAGCATAGAATTGACTATTGTACAGCATCAAAATGTTCCTTTTACATGTAAGGGATAACACTATCTGTCATAAATAATTATATTTGTTTGAAATTGAATTAAATTAAGTATAATACAGTAACATATGTGAGAAATGTTAATATTCATAATATTTATTTCATGCCTTTGTTATGAATGACAGAAAAAACATATTATGTGGTCTAAGCGTAGACATCTCACAAAACTGTATCTCTTTATAGCAAGATATCTGTTTAATTAAATTCATTGACAACAAGACGAAACAATGCCTATTTAATACCAAACAGTTTATACTGCGGGAGTGATATAACTTTTCAAAGCGAGAACATGATGGTGAGGACAACACACAGTATCATGATATACAACATCGTCATGATAACCTATCATGGATTATATCACACTATAATGACCTAACTTTTAAGACATAAATTAGTACTTGACGCCATTTAATCATCCTTTAATTGGTAATGTACTATTACATTACGTTATTGCCTTCGGTCTATTTTTTAAATAAACATTATTAGCTAACTTTGACATTGATTTATGGTGCAAATATCTTGACCTCGGACACATGACATCAGATTAACAAAATACTTTTCAGTGATATTAAATTATATTCTATTGCTGTTCACGTATACAGGAAAACTCTTTATCCTATCATGACAGTATTAAGTAACCTATTATTTTTTTTTAAATATGGAATTGCATGTCATACGGTGGTGTTCCGTGATCTATTTCATCTTATAATGAAACCACATAAGCATTTTATCATTTCGCTTTCAAAACACTTAATCCGTTTTTTAATACCCTTTTCCATTTTCCAGTAGATTATACTTTAATCATTGAAAGACATCTTACGGCCCGTCAGATTGCAAATGCATTCATGTATCAAATATTGTAAAGAAAATCAAGTAAACACACTATTTTTAAAACGCAACAACAGACATCAAGTCATTCGGTTGAGAAAACGAGCGACATTTGTACATGAATTTTATTTTGTATTACTTACCTTGATACTGTTTCAATGATATCTTATTATCATTGTTTTCATGTTAACATATTAAATTAGATATTAAATAATAGACAAGAAGCTGCTATTTACTTGAGTGATTTTTTCTACAATCTCATCTAGTGAAACCATAATTGTTTTAATCGTGACGACATCTATGGATGCCATATTTATGAATGAACGTCAGTGAAATTATATATATATATAATGTAAATCTAGTCACAAATATTGACTTTTTAAACAATTGAAAAGGTAAATAAATGTTTTGCATGGAACATGTTCATAATGTTTGATCTAGCATTCGACTGTTATATGAAACATCTATGATGATACTTATACTTAAACTGAAAGGACAAGGTGTCGATTACTGTATCGTATTTATAATTCAGGACTTTTGGTGAGTACGAGGTAAGCAAAAATGTTATATAGGTATTTGTTGTGAATTCATTGTGAAATACTTGTCATCTGTGTACATATTACATTATATAACGTGTTCTGAAGTATTCTAGAATGATATAATCTGTCAAATTATATATATTTTTATATGAATTATATATGTCTGCCATACATGTATCATAAATACGTTTTAATCTCTTAATAACCTGAAATACCCCATATATATTTTTATAAGATCAATTGTTTTCATTCTATAACAAAAAATAATCAAGCGTGGTTTTAAAAAACTATTTTAAAGGACAGTTAACGACTGAAGTAACGCATAACACTAAATCAATCCTAAAGTCATACCCGTTAAATGCTGAAAGAAACACAAAGTAAGTACATTGTCTATCGTGGTGTAGATCGTGCTCGTCAGCCACTTATGAATTAAATCTATAAGGACCCACACATTGCTGACTCATTTGATATGAAGAGTACAGATTAACAGATGATCAACATGCTTTCAATACTACGTAACTTCGTCCTACCCTTGGAGACGAAATATTGAATCGATGAAACTGGAAATAGATGGCTCCATTGATAATTGATTCATGGAGTCCTGTGACTGCATGTAGTATACAATAGCTCCATCTAGACTTTGATAATATGATAAAATGAGGTAAAAAATGATTCAATATTCTTACCTAGACCTTGGAATTGAATGATTTTTCCTTGATATTCGTCTTTCTCGTACATTCAATTAAACATAAATCGTTCAACATGTGTACATGGTTACGCTTGATCATTTTCCATGATCATAATGAAAAGTGTTTTTTACATAATATTTTATAGGCATATATTTCGAAGAATCCTTTTCTTCTTGGCCAAATTAACCGGACAACAAAAGGTCTTTGTCTGTGACAAGATAGTTCAGAGCATTGCAGGTAGATGAAGATTTTATATCTACTTTTATTGTGTTTTCCTCTTACCTCAATTTGAAGAACAAATAGGACAGAATTAACAAAAGGAAAAATTCACATGTAGACTCATAAAAAACATTCAAAGAAAATAAAACTTTTCGTTCCGGAATTAAAACTGTTTTTTGCGTCATCCACGAAAATGTAACTCGTGATTAATCCAGGTAATGTCATGTTCCAAAATGAGTACAAGGTAAAATTGATATCTCGTAAGGAATATTTCCCAATTAGACCACCATGATCAATGTAAACAGCATTCTCTTTGATAATTCAAAGACACCTGAGTATTTTGTTCTTTTGTGAATAATTTGTCCTAGTTTTACTGAATTTGAGTTTGCAGGTGTTATTGACAAGTCCATATTTTCAACATTAGATCACCGTATGCACAGTAAGACATTTTAGATCCACATATCACATAGCAATGTTATTGTTGAACTTTCTGAATTGCCCGACGGACATACATACATACATACATACATACATACATACATACATACATAATTTTAACAGCTAACTAGGCAGAGCATATTCCTAATTTGTATTTGAATCAGCCATCCTTTTAAAATTGCGCATTCCATTGATTTCATTTCAGAGCTCCATCGTTAAGTCGATATTACAAACCATAGTTTTTTTCAAATTTTACCTTATATCTAAAAGCTTCCTTTACCATTGGTTGTATTTTGAAATCAAAATCACCAGTTCAATTGTAAAACGTCTGTGACCTTACTGTATTAACCAAAAACATTGTCTGATTTATATTGAAATCCTGTCTGAACACCATTTTCAATCAATTAAAATTCATGAGTTTGTCGTATAGCTGGCGCGGTTTTAAATTCTAAATTTAACCTCAAATCACAGGGGTCACCTCAGATTTTCTCATTACCTGCAATGATTGAAACAACAATGTTCGATATGGTCAATCATGACTTTTGCAACACTGATGTGAAGCAATCCTAGTGAATAGGTGGTTGGGAAATATAAACAGAAGTAGAAGACATATACTGTTTTGATAACGCGTCATGTGGCAACGCAATAGTTGTAACGTCCTTTCAGTGTCAAACTATATGTAGTTGCTGTACCTGATTTTGTCTGATTTTATAATATTTCTGAGATTTAAACAAGAGGCAGAAAAAAATGATATATTTAATGAAAACTTATCCCCACTCCTTTTGTTTCTTCTGTAAATCGATAAATCAATAATAATTGATGCATTTCATAAACACCATTTTCAGATGAAATCAGTATCAACTTCGTGAAAGCAATCTGGACTACATCTTTAACTCATTAGAAAAGGAATTGTCCTAATAAATATTGTAGATAAGATCGTTATCTTTGTTAACACATAATAACTAACAAAGATATTCTCCTAACATATGATTGCTAGAAATACGTATCATTTTGATTTGTCAACACGTTCTAGATTGTAAACAATACACATATACAGATGGCACAGGTACAAGTAAGTACAACAAAGTTTAATATAACATACATAGTAAAAGTACATGTCGTATCACAGACTGAAGAATATCACAATAACAATGTATAGGAAACTGAGGAATGATGATGCTATAGATATCAATTTAAAAGTTTTAGACATTCTGTAACAGGGCCGCTCACCATTTTTTAAATTTAAAACTTTAAACATTATTGTTCATTTCAAATCCATCTCATATATTATGTATTCTAACTCCATCACAGATGGAAATATTGGAAACGATTACATGGCGTTTACAAGAAAGGAACGTATCCGAGTGTAATGTTTACACACATGTACATAAAGAAAGGAACAAAAATGACATGATCATGTTCTTAACATGCTGCATGCTTTATGGGTGTACGGTTATACAAAGTAACATCACACACAAAGCACTCGGTGAAAATACAACACATCTATAGTAAATGTTACTAGTAATGATATGGCCAAACACAAGTTATCATATATAAATCAGTTATCACATCGATGAGCACTATCAACATCACAGAGCTTTTTTTACTAGTCCGCACTTTCTGCATCTCTCGATTTCGAATATAATGCTTTGTTTCCGTTGGTTGTAATACCTGATTGTCACTCTGGCGAGTCAGTGAATCAGTTATACTACAAATTGTTAACACCGCATTGACAGCCAATATGTTCATGCAGGAATGCATATCTTCTAGATTAATGGGACTAAATTTCACAAACACATACACTGCCAGAGTCCATTCTATTTTAGACAATGTCTTATCAGTCCGTCGTTACATCCTATTTTGGCGTTTTGAGGACTTGAATGACCTGATGATATATCAATAGGAAGTTATGATCTATTAGATGATAAAAAAATCAGTTGTGAAACAATGATGATCTAATATCACATGAAATACACACTGCTGATACCAAATCAGCACACATTGAAGTGTTTAAGCATGTCCACATGAAGTCGTGGTCACTTTACAATGTAAAATGATCACGGTCATTTTCAACCACGAATGAATATAGAAAGTTATCACAGACGTCTTCTCGGAAGTTTGGAATGGTCACCCATTGTTTGTAATAGGTGGTAGTGGATGCTTGTCGGTTTGTGGTACCGTCACCGGGGCAACAGGATGGACTGGTAAGGGGGATAGTAATCGGTTATCAGCATCAGGTGTCCCAATCTCCAGGGCATCTCGTGGAGACATCGTCTCTATAACACATTCTGTAACAAATAATACATTTAATTGTTTTAGAAAGTTTTACACCATAGTACATATTCGATATTCCCGATGAAAATATTTGCTTAAAATTTATATAACTAAATTTGCTTGTTAAATGTGTCCTCATAATGGGTAAACGATCAAATCTAGAAATGAATTATAAGATGAAAAGGATGCTGAATATCAATGATAAATATTTATGTATAATATATATGGAATCACATTTATATTGAATTGCAATTGTATTTATCTGAAAATTATAAAAAAAATATATTTGCTATACTCTTATTAATACAAGTTCATAATCATAAAATGTTTGCATTCATGGTGACAATAGCGAGACAAAGGGATTGGATATGAATTAAGATCTTTAGAATAAGAAGGATACTGTTTATAACGGGATAGGAAAACAGGGATAAATATACACAAGATCAGAAATTTTATCTGTAGGGTATTTAGGCAAAAATTAAATTATATGAGGAATGATGGGAGACAATAATCGATCATATCAAAGCTATTGGGTTCATATCTCAATTAGGTTGGTACAGCGAATATCTATTATAGCAAAAGGTTAACAATTATGGGAGAGAAATATAAGTAGTTATTCCTACATTGATTCGTTGCTATCACCTTCCTATGTCAATGCCCTAATAATACGAGATGGTAACCTTTCCACGGAACCAGGTATTATTGAAACCATGATTAATAAATCCAGTAAAGTAAGGTTGTATCATTGTAGAGCGAAGCTGTGATATCTATTCATCATCTACTTAACTAGTTGTTAGTGATATCGCTAGTTGTGCTAATAGTATATTCTATATTTTGTCAGTTTCAATGAAACCATTAAAAGATCAATTTCTCCATTGAAATGAACATTAGAATAAATTATCGTCAATCGACATTTCCCAACAGAATAATTAAATTTAGAGCAAATATTTTTTGTCCTAATATGCCAATAGAGAACATGGTTTCAATTGTGAATCAGACAGTGACATATATAAATGCTATTTTTAGAACATGAAGATGATATTGTAAAGGTTTAAATCAACAAGTACAATATGATAAATTACAATATCAGGAATTGTTGTAACAACTATGTAAAACAGATTAATTACACGATATCCAGGGTTCCGTTACAAGGTGGTAAAAGTAAATTTGTAGAACTATATAACAAACTCATGCCCTACAATACAAAATGTGTGAAATATTTTATAAAAATGACCACGACAGTTATATCTACTCACGGACATGTTTATCTCCACCGACTAAAACCGTGAATGGAAATGACCTTTAAATGGATATCAAAACATACTATAGACCTATGTGACAACCGGTGTTTCAGTGATATCCTTACCAACAGATATATTAATACACTTAACCTAGTTATACCTGTCAACAATACAATGGCAAACAACCATTGCCAAATAGCAGATTGACCTAAAATGAAATTTAAAACAAAATTGGTTGCAGATATTGTCTCATATAAGACATATAAGAGCGATTTCAGGGTGCCAAAGGCCAACCTTCTTATGTGAAAAGAAATAACAATGTTATCGAACCGTGAGCGAACAATATTTAATGAGAAAGGATACTTAAAACGAAACGTCGCCTATCAAATATGAATATATGTTAGAGCCCCTGGCCACACCTCAAGTGTTCTTTTCTAATCTCTACTTCACAGGTACTCGTGAGGTAATTGTATGAGACTCGAGGTAAACACGTCACAACCATGTCAGTTAAATAATTACACAACCTAGTCATTAACAACTTCTCCCTCTGTTGATAAATCAACTACTTGACTATTTTCTCTGGTCGCGAAATTTAATTGGCTCTATGTACACTTTGTTGTAGAGGTATTATGGGTTGAATGACTTTTATTTCACTATAGTATACCATGTAGGATGTCTTGTAATATAGAAAGTGATTGTCAACATGTTTGACTCTTCCAACGTCCAATATAATACTACCTCACACAGTATTGTAAATGAAATAAACGTTTTAAATGAAAGCTGTTTGGTATTTGCAACTAGAATCAAAATTAAAAGAAAATTCTACAGGCAAAATCGATATCGCCTATTGTGTTAGGATGAATAGTATACTGTACGGCCCAGTAAAATTGGGAAAACATGTTATTTTGGCATGGGTACAACACAGCAGTTCCCTCGGGATGATATTTATTTAATTAAAATGTGTCTACAGGATTCTAGCTTTCGAACGATACTTACAAAAATCAAATCCCATGGGTATGAAACGAAATAAAAGATACAACCGTCAGAAAATCAACACAATGATATTTGATCATGTAACTTAAAACTCTACGCGGAGCGAAGAGTTTTAAATATCAATATTTAACCAATTTAATCCCCAATTTGCCTAAACTTGTTGAACAGTCTGGAATATTCTGACATATAGATTAGTTCTGGTCATATCTTAACTTAACAATTTGATAGTAATTCTATCCGGAATTATTACATATGCATCGGTGTAAATAATATATATAATATTTAATATACTGTAATGCTATGTAAAATAAACCAAGCATATTGTGAATACAACAAGCGAAACTCAAATACTAATATGATATGATGTTCTATAGGCTCGGTGATTTCATTACACTAAAGAACGGATAAAAACGATAACTGAATACATTACTTAGATATGATGGTAAACGAATGCAATTTGATACAGAGAATCAGCAACGGTCCTATTGTTCAGTCAGATGGAGTTAATGAACAAAAGATATTTTCCTGTTCCCCGTAAAGAATGAATTAATGATAAGACATAATGAATTATAATGGAGTCTTGTTTATCTTTAACAATAGAAAATGATTGTAGAATACCGCAGTGCAAGGGTAGAGTACAGACTCCTTCAAAACTTATATATAAATTATTACCATAGATACATAGGTAACATTACGAGTATTAGAGGTTTATACCATTCAGAAGTATACTTTGTTAACAGTTTCCTTAATGCGTACGTAACAAGATACCTGTTACGTTAAACATTATAGCAAACATATTTATGTTGCAGCTGTGATGACAAACAATATAATTAAAAACCAGATTAATGTAGGTTTGGCCTTCACATAATGAATAACATAAATGAAATTGCTAGTTTCCCAAGTAAACTGAATATGTGTTTTATAAGTTATACGCTATTGAAATGTAATTTAATGGGTAACATTTTCATTGTATTTTCTAGACATGCAACTAGTCTATTGTAGTATCTGGAAATTCACACCCTAAGTCAAAGCATACCGCTAAACTAAGCCTTTCCATTATAGATTTTAATGACTTCAGAACGTGTAAAGCTGCAGCATTAGATCAAGGCATTATATTATTCACATCTTAGAATATTGCAATTATTTGTTAGTACAGAACCATAGTTCAACATTCACGTGAAAAATTTTGTGTTTTCCGATTCACATGCTTTTCTGTGAAAACTGGATTGCAGTTTATATATAACCGAGATTTCCTTTTCATTATCAAACAAGATGCGTTTCGTTTTCTGGGTTAGAAGCAGCTAACGATTGCACAAAGAAACTTGATGAGCATGCGTAAAAAGACAAGATATAATGACTGATTGAAAGTATTCTACTTGAGTTTGGATTACCTCCGTTAATTGGTGGTAAATATTTCCCTGAAATACAATTGACGATAGACAAGATGATAATAATAAAATGGTATTGAATTAGAAGAGATTGCATATATATGGATTTGATATTATGACAATGAGATGTAGATATGCTATACATTTACATCCATCACCATGCCATGAATATCACAGACTGCATAGGATGATTATTGGTGAAAAAGTAACTGATAAAATGAAAAAGATCAAATATGCATTATTTATTGAGAGATGTACTGAATGTAGTAACACATATATCAAAGGGATCGTAGAATAAATCGAAAAATGAAATATAAACATTGACACACGTGTTTCCATGTTATGCTATCTTCGTAAACTAAAATTGGTAGGTGTTGTTTACATGTATATATCTATTCTAATGTTATATAGATAGAATAAGGAGCAACCGTAAGACACGTTATTTCAAGTTTCAAGAATCAGTTGGAACCTTTCTAGTTACTAGTCTCAAACTGAACAAGAAAGAAATAATTTGTTGGTTTTCTTTGTCCTTGCATCTTTACCATTCACATTTCATATACCATTCCAATGTTAATTAGCATGCATCATTATACGGAATGCAAAAATCATACATTAATCTAAATCAATGTGTAACTGAAGTCTTTACACGATCCACAAAGACATCGTTAAGTGAGGCATGCATTAGCTGTGAGCTTACCTGGAAATCTCCGAATATCAAAAATGTCTTTTCGAAAAACACGAACTAAATATACATAAAGAATGAAGAGTTATATAAAGTCAGTAAAGAGAAAGATAAAGATAATATAATGATTGGAAAAAAGAAAGAAAGAGATGGTATCATGAAGTCATAATTGTGATGTACACAAAGCAATATTTCAATACTACATATGTTTTTTTTTATGTAATTGTTGGTCTAATATATATGTTTTATATATTTTGTGATTACTTTAACTAACACAATAGTACTTAATTTTTTTATGAAAGAGTGGCGTGTCTGAAACAATACATTATTATTTTTTAAAAAAATCGACCAAATGAAGCGATCTTTACCTTGAGGAGGAACCTGTTTCTTTTCTTCGTCATGTACAACATTTTTCTTTTTCTTCAGTTTAAGACAGATGATAACAACGCCGATAATGATCAATATGAAAAGCAAGCCTCCTATGGCGGCTCCAACAAATAGTCCAATACTGCCGCTACTGGTCTCAGTGGAGGCGGCTGAAGATAAAACATATACCACAGTGCTTTAAAACAGGACAATGCATACGGTCAATAATTACTTTCTCGTGATAAAATACATCAATGTAATGTAAGTAATACGAAAAGGAATAACGTGTGCGTAAAATAGGACACAATAACGTAAAAATATTAGCTACATTTGTATATTAAAAGGACCCCTGATAATGGTAGCTATAACACAAATAATATTTTCCATTCTCGAAATAACAAAATTGATGCAATGGACGTTTTAAGAACATAAAAGAAAATATGGACAGGTTTCTTCTGAAACAAACTGCAACTACAAATGTTAACGTACATGCATATAGATGTAATTATGATGTAGTTTTTGATGTTCTGTTCATTTTCATTTCAAATTTGATAGTATATTTCCAAGCATAGAATGATATACCGAAAATCTTGTAAAGTTGTATCTAAATTATAACACTCAGTCACATTGTTTCCCTAAAAAAAACCGATTGGCAGAGACGATCGATCAAAGGGCATCTAATGACATTATATATCGATTAAAGGGCATCCAATGCCATTATATATCAATTAAAAGGCATCAAAATGACAAGAAGTTAATATCTCTAATGATAGCACAGAATTTTGTCAATACAACTAATTAATTAATAAAGAATAAGTTTCTTTCCTTCTGTAATCATTTAATGTATATCAGAGAACTGAAAGAACTGATTTATCAATCTTTAAGATAAATGGAAATCAATGAATTTATGTATAATCCACACACAAGAAGGTGGAGATTGGAAATTCGTTGTTATGAGAGAAATGTCTTATAAGCAAGATATAAATGAAGGGACAGAAGCTTGAAAACCTGAATAAGAGATATCGAGTTAACACAATCAGATTTAAAAAAAAAAAAAAGAAAAGAGAAGAAAAGAAAAAAAAAAAAAAAAAAATCAAGATACAAAATTGTTAACATTTTAACAGGCACCATATTATATATATTGAATATAACTAAACTGGATTAAAATTATGAAATAAATAGAATAAGTGTATAATGGAACCCCATTAATCTGGAAGTGAAACATAAACCCCATTAATCTGGGGATATGCATAAAAAATAACAACGAGGTCACAACATGACATTCTATGCAAAGCAAGACAATTATCCAATTAATGATGAGTGTAAAATGACGCTTCTTTTATTCAGGTAAGAAACACATGATTAACTAAAGATATCCCCCAAACGCCCCCTCCCCCATCACATTTCACTGATTAATCAGGACGGACATCCGAATTAATGGTGTTCCTTTATACATTATAATCAGTAGTTCACCGGTCACATGCACAGTGTACAATGTAACCATGATAGAGGCAGCAAATCCAGCTCATTAAAGAGATAGAAAAATAGTCAGTGAAAAAATTCCTTCAATTGTGATGTCTATAAACAAAATACAAAGCTGTTAACAACGGGAAGACATTTCACAAGCAGATATTAATCGCAATAAATCCTAGAAAATAAACATTCAAAACATCAAAGCAGACTTTAAATGCAGCAGCAAACAATAGAAATTACATCGTTTCTACAACAAAATTTTCTTAATGAATTACGCATTCCAGTGACATTTTGTCAGAGAAAGCGAACATTTGACAACTTATATTGATTTCATTACCACCATTAGCTGTAGTAGCACTAGAAGTTGTAGTAGTAGTAGTAGTTGCTGCTGTAAAACGACAAATGTATCATGTAAAATAGCAAAGTTGTCGGCGATAAAATATGTTGTTCGAAAGACATCAAATTAAGGTAGATATTCAGAAAAATATTTTCAATTTCTTAAAGACATGTAGACAAAATGATATTGTCCTTTTTTAAGAATGGTGTAAATAGAAACTTATTATACGTTTCATATCTAATTTATTGCTTTATAATGCATATTGCATTAACATAGACTTCTCCAAAAATTCAACATTACATGTTCTCCTATGCTAAAGCTGTAGAACAACATACTATGTAAAATACTTTCATTATTGATTATGAGCTTTTTCCTATCATCCTATGATTTTGTGAATAATAATTTTACAGTTAATATTAGCAGTTTACTGTATCTATAAATATGTTAACATTTTTAACATCAAATACAAGAAAATAGATTTGCTTCCTGCCAACATATCATGACAGTTATACTGATAAATGCTAAACAATTATGGATGGCAATTCACCATGATATATTCATATACTCTAACTAAGTACAAATAACATTGTTACACTGCTATATCCTATTATAAGGTGTTAGTACCTCTATCCTTCAAATTAATAGTGGGATGTTAACTGACTATCTACAGGTATGCATGCATAAATGATAAGGGGGAAATGTGATTTGCTGAATAAAATACATGCAAATTACTGCCTGAAAATTATTAATAGGGTCCATACCCTGTTCAAACACGGCGCCTCTGAAGGAAGGGGCTACAGTACACATGTAGCTGGTATTTTGGGTAAACTGCAAATGGTTTTTGTAAATAAGAGGGAAATATAACAAAAAATCATCAGGTAAGAGAGATTTACTGAGGGTACTGGGAACCTAGTCCAATCACTTCTAATAGTAAACATTTACCCGTTGCCGCAGTCGTCAGTATCGCTGTGAAACAATAATTAAAATAAGATAGATAGATAAGATATGTAGCAAATAACATGTTGACTCCCCGTGATTTCGTTAAAAGTCAATATCAAACGTACTCTGACTGCATTAGGTTAATCCGGCTACTTGTATTTTTGCGCATACAAACACTTTTATGCCTAAAGTTAAACTGATCTTTCGTCAAAAGAAAGTTAATTACAATCCCTTCTTAAAGCTAGCATACCTTATACAAACTATATTTTTGAATTCGTGTTGCTACAAAATGTAACATTCTAAATAAATTTCAGAGATACATCTTCTGCACAAAAAAACCAATGTAGACCCATATTGCTCGTTCAACATTAGGAACAAACCTACAAAATGTATAAGAAATAAGATTTATATTGTACATACATTATACAATGTATATAAAATTTAATATTGCACATACAATGTATTTGAAATGTGTACATACTGTAGAAACAATAAATATGAGCTTGCTGAAAGGAAAGATAATGTATGACTACATGGATACATTGTATTAATTTTTACTATTTCTACATATCGTTTGATCGGAACAGTTATAACTTACGAGCTAAAATGGTAAGACAATCAATATGACAAATATTATAAGACAACCATACTTCCAAAACGTTTGTCAATATGTCTTTATCAACCTCGATAAACATGATCGGTACTGACCACGTCAATTTATTTATACCATATACCAGCATACATTAATGAAGTGTAAAAAAAATTAATGATAGCATACAGCACTTTCACTAATTATACGTTTGTAAATTCCTGTGTTGTTTTATTTGTATATTCATATATTATTTATTCATCAATGTAATGTTTGAGATTCCAGATCCAGAGATATCCAGATTCGTTTGAGATTTATATGATGATAAAGTGGGAAGGGAATAGGAGCGTGCAGCTTCAGACCTTTATCTTAAGAGAAAACAAAAACAAACCAAACGGAAGGCGACACATATAGTCATCAACACGTTGGTGGCAAGGTATTATGATTATTAAACAGTGAGCAGAGCTTAATCTGAAAGTATGGATTTAAAAGAAGAAAGCAGATTATAGAAAATAGTAACCTGACAGCAAGGATGAAGGTCGTATTGTATAAAAGACACACCAGAGAACAGCACTTTTCAATACCAAGTTAGAATCAGATTCAGTAGTAAATGACGACCAGGATCTACAGTGTTGAAAGGTAGGAGACAAGAGATAGCAATCCAAATTGGTCGAAAGAAATGTGAAAATGAAGTAGATCAGAACATTGGAAATTGGAGACACAAGAGAAGACAAAGAGTGCATTTATGATGTTAAAAAGTAGAATTCTTTTTATCTTGGCATATGATATGCTTTGACTTCTTAATATAGAGAAACGGCAAGTAACAAGAGTTGAAAAAACAAATGGTTTGAAAAAAGGTATTTATTGTTGATAATTTATAGTTAAAGCATGTGGTATGTGCATATCACAATGAAACGTGCATATAAACACAGGATATATAATGTAGAATAGTGAGATCATGACATTCATATTGACACACTCATTTTTTCAGTGAAAAGTGACATTTGAAATCAAGCACATGCAAGAACATAGAAACACCCTCGATTCAAAAACAAACAATAAAATGCCCCTACATGTAGTCGTCGGACTCGTCGTGGTAAATGCTGTGGAATAGCAAAAAGATACAATCCCAAATAGAATTAAAGTAAATATAATCATAATGATCAACTAGATAAGGTGATATATGTTTCATAAAAAATGTCAACAAGCAGATCCAATAATTTGGCATGTACGAAAGCATCGTGATGTTATCATCTTTATTCTTCACTTTTTTTTTTACTTTATAACAATATATACAAATCAGTACAACCAAACTACAATGATTTTAACTTTCCGATATTTCGACAAACATCAATTTGAAATGTATAAGATATACTTACGACATGTGACTGTTCATCCAGAGGAGGGAGGCGTAAAATAGAGAAGACACCATAATTAATAATGGAAATTTAAATACAAGTACAAATTGAATGGTAATGGAATAAATTAACTACAATGTATAAATGAATAGATAGAATACAAATTCTGTCAAACAAAAGACTTATAATTGATTAAGTAAATAAAAAAAAAACATACTTCTCTTAATCGTAAAAAGATTTAATTTTCTTCATTTTGTAAAAGGATACAATGTTAAAACGGGTGGTTTTGTTAGATATAATGCTGCATGTAAACTGTTTGTAGATGTTAGAGCCGATTTCTACTCGGGTATAACACTGGGTCATTGGATGTCATGATATTGCACCACTCGTTTACATAGACGTCAATCCCCCAGAACAGGATGTATAATGGTGTAAGATCACTTCTATGAATTCATGTATTATTAGGTTCTCTGGTTTTCTCCTATAAGAAAATCCATCGCGCTTTTCTTTTCGGACCAACAAAAGTGATGATATAAGATAGAATAATTTGATCCTCAAGAGTTGTAAAATAAAGTTGATATATTATCTACCTACCATAAGGAGTCAGCAGAGCTGTCATTCCTCCTGTTGGGACAGTAGATGGGGTGCCGGTAGGGCTACAGCTGCCGTGGTCTATACTCAGCTGGACGTTCGACCCAGATGCTTCGGTTATCTGAACAATATAAATTATTATTTTAGTTTACGATGAATTCATAAGGTAATGGCGTATTTAGTATGTGAATCATTATCATTTTCTATTATGGGCAATATAATAAATTTTGAGCTATTTCTGGAAGACAACAAGACCTTTGTCATAAAGCTATGGTATTGATATAAATAACGAGTTGTGAATTTATCAATATTCATATATATTCCTGTGACCATATCACACCTACACTTTATCAGATATCATTTTGGCAGACAAAACACATTGAATACAATGATTTCGTTGGACACATGAAACGTGTTAGTAAAATTAAAATTATATGACATGATCAAACAAGACATACCAGGCATGTGAATCGGTACGTGGTGGACTGATCAGTCGTGGTGTCATCGTTGACCAGGGTTATATACGTGTACGATCCGCTAACTAGTGAATATACATTGTACAAAGTACCGCCACCTGCAACGAGAAATTGTCAGATTTTTTTCAGTCGTATTTTTCATGAGTTTTTCCAAAAGAATTGAAGAGCGTGAAATATGAAAAGGCATTGAACTACACTCAAATTTGTTTGAGCATGGAATACTTGGATATGATATTGTCTTATACACTGTTCAATATAAAATATGAATATTAATTATCTATGAAATATCATATTGATCATTGTTTTCACAGACTAAAATCTTCGTTAAAACCAGTTCTTACTTGAATATGCCATTACTGTCGAACACTGTGAATAATTGAACGCTGTATATGTCCTGTCAACGCAGTTATCCCATACACTTCCGGTTCCACACAGCGAACTAGAGCCATCGTTGGCTGTGTATTCGTATGTCCCCAGTAGTAGAGTTGGAAAGTACTGGCCCACGCTTGAAGTAAAGCCTAATAAACCGGAAACACGTTAAAACAACTGAATCATATTGAACCAACATAAAAACGATACATTTCAGTAATAGTATGTGATATGTGTCAACATAATCATTATCCAAATGCATGAAAAAACTAATTCAAAATATCAAGAACGAAAGATTTTCATGGAGACACCTAAAAAAAGTACAAAGAGTACAAAATCAGGTGTTCCTGAAGTGTAAGCATCTTTGCTCTAGAATATGAACAAATCTATAGAATTCTTAAAACAATTTTGGCTGTAAAGCATGGTGTTGCTATGTTAGTGATGTAAAATGTAATGTAAAAAACCACTCTGGTTGGTAAAAAGTATGAAATTTACATCATCATTGGAAACGTTATCACTAGTAATGATACAAGGTTTCTGATATTGGTCATTTTATCACATAGTTAAATTCCTATTTTTAAATGGCAAAATTTTTTTGAAAATATATATTAGTTCCCGATGGACAGGGACTGAAAATACTCATTACTATATCTAGCAGAAATGATCGATGAATATGGAAGAATTTTTATCTGGTTTTATAATTTGGACAGACTTACCTTGCTTGACTAAGGTGTGGTACTCAGCTGTTGAAGGTCCACTTGTTGGGGAACAATATTTGCTAGCTGATCCCATAGCGATGGCGGAGTCTTCTATAAAAACACGGAAATCTCCTGCATTTGTCTCCGTATCTACAAAGCAACATAACCTTAGGATAAGTTTGGTGTTATACATCTTTTATTGAAAATTTCATTCCAGTTTTTTTTTATCTTATACTCACTACTTCAGCAATATCATATGCAATACCATTAATTAAGAGTTCTCATGGCCATACATATACAGTATATTTCATTTTAAGAGGAAGAAATGGATGAATTAGGAATTACCAAAAGGAAGTCCTTTTTATGCAACATATTTATATTGTACATTGTAACTCCCTATTAAAGAAAGTTTGATAGCGGCGGGGTTGATCATGCATATGGTAGTTGAAATTGGCACATTTCCAGCATCACAGATCGCTCAGTTTATTAAAGAAATCTCAAATTAACCGAAGACTGATTTTATTTACAATACTTTGCAATTAAGCAGTTCATTTCAATTGCAATAAATTTCAGAAATCAATAAATGTTGAATTGAAATACCGAACAAGTGACCTGGGTTGACACGAACAATTTGTTTGTGTATGGTGCCTGACATAAGTGTATATCGGATTTTAATGGATGTCTAAATTTGGACCCTCTTATGTACTACAGTGTTAATAGAAACTTACTTGCCCGCAGGTAGTAAATGTAAGAATATGTGCTGACTTCAGTCCATGCCATACATATATAGGCGTTCTGGGGCTGCCCGAACAAATTCACCGTCGTGTCACCACTATCATTTATTAACAAAACCATTAAACGAAGTAAGCAACGTTATCACATCCAATAAACAATTGCGATTAGAAATTTGGAGACAGAGTCCTATCAACATTATGCCAGAAACATTCAAAGGAGTGAAAAACTTTGAATTTTTCTAGATAACAATTACAAATATTATTTCTGTTTAGCGTTGCAGGTGCATTCTTCTTAAAATTAAACATAACGATGACAATATGGGAATCAAATAGATATATTTTATAACTTATATATCAGTTGTACGCTGGTGTTATTTCATTCTGTAATTAACGTTCCTTCATTCGTTCGAATAGTATAGTAGGGAGAAAATGGTTTGACAATGTAATTAAAGCCTTACAGGAACACGATGTATCTATTTGTAGTATCCTCCAAAACACATGTCCAGCTGGACACTGTGGATGAATAGGCCGTCACTGACCACCCCGTTACTGTAATGGCACTACCTGACCAGCTCATTGCAAACGTGCCATCGAACTGACTGTCATACCAGTTTCCAGTCCACTGTGATGACGGTTGCGTGCATGTGCAATCTGAAAAGAAGAATGCTACATTGATCGAAGATGATAAATACATTTATCACGTCACTGCCCTATTATAACACTCATTATATACTCACCTGTAAATTAACATAAATGAAGACGTGATTTGATAAACGATCCTGTTGTTTCAGTTGGATCGTTGAGAAAAAAAAAAAAAAAAATACCAACATGTCAGCATAGTCATAATCCAAACTCAATGTCAATAATACTAGTGGAAAATATTAAGAAAAAGAAAGATTTACATGGAGACTCATGAAAAGTACAAGGAGGGTAAGTGTCTTCTGCTTCATAGACGGCACCCGCTATGTAAACCGTGATCAATCCAAGTAAGTAATGTCACGTTCTCAAAATGAGAACAAGGTATAAGAC